>NC_135547.1:33114699-33714699 GCF_045843805.1 Urocitellus parryii | reverse complement strand
GTGTCTAATTAATTTTATGATATATAGACATGAAATCTTCAAATAATAGTGTAGGAAAGTAAATGGATAGTAGGAAACACTTCATGAGATGGAGAAATGCCATGCACTATAGGTAATGGTGAGATTCGGGTTGATGGTAAAGCTTCACAGATGTGTTTTAGTTTTCATTGCCTTCATCCTTCCAAGGTTTCCCTAGAAAAGACCATTAAATAATTTGATAGATATTTGCTTAATATCTGAAATATCATATTTGATTGTTTTAGTGGGTGTTTTATGTTTTAAACATGAATTGATTAGTTTACATAGTAAATAGTTTGGGACTGAATGTGATAAATTAAAATATTTATATGCTTCATATTCTTGCTGAATGACTTAAAGAGCCACTAAATATCACTCCAGTTATTTAAAAATCTCTATAACAAAATAAGCCCCCTATCAACTTATGATATCCAACTAGACTACTAACCAGCTAATTTTCATTGATTACACAGGTCAAACTTTTGAATTTACTTTAAAATGCTAAAATATTAAATATCAAATGATACACATTGACATCTATTTTATATAAAGTCTTGTGTATTAGACTCCAATGTCTTTCATTCATATTCTTGTAATTATATACAATTATGGTAACTGTGAAATACATTGAAGAACTGTAATTAAATTAATGGAATATCCCACTCAATTCTATAATTATACTTGCATATCTATTTATAAAGATTTCTATAATCTATTGCTTTCTTATTGTTTCTAGTAAAACAAAGTCAGCTAAATTTAGGAAAATTAGTAGGCAATTTTTGGGTTTCATTTTGATTTACAGATTTCTATAAATAATTTTGATACCTCAACATTTCTAGTAGGTTTTTTAAAAAAACATTCTAAAACTGGGCCTTAAAGTGATGGAATCTTTATGATTCAGATTTTTGCCATATTAACTAAACTTGATTTTTTTCCCAGAAAGAGGCTGGAAGTAAAGTGTGCTTTTATAAGTATGCACCCGTAGTGTATGTGCAAATCCATGTTTTGAGGTGAAGGGGTGCTTTCTGCAGTTAAAAATAACAGAAGCAATTGCTAAGCAAGAAGAGAAGCATGTCCACTAATGTCTACTTTTACATTCTCATTGAATTAAAATATATGCTGGCAAGCTATAGCATAGAATAAAACTATATTATTACAAATAAATTATAATTTCATTTTGGATATATACCCAGTAGTGAGATTGCTGCATCAAATGGTGGTTCTAGTTTTGATTTTATGAGGAACCACTATAGTCTTTTCCATAATGACTGTACTAATTTACATTTCTATCAATGGGGCTCATGGGTTTCCTTTTCTCTACATCCTTGCCAACCGTCCTGCTCCTGGGTGTATATATCTAATGGAAATGAAATCAGTAGGTCAAAGAGACATCTGCACTCTTATATTCAGTGCAGAACTATTCACAATACCCAAGAAATGGAAACAGTTTAAGTATACATTAACTATTAATGGATAAAGAAAATGTGGTGCATATATGCAATGGAATACTATTTAGCCATAAAAAGAATGAAATCTTATCATTTGCAACAATGTGAATAGTACTGAAGATTATGTTAAGTGAAATAAGCTGGGAACAAAAAGACAAGTATCACATGATGTTACTCACACAAGGAATCTAAAAAATTTGATCTCACGGAAACTGAAAACTAGAATAGTGAGACCAGGAAAAGTGCGTGTAGGGGAGCAGTATTATGAAATATTGATCAGTGGTACTGAGTTATGGTTAGATAGAAACAAGAAGTTCTGGTATGCCATTGCACGGTAGAGTGAATTTAGATAATAGTAGTATGCTTTGTTTCAAAGGGCTAGAAGAAAGGATTTTCAAAGTTTTAACAATAAAGAAATAATGTCTGAAGAGATAAATAAGTTTAACCTGATTTGAACATTATGCAATATATGCATGTATCAAAACATAACTCAATTAATATGTATATTTAAATGTTTTATGAATCAATTAAAAATAAAAATATAAAAATATTTAAATTAGTAGAGTAAAAGCTCAATAAAAAATTTCAAATTCATTTTACTTTCAGTCCTAGTCAAGTATTTTACCAGAGTATATGTGGAACAAGTATTTATATCTTTTATGGTGGTATTAAATTTTGGAAGAATTTATTCAAAGTAAAAATAGAAATTTTATTCATTTCATATTATTACCTTCTGGCTTGTTACCTGATTATCTTAGTTCTTAATTGTATTTTAATTTTAGTTTATTTGATAAATTACTTCTTTGGAAGAGGATCAAATGGTTAATCATATATGCAATAAAGTTTAATCTATAGCATTGTCTTTTCATTTTTTGTTTTTGCAGGCAATTTTAATATGGTCACTGGTGAAATTTCAGAGACCCACGTATGGTGAAATTTCATACCCTGACTGGGGAGTTGCTCTGGGCTGGTGTATGATTATTTTCTGCATTATTTGGATTCCAATTGTTGCTATCATAAAAATAGTTCAGGCTGAAGGAAACATCTTTCAAGTAAGCATATTAAATTGTAAAATACTTTATATAAATTATTTGTCAGAAAAATGAACATTAATTTACTTTATATGGCAGTAATATGAGATAATATGCAATTAAGCAATAACTCTTTTTTCTTACTACTTCTAAACTTGATTTATTCATCTGTTAGTAGTACATTACATTGTCTCCCTGTATTAGACTATAAGCACCTTGTGAGAAGTCTTGTCTTCTTGTTAGTGGATCATCAAGACCTATTACAATACTTAACATATTAAGTATTTTAACATAACCAGTTAAAATAAATATAAAAAGCAAGTGACTTGTGAATCTTTGGGATAACTCAGTACATTGTAGAAAGTCATTTGCTTTTTATATATATAATCTTTACTTTTTTTCCCTTTATTTTTATGTGTTGCTGAGGATTGAACCCAGGGCCTCCCACATGCTAGGTGAGCTCTCTACCACTGAGCCACAACCCAGCCCCATAATCTTTACTTTTAAAGCCTCATCTGGTTATAACATAAATCCTAGTAGTGTGTTTAGACTGCAATAGGCCTGGTAAATTATCTCAAACCCTATGTAGACCTTGAATCATCATTTCTCCATGCAGGCTTAGCAGTTAGATTTGATTATGAATTTTTACTAGAACAATGACAAGGAGCCTTAAATTAAGTAAATCCTCTTACTAGAAGGATCCAAATCAATATTTTGACATTGGAACTTCTTTCCTTTGTTCTTGAACCACATGCAACTATACACTAGTTTAGATACTCATTTCACCCTCACCTCAAAGCCAGATGGAAATCATTCAAATTCAGTGAAGGTAACTGTAAGTGAACCTGTTACTCTAATGAGCTCACATGCCTTCTGAAGTCATTTACATATTTGATTAGTTTGATTGTTAGTATGATTCTATTAACACTTAGGTAATAATTTATTTGATTGTAATTTCTTCTTAGACTGCATTATTGAGTATTTAACTTTTTAACTTGCTATTTAATTATTGTTAGCATAGAAACTTAAAAATTATAAATGAAAATATAGTTTAATATTCAGTACAATTAAGTAATAACAATTTATTTAATTTCTTCTTAGTAGACTGCATTATTAAGAATTTAGATTCACTTTTCAACTTTTCTATGATTCTTATTTCATTTTTTATCTTCTGGCTTGTTACCTGATTATCTTAGTTCTTAATTGTATTTTAATTTTAGTTTATTTGATAAATTACTTCTTTGAAATGGGATCAAATAGTTAATCATATATGCAATAAAGTCTAATCTGTAGTATTGTCTTTTCATTTTTTAATTTTTGCAAGCAACTTTAATATCGTCAAAATTAAAGCATAGTAAAATATTTGCTTGTTAGCAAAGAAACAAAATGTTAGAATTAAGTTATAGTTTAATATTTGTTTGCAGATTATAACACTTATATTCTAAGACAGGAATTTTTTTTCTCATTTCAGCGCATTGTAAGCTGCTGCAAACCAGCTCCTAACTGGGGTCCATACCTGGAACAACATCGTGGGGAGAGATATAAAAACATGGTAGAGCCTAAGAAAGAGATTGACCATGAAATACCTACTATTAGTGGCAGCAGAAAACCAGAATGAGACCTCATTTTTAAAAATGTTTGTTGTATAATGTGATTTTAGAGTAGGGGCAATTTTTATTTATTTGTATGTTACCTAGAAAAATATAAATGCTATGTTCACAATAGGGTAATAAGTATTTTTCCCCCTTAAGCAGGAATGTAATATAAAATGTGAATCTATTAATGTTTAACAATGTGCTTATATTTCTTTTAAGATTAGCTATCTGTATAATATGCACACAATTATTTCACAGTGAAATTTAAAAATATTACCATAATGTTTTTCTAATAATTGAATGCTTTATTTTGAGCTGTTTTTGTTATGTAACTTTAAAATTATTATTTCTTCTATTTTCTTAACATACAACCTTTCTTTTTCACAAGTTGGGGGAATATCAGTGTATTTAAAAGGAAGTCTTACAAACTACTGGCCTCACTTAGAAACATCATAAATATGTGGAAAAATGACCATTCATATTATATAAAGATTATAGTTTAGTGCTTTTGATCCAAATATGTCTAAAATCTTCATGCATTTATGGCTCGTTTTCTATGTGAACTTATTGACAGGACAGGAGAAATAAGAATCCTTTGACCAGTAAGGGATAAATATAGAAAGTGGAATACAGGTTTCCTTATATTCTATCTTCCTTCTTTAGGTTGTATTTGGAAGAAAACTATGACACATCTAATTTCTATTGTCTAGCAACATTAAGAATTCATTATATTCTCTGAATATTGGTTTAATTTCACATAAAATATGGATCAAAATATTAATGAGAAAATGGTTTTACTCAAAATTTGCATTTAATAATCATGATATATGGCTAGTCTTATGTGAATAAGTTAGTGATTATGGGTGATAATTACATATTTACATATTAATAAGAGATAAACTTGTCCAAAAGGAAGATTCTATATCCTGGTTTCCTTACTATTGTTAATGAAATAGATAACAGCTTTATATTTTGATTATATTTCATTGAGAATTGGTTTAAACATCATAGCCTAGGACAATCAACACTGCCTAACTATACAAGGAATTTCTCAGCAATTTTAAAGATTTTTTTTAACAGGCTTGAGGGAATTATGGCACTGAAATTATATGTAACATCATCTGTGTGATGTAGACATGCATTTTTTTTTTTTTTTTTTGGTAGGGAGAGTCCGTAGTTTTCATCAGAGTACCAAAATGACTTAGGAATCAAAAAATTTTAAGAATCACAAATCCTGCTGCTGGTTTTTATGCTTGGCAAGTGACTGACACTAGAAGGAATTTTTTCCTTTTCTTTTTTTAGGAGTAGTTTTTCTTATACATTTTAAATCCCTTTTCCTTTCAATTTAAGATAAAGGAATAAGGTATTAAGGCATTTCTTTAATTTATACTGGTAATTTATTTTGAGGGAAGGGGGCATTAAGGTAAACAGGTCTGCAATTAAACCATATAAATGAATTGTGTATAAATAATATCAGTGAATTATGTACATATGGATAATGAACTCACATTTGATATCTTGAGTGTTTTCTTTGAGGTAGGTCAGATGATGTTAAAAAACTTCAAGAGATTAATTCCTTAGCTAGACCAGATTTTGTAAAATATTATTTGAAAGAGATAACTGAGTAGTACTTAGAAATACTTTTTCATATTTTTAATCCACATTAAATTACTTGCATGCTACCACTATAATTTGGTGCTATTTGAGGTGCAGATTTTTCACCAAAGAGAAAAATGCATGGCATTTTCTATAGGTGACTTGCAATTCAGGGAAGATTTTGGCACATTTTAAATAAAAGAATATCTAATTGGGAGAGGGGAGATATGAAGTGGAAGCAATCCTTTTCAAAAGTTGACCACAAAGACTAGTTAAATGTTTGTCACTATCTTCACAAGATCTTAATGAAGTTCTTGGCATATTGTAGGGTGCCCAATGATAGCTCTTATTATTATTACACAGATTCAACAGTGGCAAGAAACAGTATTCTGAATAATAGAAACTAGTTCCATTGAATTTTACTTACTTTAATTCAAGCATGGAGATAATTGCAGTATTATGCTGTAAACCACTAGAGAAAACTGTTTTTCACTCTTGAATGAAATTATAATCACTATATCTCAACTATTTTTTGAATGTAGCTTATTGTAAAAAAAAAAAAAACAAACTTTTGGACTGATTTTCTTACTGTATTGTTCTTCCATTCCTTCTCCAGTAAAATATATTTTAGCAAGTACATGTAATCAATTCTTTAAATAAAATATGAGTAAGAAAATCAATAAATGTTTGGATTTTGTATCTGACTTGATATCCCCTTCCCTTTTAAATAATAATTCATTTGGTATAAACACATAATCAAATGAATTCACTCAAAGTGTCTTTAATGATTCCTTCCACTGTCATTACATCTTGTAACCTTTTCAGTGGATTCCTGCTTAAGTAATGCACCAGTTATGCCCTTGATAATTAGGAAATGTTCCAATTCAGCCAGCTTGTATTCCACGATCCTGAGGTTTACCAATATTCGTTTCTGTATTGTTATTGAGTGTGGGAAATTATTTAAGATATCCCGAGAGAGGTTGTTGACTGAAAGACTATCAGTATTGCTCCTAGGTGACCAAGAAGGAGAAGTTCTTACTAGTGCAAGAGAAGTCGAATTTGATGATGTTTCACCAGTGTTTCTCTGTAAAGGAAATTATACATATGTAGTTTATTGATTGTAGTAATTTCCAAATACTACCAAATAACAAGTTAGTTACAAAAATGAACTGACCTCCCCTAAGAGAGATTAAAAATGTGTTGAATGACCACATTGATTCAAAATATGTTCTGCCCAGACAGACTGAGAAAAAAAAAATATCAAAGTAGCCTTGTTGCTCCAAAGTGCTATATGCTTTTGCTTACACTTCTTGGGCAGTCCAGTGGGTTTACATGTAGATGCTGTCTTTGACCCTTATCTAAAAGTACTTCATTTGCAACTTGAAACCAGGAAGTCCATATTTAAACATGAAATACTGGTAAATGTCCAGAAAGCTCCCACAACGATGGCAGGAGAAGCAAACAGGAACACGGGGGTTGTAGAAATAAGAGAAGAAAAAGAAGTAGTTACAGATTCTTAAAATGGGTCATGGTGGTGGGGAATGGGAACTTTTAACTAAACATTTCTTTCCAAGTGGGTAGAAAGGTAACTATATCACTTAATGATTTGGAGCTATTTTATATCAGTCCACGAGGCGAATCACTGACCAAAATGCGGGAATTGCGGAGGATGAGGATCAGGAAGAAATAAAAGTCTGGAGCTTTGTGGAGAGAAAAGAGGAATGATGACATCTCCCTTTAATTCTTATTTTATTATCTTTCTAGAGTTTTGCAAACATACTCCCTGATCCACGTATTCACCTAGCTTCATCTAGGTCCAATCTCTTACATACATACACCTTTACCTGATGCCGTTTTTTCCATAAGACAATCAAAAAGGCGAAAGTAACGCAGCTCAGTAGAAGGAAAAACATGCTCATGGTTCTTCCTTGTCCACTTCTCTTTTCTCAGGACAGATGCACTCAGCTGGGCAGTTGGGAATCAGGGGGCCAGTAGCCACCCGGCCGGTGGAAACCACGGGCCAGAATGGTAGGTGCCTCTCACTACCTGGTGCGACTGGGATACGCAATTCCATCGAGCTTTATGTACTGGAATGGTGTGAGACCTCATAATCGGTACGCATGCACGTGGGAGTAATACACCACAATCTGATGACATAAAAACTAGCCTAGGAGGTACCTAGCAACCACCCACCTTGTTACTGTCTCAGGTCATTAGGAGAGTGAGAAATAATGAGGGAAATTGTGATTTCCAAGAATTTGAACCATTATAGATGTACAGACTCTAAATAGACTGGTTAAATATATGATATAAACAATGCTCTTCCCTCCTTTTTTCTTTAAAGTATGTCTTTCCTGCAGCCACTCCAAGTTTTATATCAAAAAGTTCAGATCTAGTGTGGTGGTGCATGCCTATAATCCCTGTGACTTGGGAGGCTGAGGCAGAAGGATCATAAATTTGAAGCCAGCCTTAGCCACTTAACAAGTACCTAAGCAACTTAGCAAAACCATTTCTCAAAAATAAATAAATAAATAAACAAATAAACAAACAAATAAATAAAAGGGCTGGGGATGTGGCTCATTCAAACCCCAGTCATATTGCAATAGTTAAATACATGGTTTTTAAAATGTTATGGTTTAAACAGTGATTTTAGGCACATTTCTGTATATAAATCCTCATTGCAAGTTTGTATTAAAGGTATTTTTAATACCAGGCCTTTTTATTTGCAAATGAGGGAAAGATTCAGGTTTAAACTCATTCATAGCTAGTAGAAAAACAGGAATGCTTGGAGTTTTGAGTTCTGAGATAAACTCTTCCATTCCTTCACTCTCGTTCACATCCCCCAAACCTCCATCTCCACTCTGAGTTGTGTACATCAAATATTTGATATTTTCCAACAAATAATTGAAGTGTATTTTGATTAGCATTAATGAGAGGCAACAGACACAGGAGTCATTGCACTAGAAATGTTAGATGTGTTCAAGAAATTTATTTAAATGTGGAAGAAAACACTAAAGAACCAGAACTAAAGACAATAACCAGGCAATCTCAGGGTGAATGTTAAACTACAATCACTAACTCTGCTTGAGGAACAATTCTCACCTTCATATTGGTAGGAAGGAAAGGAATTGCATTTCATAAAATACTATTTTCTAATGATTGGTTCAAAGTTTAAAGTTTTATTAAATCAACAAATATGTACCTAATACCTATGTACTGGGCACTGTGTTATATTCTGGGAATAGGATCATGTGCAAAAATAAAGTCCACCTGGAATGTGTGCTCTAGTATGGGAGACAGATATTAACCAAATACAGAAATTAATGTAAAACTGCTGGAGTATGAATGATAGCAAGAAGTACATGGTGGCATGGGAACTTATAAGATATGGAATGTAAATAAGAGTAAGATCCTGGCTTTGTGGTTTAATCAATTGGGTGAAGTAACCAAGTATGGAGTTGCTGATCATGAATTTGGTTTGGGACATGTCAAGTATGAGCAATTCAAGATCAAATGAAACATTTGATCTCAGAGAAATAATTGAAGACATGAATTTGTTAGTCATCTGCATGTTCATGATAACTAAAACTCTAGATATGGAAGAGATTCCCTAATGTTACTGTAGGATGTGCAAATAGAAGTCAAATTAGAATAGAGCCTCGAAGGATTTCAATATTTAATAACTTGGTAATAACACTTCTATTGGTGTGCTATTATGATTGTCTTGAATCTAAATTTCTTGTTTCACTGAATAAAATTGAATGAAGCCCACTAATCTTAATCAACAGAATTTTTAATTTTGATTGTGCCAATATCCAAAGGAAAACTTCAGATTTCTTGGAAAGTGATTGTGTGTGTGTGTGTGTGTGTGTGTGTGTGTGTGTGTGTGTAGTGTAGTGTAATGTTTGGTTAAAAGACTAAAACTTTTAACCAATTAAAGTGTAATGTTCTGTGGCAATACTTACATTTGTACCATTGTGTAAACATCACCACTAACCATCTTTAAAACTTTTCATCTTCCCCAAGTGAAACTCAGTATTCATTAATCCATTTTTTCTCATTTTCCCAGATATGGAACAACTATCAAAATTTAAATTGAGCAACAAATATAACATTGATGTTAACTTTGAAGAAATAATGGGTTTAGAGGTCTATTCTTTTGAGAAAAGTAATAAGTGAAGTATTAGAGTGTTTGAACACACACACAAATGTACTGAATGTATCTGAATCTTTTTCCTCATTTGTAAAAAAAGGCTTGGTATTAAAAATACCTTTAGTACAAACTTGTAATGTACACACACACAAATATGTGTGTGTGTGTGTGTGTGTGTGTGTGTGTGATTCACAGCCTATTTTAAGCCACCCATGTCAATTTCATTGACATATTCATAGAATTGAAACCTTAGGACTTAACAAGTTGAACACTAACTTCCTGTTCTACTCTCCCACAAGTCCCTAACAACTAGCCTTCTGCTTTCTGTATTCTGCTTTCTGTATCTATTAATTGGACTACAATAACTACTTCATATAAGTGGAATTGCATAATATTCATATTTCTCTGAATGGCTTATTTCATTTAGCATGATATATTCAAGGTCCACCATGTGGCACATGTCAGAGTTTCTTTTTAAGACTGAATAATATTCCATTATATGTATATACTATGCTTTGCCTTATCCATTCATCCATCTATGGACACTTGGGTTATTTACATGTTTTAACTGTTGTGAATAATTCTCCTTTGAACATGGAGATAAAAATGTCAACCATGTTAGTAGGTTTTGTGTTGAGTTGTAGGAGTTTTTTACATGGTCTAGATATTAATTTGACATCAGATATATGATTTGCAAAGACCTTCTCCCTTATTGTAGGTTACTTTTTCATTCTATTGATCATGCCCTTTAATATACAAAAATTCATCTTTTTTTTGATAAAGTCCAACTCCTTTTTTTCTTTTTTATTGGTTCTTTTTATTTTTACATAATAGTAGAGTCTATTTTGATAAATTATACACATATGGAATATAACTTATTCTAATTAGGGGCCCAGGCTTGTGAATGTACAGGATGTTAGGATTCACTGTGGTGTATTCATATATGAACATAGGAAAGTCATGTAAGATTCTTTCCACTGTCCTTCCTATTCTTATTTTTTTAACCTTCATTTTATTTATATGTGGTGCTAAGGATTGAACCCAGTGCCTCACACGTGCCAGGCAAGTGCGCTACCACTGAGCCACAACCCCAGCCCCTGTCCTTCCTGTTCTTTTCCTCCCTTCCTTCCCTAAATTTCCCTTTGTCTAATCCTCTGAACTTCTATTCTTCCCCTTCCCCATTATTGTGGGTTAGCTTCTACATGTCAAAGAACACATTCTCCCTTTGGTTTTGGGGATTGGCTTATTTCACTTAGCATGATAGTCTCTAGATCCATTTACTGGCAAATGTCATAAAGTCACTTTTCTTTGTGGCTGAGTAATATTCCATTATGTATTTATACCACAGTTTATTTATCTCTTCATATGTTGATAGGCATCTAGGTTGGCTCCATAAGTTAGCTATTGTAAAGTATGCAGCTATAAATATTGATGTGGGTGCATTACTGTAGTTGCTGATTTTAAATCCTTTGGATATATACTGAGGAGTGGGATAATTGGGTCACATGATGGTTCCATTCCAAGTTTTTTGAGGAATTTCCATACTACTTTCCAGAATGGTTGCACCAACTTGCAGTCCCATCAACAATGTATAAGTGTACCCTTTTCTTCACATCCTAGCCAATATTTATTGTTATTTATATTCTTAATAATTGTCATTCTGATTGGAGTGAAATAAAATCTCAGTGTAGTTTTAATCTGCATTACTCTAATTGCTAGAAATTATGAACAGTTTTTTTCATATATTTGTTGACAATTCATAGTTCTTCTATGAAGTGCCTGTTCAGTTCCTTTGCCCATTTATTGATTGGGTTATTATTTTTTTGGTGTTAAATTTTTTGAGTTATTTATATATACTGGAAATTAACACCTTATCTGAGGTGTGGTTGGCAAAGATTTTCTTCCATTCTGTAGACTCTCTCTTCATGTTCTTAATGGTTTCCTTTGCTATAAAAAAGCTTTTAAATTTGATACCATCCTGTTTATTGATTCTTTTTTTGGTACTGGGGAACAAATCTAGGGGTGTTTAACAATAGAGCCATATCCCCAGCCCTTTTTTGTAATTTATTTTGAGACAGGTTCTCACTGAGTTACTCAGGGCCTTGCTAAGTTGCTGAGGCTGGCTTTGAACTCATGATTCTTCTACTTCAGTCTCCTGAGCTTCTAGGATTACAGGTGTGTGCCACCATGCCTGGCCCATTTATTGATTATTGATTTTACTTCTTTCAATTTAGGAGTCTTATTGAGGAAGTCAGTTCCCAAGCCAACATTATGGAGTTGGGTCTACATTTTCTTCCAATAGGTGCAGGGTCTCTGGTCTAATGCCTAGGTCCTTGATCCACTTTGAGTTGAGTTTTGTGCAGGGTGAGAAATAGGGGTTACATTTCATTCTGCTACATATGGATTTCCAGTTTAGCCAGCACCATTTGTTGAAGAAGCTATCTTTTCTCCCATGTATGCTTATGGTGCTTTTATCTTGTATGAGATGACTGTATTCATGTGGGCTTTTCTGTGTGTCTTCTTTTCTCTTCCATTGGTCTTCATGACTGTTTTGATGCCAATACTATGCTATTTTTGTTACTATAGCTCTGTAGTACAATTGAGGGTCTGGGATTGCAATGCCTCCTGCTTCACTTTTCTCACTAAGGATTGCTTTGGCTATTCCACGTGTCCTATTTTTCCAGATGAATTTGATGACTGCCTTTTTTGTTTCTATGAAGAATGTAATTGGAATTTTAATAGGAATTGCATTAAATCTGTATAGCACTTTTGGTAGTATGGCCATTTTGACTATATTAATTATTTCTATCCAAGAATATGGGAGACCTTCCCATCTTCTAAGGTGTTGTCAAGTTCTTTCTTTAGTATTCTGTAGTTTTGTAGTTTTCAGGGGAGGACTTTCATCTCTTTTGTTAGATGGATATATATATATACATATATATATATATATATATATATATATATATATATATATATATTTTCTCTTGTGAATGGGATAGTTTTCCTAAATTCTCTTTCATCTGATTAATCATTGGTATATAGTAATGGAATTGATTTTATTTTTTTTTCTTGCCCGTACTTTGGTGTCATACCAAAGAAGTCATTACCATATCTAAGTATGAAGTTTCTGTGGTTTAAAAGTTTAATAATTTTAGCCCTAACTTATGTCTTTGATCCATTTTTAGGTAGGTTTTGGAGATCATATCAGGTAAAGGTCTAGCTTCATTCTTTTGCATATTAATATCCAGTTTTCCTGTCACCATACCTTGAAAAGTCTGTCCTTTACTTTTTTGAATGATTTTGACATCTTTATTAAAAATTGTCTCTGTATGTAAGGGTTTATTTCTGAGCACTTTGATCCATTCTCTTGGCCCATTTGTTTAGATTTATGTTAGTATCACATTGTTTCAATTACTATGGGTTTGCAGTACATTTTCAAATTAGGAAGTATGAATCCTCTTATTGTGTTCATGTTCTCTAGAGTTTGGGTTATTTGGTCTCTTGAAATTCCAAATGATTAGTGCTCTATCTGATGTGTTTGTGGTAAAGATTTGATCCCATTGTGTAGGCTCTATTCACCTCACTAATTGTTTCTTTTGCTGAGAAGAAGCTTTTTAGTTTGAATCCATCCCATTTATTGATTCTTGGTTTTAATTCTTGTGGTATACAAATCTTATTTAAGGAAGTTGGGGCCTAATATGACATGATGGAGATTTGAGCCTATTTTTTCTTCCACTAGGTGCAATTTCTAGGTTCTTAATATACTTTGAGTTGAGCTTTGTGCATGGTGAGAGATAGAGGTTTAATTTCATTTTTTATATGTGGATTTCCAGTTTTCCCAGCATCATTAGTTGAAGAGACTATCTTTTCTCCAATATACTTTTTTGGTGCCTTTGTCTAATTTAAGATAACTGTAATTATGTGGGTTAGTCTCTGTGTCCTCTATTCTGTACCATTGGTCTTTCAGTCTATTTTACTGTCAATACCATGCTGTTTTTGTTACTATTGCTCTGTAGTATAGTTTAAGGTCTGGTATAGTGATGCCACCTGCTTCACTCTTCTTGATAAAGATTGTTTCAGCTATTCTGGGTCTATTATTTTTCCAGATGAATTTCATGACTACTTTTTCTATTTCTATGAGGAATGTCATTGGGATTTTCATTGGGATGGCATTGAATCTGTATAGTGCTTTTAGTAGTATGGTCATTTTGACAATGTTAATACTGCCTGTCCAAAAACAAGGGAGATCTTTCCATCTTTTAAGCTCTTCCTTAATTTCTTTCTTTAGCATTCTGTAGTTTTCATTGTAGAGGTCTTTTACCGCTTTCGTTGATTCCCAAGTATTTTTTTTGAGGCTATTATAAATGGGGTGTTTCTCCTAGTTTCTCTTTGAGGATTTGTCACTGATGTACAGAAATGCCTTTGATTTATGAGTGTTGATTTTATATCCAGCTACATTGCTGAATTCATTTATTTGTTCTAGGAGATTTCTGGTGGAACATCAGATAGAGCACTAATCTCTAGGATATATAAAGCACTCAAAAACCATAACATCAAAAAATAAATAATCCAATCAATAAATGGGCCAAGGAACTCAACAGACACTTCTCAGAAGAGGGTATGCAATTAATCAACAAATGTAACAAAAAGGCTCAACATCTCTAGCAATTAGAGAAATGCAAATCAAAACTACTCTAAGATTTCATCTCACTCCAGTCAGAATGGCAGCTATTAAGAAAACAAACAACATTAAGTGTTGGCAAGGATGTGGGGAAAAGGGTACACTCATACATTGCTGGTGGGACTATAAACTGGTGCAACAATCTGGAAAGCAGTATGGAAATTCCTTGGAAAATTTGGAATGGAACCACCATTTGACCCAGCTATCCCATTCCTCGGCTTATACCCAAAGGGCCTAAAAATATCATTACAAAGACACAGCCATATCAATGTTTATAGCATAACAATTCACAATAGCTAAATCGTGGGACCAACCCAGATGCCCTTCAGTAGATGAATAATATGGAAACTTTGGTATATATACACAATAGAACATTACTCAGCATTAAAAGAGAATAAAATCATTGGATTTTCAGGTAAATGGATGGAGTTGGAGAATATAATGCTAAGTGAAGTTAGCCAATTCCAAAAAACCAAGGCTGAATGTTTTCTTTGATGTGAGGATGCTGAGTCATAATGGTGATGGAAGGGGAGCATGGGAGGAATAGAGGAACTTTAGATAGGGCAAAGGGGAGGGAGGGGATGGGAGGGGGCAATGGGGTAGAAATGATGGTGTAATGAGTTAGACAACATTACTGTAAGTACATGTATGAAGACTCAAATGATGTGAAAATACTTTGAAAAATTGTGCTCTATATGTGTAATATGAAATGAATTGCATTCTGCCATTGTATATAACAAATTTCAATGTATTAGAGATATAATCATATGCTTTTATTACATGATCACAAGATTATTATTAACATGTTTCCTAATACTAACATATACTTTCATCCTGACAAAAATCCATGAGGTTATAGTTTCTTCTTTTTGATGCCAAATTCAGTTTGGTGGAATTTCAGAATTTCTGCATCTATATTCATGACTAAGATTGCATTTCAGGGTTCATTTTGTATTATCAGCGTGAAATTTTTTAATATCAAGATATTCTGGTTTCATAATTGATTGGATAGCTTTCCACGTTGTTTATCCTTCAAAATAGTTAAGAAAATAATAATTATCTAAGAAGGTTGAAAAACTCTTTTTTTCTATCTTCATTCATTGTATACTGAACTACTCCAGGAAGAACTGGAGATGTTTTACCAAAACTTCTATCAGAGGATAAAGTATTACTAAAACAAAATAAATGATTTGCATAAAAAAGAAATTCCAAATGAATTTTAGAAATAAATTTTGCAATGGAGTTTTCAATTTTTGAAAGAAAAAGCTCCATTAGTGTTTTGATAGGGATTTCATTAACTTTGTAGATTACTTTAGGTATTATTCAAACTATTTTAATTATTAGAAGTTTTCCAAACCAATAATATGTCTTCATATTTATTTGCACTCTTTTAAGTTTTAGCAATAGTTTGTAGTTTTCAGTATACAAGCTGTTTACCTTTTTCACTAAGTTTATTTCTAAGTGTTTTATTCTTTTTGAGACAATTTAAATGCACTTGCTTTCCAAATTTTGTTTGGCAGATTTCACAAGAGTATAGAAATGGCAGGTTTTTTTTAGTTGTAGATGGACACAATACTTTTATTTTATTTATTTATGTTTATGAGAATCAATCCCAGGGCCTCACACATGCTAGGCAAATACTCTACCACTGAGCCACAACCCCAGCCCAATGCCAGTGACTTTTGAGTGTGTGTTTTACATTTTGAAACCTTGCTAAGTTCATTTATTATTTCCAAGGGGGTGTGTGTGTGTGCGCGTGCGCGCTCGCGTTTGTGTGTGTGTGTGTGTGTGTGTGAGAGAGAGAGAGAGAAAGAGAGAGAGATTGATTTAGAGCTTGCTTTATGTCATTTCAAACAAAGATAATTTTATTTATTCATTCATTCACTCATTCATTCATTTATGCCTGATTGCTTCAGCTAGGACGTTTAGTACCATGTTGAACAGAAGTGGTGAAATAGGGCATCCTTACCATTTTCCTTATCTTGGAGGGAAAGTTTTATTTTTCATTGACTATGACATATGTGAAAAATATGGCCATACATTTACTATGTTGAGATATTTTTCTTTCATTCCTAGTTTGTTGAGTATTTTTATTTGAAATGATTATGTGCTTTTTTGGGGGACTTCATTCTGTTAATGTGATTGTATTACTGTGATTTTTATATGTTGACCAATCCTTACATTCCAGGAATAAATAATTTAGTCTGGTTTATGATCCTTTTAATGTACTGTTGTATTTACTTTACTAACATTTTGAAGAATATATTTTTTTAAAGTGGTTTTAGTTTCACAGCAAAGTTGAGTAGGCTGTACAGATTTTTCTCATATACTTCCTACCCCCTTTCATGCATATCCTTCCCAATATCGACCCCCCACAGCAGAGTTGTACTTTTTTTTTTAACCAATGATGAAAGTATGTTAACACATCTTTATCACTCAGAGTCTATGGTTTTCCTAAAGTCTATGGTTTGCCCAAAGTCTATTCTATGACTTTGGGCAAATTTATGACATGCATTTACCATTGTAGTATCATACAAAAAGCAGTTTCATCAACCTGAAAATTCTGCATGCTCCTTTTAATCAAGCTTCTTCTCTGCAAACTTCTGGCAACTACTAATCTTTTTTACAGTCTCCATATTTTTTCCTTATATAGAATGTCATATAGTTAGAATCACATAGGGTATGTTTCCAGAGTGGTTTCTTTCACCTAGTAATATACACTTAAATTTTCTCCATGGATTTACAGGGATTGATAACTTATCTTCTTTGTCCTGCATAGTATTATATTATCTGTATATACAGGAAATTATCTATTTACCTACCAAAGAAATATTGGTTACATTCAGATTTTGGCAATTATGAGAAAAGCTGCTATAAACATCAGTATGAAGGTTTTTTGTGTACACATGTCTTAAACTCCTTTGAGTATATTACAAAGTATATGATTGCTGGATCACATGGTATGTTCAATTTTAGAAGAAATAAGTAACTGCTTTCCAAGGTGACTGTACCATTTAGTGTTCTCACCAGCAATGGATGAGAGTTCCTATTGCTTTACATTCTCATCAACATTTGGCCTATTGTGAGTTCTAGATTTTAGTCATTAAAATAGGTGTAAGTGGTATCACATTATTGTTGTTTTGTTTTTAAATTCTTAGGACATCTGATGTTGAACATTTTTTATATGTTTACTTTCCATTTGTACATCTATTGGAAATGGTGCTGAGGATCAAATCCAGAGCATCATGCACACAAGGCAAGCATTCTACCATTGAGCTATATCCTGAGCCTGTTTGCATAGCTTCTTTGATAAAGTTTTTGGCCCAGTTTTAAATCAAGTTGTTTGTTTTCTTTTTTTGAGTTCCTCATATATTTTGGATTACATTTTTTTGTGAAACATGTTTTTTAAAAATATTTTGCTTCTGTTTTTTGTTTTTTTTTAAATTTGTTCTGTAGTTAGTGTCTTTCACAGAGCTGAAATAATATTTTAAAATTTTTTAATATTTTTATTGGTACATTATAGTTGTATATAATTTAGGAAGTATTTTGTACTCATTTGTATATGCACACAATATAACAACATAATTTGGCCAATATCTGTCGCGACCCCTCGCCGGCAAGGGAAAAAACGACACAGGATTCTTCCTTCAGCAGTTTACTCATAATGAAAAGACAGGAACAAGAAAAGAAAGCGCGCGCACCCGAGCGGTCGGTCTGCCCCAGCTTAAGTACCCAGCCTTGCCAATGAACCAGCACCACGTAGAAGAGTCTAATAGGTGCAGCGCAGCGGAAGCAGGCCAGAGCCCAGCCCACAGCCCAACAAGGAGTTGTTTAACAACTCTAACTGCTGAGTCATCAGAAGCAGGAAGCCAGCGCCATTTTCAGGGTGCGGTCCTCAGCTCCCAACAAATATCATTCTCAAGAAGTTCTCCTTAATCTCCCCACCCCTTCCCGCTGGTCCCTGTCCTCTATCCTCCTCATATCCATTTGATAGAAATTTTTAATTTTTGTGAAGTCCAGCTTATCAATTCTTTCTTTCAAGGGTCATGGCTTTGCTGTTATATCTAAAAGTCATCACTAAAACCATGGACATTCAGATTTTCTCCTGTTATCTTCTTTGAGCTTTTTATTATTGCCTTTTTTTGTTTAGGTCTGTGACTCTTTTTGTGTTAATTTTTATGACAGGTATAAAGTCTGTGAATAGATTTATTTTTGTATGTAGAAGTTCAGTTATCCCAGAACCATTAAGATAAAATACTATATTTTCTCCATTGTATTGACTGCTTCTTTGTCAAATATTAGTCAACTTTATTTGGATGACTCTATTTTGGGTCTCTCTATTCAGTTTCATTGATCTATTTATCTATTCCTTTTGTGAATACTATAGTTTTGATTACTGTGGCTTTATAGTAAGTCTTTGGGTTGGGTTATGTAAATCCTCTAATTTTGCTCTTCCTATTCAATATAGTGTAGGCTATTGTGGGTTTTTCCCTTTCCACAGAAACTTAAGAATCAATTTGTTGTTATCCATAATATAACTTGTTGGGATTGCTTTGATTTCCCATCAATCTGGGAAAAACTACAATCTTGACAATATTGAATTTTCCTACCCACAAAGATGGAATATCTATTCTTTATTTATTTAGCTTTTTGATTTTTTTCTTCAGAGTCTCATAATTTACATAGGTCTTATGTATATTTAACTAGGTCTGGAAATATTTATACCTAAATATTTCATTTTGGGATACTAATGCAAATTATATGGTGTTATTAACTTTGAATTCCACTTGTTCATTACTGGTATATAGTAAGAAATAGACTTTTGTACATTAAAATTATATCTTGCAGCCTTATTATAATAATTTTTTAGTTCCCAAAGGAATTTTGATGTTGTTCTATTAATTCTTTTAGATTTTCTACATACATGATCATGTTATTTCTGTACAAAGATAGTTTTATTTCTTCCCTTCCAATGTGTATACCTCTTACTTCATTTTCTCATTTTATTGTATATTATGATTTGTACTTGAAGTGTCCTCCAAAGACTCATATGTTGAAGTTTTGGTCCTTAATGCAACAATGATGAGATTTTAGAAAATGTTTGGATCCTGAGGGCTCTAACCTCAGCAGTGGATTAATTCATTTGATGAATTAACAATTTGAATTTGAGAGCCCAACATGGCAGCCGGCGAAGAGGCAGCACATTCAATGCGTCCGTGGTAAGGGGATCAGAGAGACACATTAATACACCCACATGCGTCAGGCTGAGAAACTTCAAGCAAAATTCCACTGAAAGGAGACCTACCGGGAACTAGTAAGTTTAATTGGAGGTGTCTGCTTGTCACAGACTACTGAATCTCGGCAACGCAGAGCAGGGGCACAGCCCCGCCAGCCGCCGCCAAATGGCTGCTGCTCACTCGTAGCAGCAATCTTAGGAGCGGGCGTGGCCTGCCTGGGCCCACACCGGCCCCCGCCGCCCGGTTCTGTGAACCGCAGCCGGCCGCTGCACACACGTAGCAGCAATCTTAGGAGCGGGCGGGCCTGCCTGGGCCCACACCGGCCTGGCTCTGTGAACCGCTGCTGGCCCACAGGGTGCACCGAGCTTAGGAGCGGGCACGGCCTGCCTGGGCCCACACCGGCCAGGCTCCGTGATCCACCACCGGCCGCTGCCGGGTGGTTGCAGTCCACACGTTACAGCGAACGTAGGAGCAGACATGGACCGCCTGGGCCCCCGTCACCCGGCTCTGTGAACTGCCGCCGCCCACACGCTACAGCAAACTTAGGAACGGGCGCTGCCTGCCAGGGCCCACGCCCGCCGCGGCTTTGTGAACCACCGCCGGCTGGCGCCAAGCAGCCGCTGCCTGCAACCTTGCAGTGAGTGGGGGAGCGGGCGCTGCCTGCTCGGCCCCAGCCGGCCCGACTCTGTGAACCTCCTCTGGTGGTTTGGAGCTACAGATGACCACCCCCCACCTGCCAGCCCAGTGCTGCAAATGACCCCTGACCAGGTCTGGGAAAGGCCCCGCCCACAGCAGGAGTGGAGACTCGCCCAGTCCGGGAGGAAGAACTGCTGCACAGTGATTGACTCCCGCCTACTGAGAGGAGAGACCTGGCCCGGTAGGCATAGCTCCATCTACTGGAAGAGCAGTTAATCGAACTCTAGGACTACATTTATAATTTTTTTTTTGCTGTCCTTTTAAATGTTTTTTTAATCCATCTTATTTTATTTTATTCTTTTTTTTAATTTCATTTTTCATTTCTACTATTATTATTTTTTAAAATTCTTTTAAATTTTCTATTTTGTTCTTTCCTTCTTTTCTCCTGCCTTTACATTTCTTTTCAATTTTCTTATTCCCCCTTCCTTGAATTCTACCTGCTTACTCTCATTCTCTTTAGTGACTCCTTCCCATCCCTTCTAATACCTTTCCTCCCAAGCATCAAATAAATTTATAGGAGTAAACAGTAACTCAGCAGTCAAACAGAACAAGAAACAATATGAACAGCATGAAAAAGCAAGGAAGAAAAGGAGTGCAAACAATGCAGGGCAGCCTAAATATTTAGGAGGATATAGAGTCACCAGAAAAATGGTCATATAAAGAACTCATGGATCACCTGAGACAGATGGAACGGAACCTTAAAGAGGATACGAGACAGCAAATTCAAGCAGCGAAAGAACACATTGAGAATGAAGTACATAAACAGATAAAAGAAGAAGTTAAGCATCTTTATCAGGAGATAGAGACTATAAAAAAGAATCAAACAATGATCTTAGAAATGAGGGAAATTATAAACCAAATTAAAAACTCAAATGAGAGTATCATTAATAGAGTGGAGCAAGTAGAAGCCAGAATGTCAGATAACGAAGACAAAATATATCATCTGGAAAAGAGTCTAGCCAACTCAGATAGGCTGGTTAAAAATCACGAGAGAAACCTACAAGAGATATGTGATAATATAAAAAAACCAAATTTAAGAGTCATTGGGATAGAGGAAGGGATAGAGATTCAAACCAGGGGAATGAGTAATCTACTAGATGAAATAATTGCAGAAAACTTTCCAGAAATAAAAAAGGAAACAGATATACAAATTGTAGATGCATACAGGACACCGAGCATACAAAATCACAGTAGACCAACGCCAAGACACATTGCTATGAAGATATCCAATATACAGAACAAAGAGAAAATATTAAAAGCTACAAGAGAAAAGAGAAAGATTACATTCAGGGGTAAACCAATAAGGTTAACAACAGACTTTTCAACTCAGACGCTGAAAGCGAGAAGATCCTGGAACAACGTATTTCAAACACTGAAAGACAACGGATGCCAACCAAGAATTCTGTACCCAGCAAAATTAAGCTTCAGATACAACAATGAAATAAAAATCTTTCACGATAAACAAAAACTAAAAGAATTTGCAGCCAGAAAACCAGCGTTGAAGCATCTTGAGCAAAACACTTCACGAGGAAGAAATGGAAAACAATAACCAAAGCCAACAGTGGGAAGTACCTCAGTAAAGACAGACGGAGCGGGGAAAGCTAATCATGGAGAAACAAACGAAATATTTAAAAAAAAGAGAGATAAATAATCAAACATGGCTGGAAGTACAAACCATATATCAATAGTAACTCTAAACATTAACGGTTTAAACACTCCAATAAAGCGACATAGGCTGGTAACATGGATTAAAAAAACAAATCCAACAATATGCTGCCTCCAGGAGACACACCTGACTGGAAAAGACATACACAGGCTGAAGGTGAAAGGTTGGGAAAAAATATACCACGCACATGGTCCGCGCAAGCAAGCAGGTGTGGCCATCCTCATATCGAATAAAATCGACTTCAAGACTAAGTTAATCCAAAGGGATAAGGAAGGACATTATATACTGTTGAAAGGAACCATTAAACAACAAGATATAACAATTATCAATATTTATGCACCAAATAACGGTGCTGCGAAATACATAAAACAAATTCTCCTCAAGTTCAAGAATCAAATAGATCACAACACAATAATTATGGGTGACTTCAACACACCTCTCTCACCATTGGACAGAACCTCCAAGCAAAAGTTGAATAAAGAAACTATAGAACTCAATACCACAATCAATAACCTAGACTTAACTGACATATATAGAATATACCAACCATCATTGAATGGATATACTTTTTTCTCAGCAGCACATGGATCCTTCTCAAAAATAGACCATATATTATGCCATGGGGCAACCCTCAATAAATATAAAGGGGTGGAGATTATACCATGCATTTTATCTGATCATAATGGATTGAAACTGGAAATTAATGATAAAAGAAGGAAGGGAAAATCCAATATCACATGGAAAATGAACAATATGTTACTGAATGATCAAGGGGTTACAGAAGACATAAAGGAGGAAATCAAAAAATTCTTAGAGATAAATGAAAATTTAGACACAACATATCGGAATCTATGGGACACAATGAAAGCAGTTTTAAGAGGGAAATTCATCGCCTGGAGGTCATTCCTCAAAAAAAGGAAAAACCAACAAATAAATGAGCTCACACTTCATCTCAAAGCCCTAGAAAAGGAAGAGCAAAACAATAGTAAATGCAGCAGAAAGCAAGAAATAATTAAAATCAGAGCGGAAATCAATGAAATTGAAACAAAAGAAACTATTGAAAAATTAACAAAACTAAAAGTTGGTTCTTTGAAAAAATAAACAAGATTGACAGACCCTTAGCCATGCTAACGAAGAGAAGAAGAGAGAGAACTCAAATTACTAACATACGGGATGAAAAAGGCAATATCACAACAGATGCTACAGAAATACAGAAGACAATTAGAAATTATTTTGAAAACCTATATTCCAATAAAATAGAAGATAGTGAAGACATCGATAAATTTCTTAAGTCATAAGATTTGCCCAGACTGAGTCAGGAGGACACACACGATTTGATTTGAACAGACCAATATCAATGGATGAAATTGAAGAAGTAATCAAAGTACTACCAACCAAGAAAAGCCCAGGACCGGATGGGTATACAGCGGAGTTTTACAAAACCTTTAAAGAAGAATTAATACCAATACTTTTCAAGTTATTTCAGGAAATAGAAAAAGAGGGAGTTCTTCCAAATTCATTCTATGAGGCCAACATCACATTGATTCCGAAACCAGAAAAAGACACTTCAAAGAAAGAAAACTACAGACCAATATCTCTGATGAACCTAGATGCAAAAATCCTCAATAAAATTCTGGCGAATCGGATACAAAGACACATCAAAAAAATTGTGCACTATGATCAAGTAGGATTCATCCCTGGGATGCAGGGATGGTTCAATATACGGAAATCAATAAATGTTATTCACCATATCAATAAACTTAAAGATAAGAACCATATGATCATCTCGATAGACGCAGAAAAAGCATTCGACAAAGTACAGCATCCCTTTATGTTCAAAACATTAGAAAAACTAGGGATAACAGGAACTTACCTTGATATTGTAAAAGCTATCTACGCTAAGCCCCAGGCTAACATCATTCTGAACGGAGAAAAATTGGAGGCATTCCCTCTAAAATCTGGAACAAGACAGGGATGCCCTTTATCACCACTTCTATTCAATATAGTTCTCGAAACACTGGCCAGAGCAATTAGACAAACGAAAGAAATTAAAGGCATAAAAATTGGAAAAGATGAACTTAAATTATCACTATTTGCAGATGACATGATTCTATACATAGAAGACCCAAAAGGGTCTACAAAAAAACTACTAGAACTAATAAATGAATTCGGCAAAGTGGCAGGATATAAAATCAACACTCACAAATCAAAGGCATTTCTGTATATCAGTGACAAAACTTCTGAAACGGAAGTGAGGAAAAACACTCCATTCACAATATCCTCAAAAAAAATAAAATACTTGGGAATCAGCCTAACAAAAGAGGTGAAAGATTTATACAATGAAAACTACAGAACCCTAAAAAGAGAAGTAGAAGAAGATCTTAGAAGATGGAAAGATATACCCTGTTCATGGATAGGCAGAACTAACATCATCAAAATGGCGATATTACCAAAAGTCCTCTATAGGTTTAATGCAATGTCAATCAAAATCCCAATGGCATTGCTTGTAGAAATAGATAAAGCAATCATGAAATTCATATGGAGAAATAAAAGACCCAGAATAGCAAAAGCAATTCTGAGCAGGAAGTGTGAATCAGGTGGTATAGCAATACCAGATTTCAAACTATACTACAGAGCAATAGTAGCAAAAACAGCATGGTACTGGTACCAAAACAGGCGGGTGGACCAATGGTACAGAATAGAGGATACAGAGACTAATCCACAAAGTTACAACTATCTTATATTTGATAAAGGGGCTAAAAGCATGCAATGGAGGAAGGATAGCATCTTCAACAAATGGTGTTGGGAAAACTGGAAATCCATATGTAACAAAATGAAACTGAATCCCCTCCTCTCACCATGCACAAAAGTGAGCTCAAAATGGATCAAGGACCTGGATATCAAATCAGAGACTCTGCTTATGATAGAAGAAAAAGTTGGCTACGATCTACATATTGTGGGATCAGGCTCCAAATTCCTTAACAGGACGCCTATAGCACAAGAGTTAACAGCAAGAATCAACAAATGGGACTTACTTAAACTAAAAAGTTTTTTTCACAGCAAGAGAAACAATAAGAGAAGTAAATTGGGAGCCTACATCATGGGAACAAATTTTTACTCCTCACACTTCAGACAGAGCCTTAATATCCAGAGTATACAAAGAACTCAAAAAATTAGACAATAAGACAACAAATACCCCAATCAACAAATGGGCTAAGGACCTGAACAGACACTTCTCAGAGGAGGACATACAATCAGTCAACAAATACATGAAAAAATGCTCACCATCTCTAGCAGTCAGAGAAATGCAAATCAAAACTACCCTAAGATACCATCTCACTCCAGTAAGATTGGCAGCCATTAGGAAGTCAAACAATAACAAGTGCTGGAGAGGATGTGGGGAAAAGGGTACACTTGTACATTGCTGGTGGGACTGCAAATTGGTGCGGCCAATTTGGAAAGCAGTATGGAGATTCCTGGGAAAGCTGGGAATGGAACCACCATTTGACCCAGTTATTGCCCTTCTTGGTCTATTCCCTGAAGACCTTAAGAGAGCGTACTATAGGGATACTGCCACATCGATGTTCATAGCAGCACAATTCACAATAGCTAGACTGTGGAACCAACCCAGATGCTCTTCAATGGATGAATGGATTAAAAAATGTGGCAGTTATACACCATGGAGTATTATGCAGCTCTAAAAAATGACAAATTCATGGAATTTGCAGGGAAATGGATGGCACTAGAGCAGATTATGCTTAGTGAAGCCAGCCAATCCCTAAAAAACAAATACCAAATGTCTTCTTTGATATAATGAGAGCAACTAAGAATAGAGCAGGGAGGAAGAGCAGGAAGAAAAGATTGATATTAAACAGAGACACGAGATGGGAGGGAAAGAGAGAGAAAAGGGGAATTGCATGGAAATGGAAAGAGACCCTCATTGTTATAAAAAACTACATAAAAGAGGTTGTGAGGGGAATTGGAAGAAAAAACAAGGAGAGAAATGAATTACAGTAGATGGGATAGAGAGAGAAGATGGGAGGGGAGGGGAGGGGGGATAGTAGAGGATAGGAAAGGTAGCAGAATACAACAGTTACTAATAGGGCATTATGTAAAAATGTGAATGTGTAACTGATGTGATTCTGCAATCTGTATTTGGGGTAAAAATGGGAGTTCATAACTCACTTGAAACTAATGTCTGAAATATGATATGTCAAGAGCCTTGTAAGGTTTTGAACAACCAATAAAAAAAATAATTTGAATTTGAATTAACAATTCAATTAACAATTTGAATTTTCCACTCTTGGTGGAAACTGTAGGAGTTAGGGCCTAGTTGAAGGGAATGAGTTCCTGAGGGCATGTCCTCAAGGACCAGGTCTTGTCCTGACTGCCCCCCTCTATTCTTCCTGCCTGCCTTGAGCAACTTTCCTCCACCACATCCTTCTACCATGATACTTTATGTCAGATCCAAAGCAATGGAGACAGTTGATCATGGACAGAAACCTCTGAAAATGTAAGTCAAAACAAATAATTTATCTTATAAGTAGTTTATGTCAGGTATTTTGGAAATAGTGATGTAAAGCTGACTAACTATGTCATATAGTACTTTTAGTACCACGTTGAACAGCAGTGCTTTTCTATAAAAACTTCTAGCTTCTTGCTGTTAGGTATAATGCTAACTGTGTTTTTTTTTTTTTTTTTTTTTTTGTGTGTGTGTGTGTAGATATCTTTTACACACACAAGTTGAGAAAATTCTATTCCTGGTTTACTGAAAGTTTTGTTTGGTGGGTACCAGGGATTAAACTCAGGGGCACTCAGCCACTGAGCCACATCCTCAGCCCTATTCTGCATTTTATTTAGATGCAGGGTCTCACTGAGTTGCTTAGTACCTCCTGTTGCTGAGACTGGCTTTGAACTCAAGATCTTCCTGTCTTTTCCTCCTGAGCCGCTGGGGTTACAGGCATGTGCCACTATGCCTAGCTACAGAAAGTTTTTAAATCATTAATGGGTATTGGATTTTATCAAATGCTTTTTCCGCATCTATTGAAATGATCATATTTTATTCTTTAGTATGTTGATAAGATGGCTTATATTAATTAATTATGTTTCTCTTGTTAAGTAGTTTTTCCTCAGGTCAGGATATATTAAGAAAAACAGAATGGTCTGAAATATTTCAAAATGGTAACTCTCTTTTTCTTCCTCTGGGAATATTAGGAGATTTTTCCCCATTATTTTGTAATGCATTCCCATTATTACTGTAAGGATCCAGCAGAGCCCCATGTGGTAAAACTCACCAATGTGTGAAGTTCTCCCTATGACTGAGTCCCCCTGGAGCTTTTGACTCTCAGACTTGTTCACACTGTCTGGCAATTCTTAAATCAGTTTGGGTTTGCACTAGCAGTTGTTCCTGTGGAGGTTGTTGCTTATGGATTTCTGTAATGGCAAATTGTGATTCTCTGTATCAATATCTGTCTCTCTGATTTTGAGAGCAGTGATTTGCTCTGTGACCTAACTTTTCTTACAGATCTAGATCTATTGCTTTTTCAGTTCAGCTTTTTATTTGTTCAAAATATAAGATAGTGATTTCTAACCTTCTTATATGTGAGAGTGGATACCAAATGCCACAAATAGTTTCACTTTGCTAATTTATTGTTAGTGATTTTTATTTATAAATTTTAATAAATTATACTGAGATTTAGTTTTCTCTTTTTATATCTTCATCTGGCTTTGTTATTAAAGTTATGCTGACTACTTATAATGTATTGGGAATTTTTCATCCTTTTCAAAGTTTTAAAGAGTTTAAAATTGATGTTAATTATTTAAATGTTTTGTAGAATTCTCCAGTAAAGCTCTATATTTCTGGACTTTCATGTTGCTCTATCCTGGATAATGTTACATGTGAACTTGAGAAAATCTGTGTTTACCTAGGGCTTCACACTAGCTTCTTTGGGGCCTTAGATATTCTATTGCATTCCTCTATCTTTAGCTATTGTTGGGTGTTTTTCATGTGTTCAGTTGGTCTACAATGCTGAAGTCCTAGATTTCCTCATTGAGAGTCTGTCTGGTTGTTCTCTTTATACTTGATGTGGGGCATTGGAGATTTCTTATTGCAGAATTCTATTTCTCTTTAAATTCCATCAAATTACTTCATATATTTAGGAACTCTGGTGTTTGGTCCATATATGAGTATAATTATTTTATCTTCTCATTGCAATATGTCCTTTGTCTCATAACAATATGTGAATTGTCTACTTTGTCTGATATTGGAATAGCCACCACTGCCTCATTTTGCTTACTACTTATATGGAATATTTTTTCCCTCTATCTTTTCACTGTCACCTTATGCAAGTCCTTAGATCAAAAAGTGAATCTCTTGTAGATGGCATTGAGTTGGATGTTGTTTTTTAAAACACTTTGTCCATTTTGCCCATTAATGTATTTTGGTTGGGATGTTGTATCTATTTACATCTGAAATTATTACTAGTAAGGAAGCACTTTCTTTTTCAATTATAATTTTTTCTGTATGTCCTATAGCTTTTTGACTGCTCTTTTCCTCTAATACTAAACTTTTTTGTATTTAAATGATTTTTGGAGTGATACATTTTGATGGTATTTTCATTTATTTTTGTCTGTTTTCTAAAGATATTTTATTTGTGGTTATCATTGGGACTTAATAGTATATTATAAGCTTACTTTGTATTTAAAAGCAAAAAATGAGCCTTTAAGTGAGCCATGTGTCCCTGCATGCTTTTTTTATTCTTTGAAAAATTGAGCATTAAAATAAAACTTTTAAAAAGCCATCTCTTAGTCTTTGCAGATTTGTGTGGGATACCTTCACTAAATAGAGAGCCTTTGAACTGTGCAATCAGTCCAGGGCAAATGCTATGATCTTTTCAGTCTTTTTTGGACACATGTCTTGCCTAGGCCTATGTGTGTAGTTTTTCATGTTTCTTCATTTTTAATGGTATGCTTTTAAATATATTAATTTCCCCAAGAGTTTCACACTAGCTTCTTGGGGCCTTAGATATTCTATTGCATTCCTCTATCTTTAATCTCTTGCCACCAGGCATCCACAGGACTGCAGTCCCCCCTGCATTTTTCAAATGTCTTCATTCATGGCTTCAGTACTGAGATCTAAAGTGTGCTGCTATTCCTTTTCTGAGCTTCAAGACAGGCAAAACAGAGACCCAGTCACTCAAGGAGTCTACAAACAGGCCACGATTTCATGAACAATTTCTACTCTGCTTCTTTTGTCCAATGGTTGTAGCTGGAAATTGGGCTGCCTCCTCACAACTTTATCCTACCAGGGAAGGGATGAGCAAAGGTTAGTAAATAAAAGACAGCATTTCTTATTGTTTTTAATGTGACTTGTTCTTAATTGGGTGATTTCTTAGTTACTGCAGATCTTTGACTGGTTTACATTGTTCCTTTACATTTATTTTAGTTTGTCTTTACCTATTTGTTTGATATTTCCATGAGAAAATGAGTACCTGGAACTTCCTAGTATACCAAATTTAAAAAAATATTAAAAAATAATAATTTCATTATTATGATTAGGGTCTCCAAATTATCTAAAAACTTGGTCTCCTGATTCTGGTCCCCTCATTATCCTGCCTCTGTATGTTTATCTTTAAATAGAGAAGAATCACTACTTATTCTATGGTTTCAGTTTTCTCTTCCTATGTTGAGGAGATGAACAAATGGAGAGGTATCTTGGTAACATTTTACCAGCACATTAAATATTTTTCAGTGTGTTTGCCATCAGGTCTGGAGGCAGATAATTAATCTCTCTAGTTCTGAAACTGACAGAAGAACTATTAAATGATATTAGGATATTATTTATGTGGTTTAAATTTTGGGCCCTTTTAAATTACACTATGGAGATTCTTCTATTACTCAGTAATTTCTCCTAGATAGGCTTACATTTAACCCTGTCCATAGCAATGTCATATATCTTCAGCTCTAAGTGAAGAACCTCCTGGGATCTCAAAGACTTTGAAGGAAAAACTATGTCTACAGAGTGAGAATTTTAGTTTCCTTGAATTAATCATTTGCATATAAATTGATACTCCATATTGTTGGCCAAGGCTTAGAAAATGTTATGTTGGAGCTAGGCAGGAATTCCAGACCCCCCAATGACACAGAAAAGAGACAGTGAAGGAACAATTATCTGAGAGGTGGGCGACAAAATAAATGTTCTAAGACGCAATATTACAAAGCTGGTACCTGAAGAGACTTGAAGATTGGTTACTAGAGCAGAAAATAAGCTCAGTATTCCCCAAGCCCCAAACCTGTACCAAAGTAGGGAAAGCAGGGAGAGAGAGAGAGAGAGAGAGAGAGAGAGAGAGAGAGAGAGAGAGAGTAGGAGAGAGCGAGAATAGAAAATCTCATCCCATTAACAACATTTGGAAAGAAAGGTAGAAAAAGTTAAAGTGTGATGGGAATATCTGTGTCCTTGAAGAAGATCAAGCAGTATAAAGCCAAATCATGAGCCTTGTCAGACACTGCAGCCATTTTGGGGAGTCAACAGTTGACCAGTTACCCTTTAAATCAACATAGCATCTCCCCACCTCTAGACAGCAACAAATTTAACCCAGAGCACCCCTACAGTAGGTTCTCTTAAGAATCCAGTTAGATGGGCTGGGGATGTGGCTCAAGCGGTAGCGCGCTCGCCTGGCATGCGTGCGGCCCGGGTTCGATCCTCAGCACCACATACAAACAAAGATGTTGTGTCCGCCGAAAACTAAAAAATAAATATTAAAATTCTCTCTCTCTCTCTCTCTCTCTCTCTCTTTAAAAAAAGGAATCCAGTTAGAAGGAACTTGTAGAGAGATTGCTACTAGTCTAAGTCACTGACTTTGACTTCCCCTCACTGCAAACAATGGAACAGGGTGGAGCATCCCACCTGCCCAACCCAGTGCTCTGTACAGCCACTGCTAAGCCCAGGCAGAAACAGAGCAGATGCCTGCAATTCAAGGTGGTGGAAGTGAGAACTAAGATCTGAGCAGCAAGGCAGTTTTGGCTCCCAGCAGAGGAAAGGGGAGTCATTAGAACCACTGCCATCTCCCTCTGACACAGGGGCAGCACACAGCCTAGAGGGACTGTCCCCTTGATCATGATCACAGTCTGCATAGGGACAACCAGAGAGAAGTTGCCTGAATATTCAGCAACACAGAGGGACAATTCCTCAAATCATGGCATCAGCTGGCAGAAGGTCATGAAAAGTAGGTGCCTGAATCCCCAGGAAACTAAATGGGATTGTCACCAGTTTGTCATCAAAAGGAGTGGGAGATGAGTCAAGGCAGAAATTTGCCTGGGTTCAAGGCAATGGATAGCAACATTCCCTATGCTGATTCATCTCCCATTCTGACCCAGCTCCCAAAATGACCCTAGGTCACAACTGCTGAGTGATAGAGCACTATTTGGATACTGAATGAACCCTGCCTCAGTCATAGTCAGAAGAAGGCATTGGCCCCTCCATTCATAACCTGGGGCAGTGGAAACTAGAACATTGGTGAACCAGCTAAATCTCTTTACTCAGTAGTAATGATAGTACTTCAGTGAGCTGAGTAGGTCAGGGAGAATGTTTCTGTATCACAGATCACCTATAGAGAATACACAACCACAGGACCTGTGCTTATAGATAGCCACCAGACTACACAACTATGAAAAGGACTCTGTAGAAGGGAGCAGGTACGTGGTGACTCACAGCAACCACAGTGACAACCCAAAGCCTGCACCCTGAAACTCTGCATACAATAGAAACAACCACCAGACAAAATACCACACCCTTTAGGCAGTCACCATAGACACCAGAGCTGACAAACCAGAACCACTTGGTGGTAGGTCCATAGCAACAAGGGGAATGACTCTTGTGTCCCAGCACCTCTGGAGACATTCACAGACAAATGCTGAAAACATATTCTAAATGTCCCAAATACTTATGAAACCCAAACCAAGATCTAACAAGGATTTTCTTCACTTTGGCATGATTTACTATAAATAACTCTAACATCATATTTAATTGTGTGTGTGTGTGTGTGTGTGTGTGTGTGTGTATATATATATATATATATATATATATATATATATATATATCCTTTATCTTGATGGGTAGTTGTTGACCCAGTCACTAACATTGTATCTTCAACCTATTTGAATGTATTTCTTCTAATGGTTTAAATAATTAATTGGAATCATTCTCCTTATCTTGTCTTCCTAGCCCTAGTTCATACTTGCTCCTCTTAACATGTATTCTCCTTCTCACATTATTTACTACTACCTCAAATACCTCCAAATCCACCTTTTTCTCTTTTTTACTTGGTGTCTATTATCAACTAAAAGTGGATCAACGACATAGGAATGAGACCTGAAACTACTGGAAGAAAATGCAGGCCCAATACTCCAACATGTTGGCACAAGAACTGTCTTCCTTTTTAAAAGTTTTTTAAATTTGTTTTAATTAGTTACACATGAGGGTACAATGACCTTGATATATCATACATTTGGATCAGATGGGATATAATTTCTCATTTTTCTGAGTGTACAGTTTGCAGAAGCACATTGGTCATGTAGTCATGTATATGCACACAGCAATAATAATGTCTATTTCATTCTACTATAGAACTGTCTTCCTTAACAATATTCCTAACATGCAAGAAATAAAACCAAAAATCAATAAGTGGAATGACATCAAATTAAAAAATTTCTGCACATCAAAGGAAACAACTGTTGATCAATGACACCATATTACACAGTCATTACATATAAATTACCATTGTACTTTGCTGAGGACATGTTATTTAAAATTAAACATACGTGAATCAAAATTACTGGACTATATTTCTTTTCCTTGTCTCAGAAGAAAAGAGATAAAGAATATACACATTATAAGCAAGTTTAACTCCAAACATGTTTGCTTCTGTTCCCTTATCTTTTTACTGGGAAGACTATTCTTTACATTCATTCAATAATTTCCCATATAGGCAAAATGGACTAATTATATAATCTGAGAGATGATGTCTATTAAAACTAGTGGTTTATTTTAAATGATATTTTTTTTACTTCAAATGACATTTACAGCTTGTTTTAAGTGACCTTCACATTTGTAATATGTTCTGGAAAGTATTAAGGGACTTGGAAGAGAAATTGCTTTCAGCATTTTTACTGAGTGGATTACACATCTATCTCCAATTGAGACTTCAACAATTCATCATGTTTTTCAACAAAATTTAGAAATGCTAATTTGAAAGTTTTCTGAAGATGATTTTCAGCCTTCTAGAAATCGGTAATAATGGAAAACATCATCAAATTTGAATGATCATTCTTATTATCAGGGGGAAATATAATACATTTTTTTTCTGGTAACATCTATACTTGAGTAGCTGAAAGACTGTGTTTTTGAGATAAGCAGATATGTGTGTGTGTGTGTGTGTGTGTGTGTGTTGCCATAAAAAATCTGTATAGAGCAAAATTTGAGATAAATTGCCAAAAAGAAAACTTCTAAAGAACTCCAAAAGAGCTTGGTAAGTCTCTTCACTACTTTACATTCATTCAATATTTTTTACTGAATATCTTCTCTGTGCAGATACTATGCCAGATGGAAGGATACAAAATGTACAAAAATTATCCTTGTAGCTTTACATTGTATTGGAAAAATATATACAAATTCTTAAACTGCTATTACTTATGTTGTTTTTAGGTTGTTTAGGAATATGTAACTAACCAGTAATTTAAAAATCAAATATCAAAATCACAAGACAAATGTGCTCCATCAGTAAAATTATTTAATATTGGTATAGAAATTTCAGTGAATGTAATAACAAATATTCACATAGAAAACCTAAAAGATTCCACATTAAAAATTTTAGAATTAATGAGAGTTTTAAAAAAATGCCTGTATACACAATGAATGGGCAGACTCAACAAGCTTTCCTATATTCTGATAATAAAGTGAGAATATATAGAAGGAAAATAAAGACCCTCTTACAATGGGAATATAATATACAAAATACTCAGGAACAAACAATAGAAATGTGGCTGAACAAAATTACAAAACTTTACTGGGAGAGATACAAGGTTTACGTAAATTTAAGTAGAATAACATGTTCTTGGGTAAGAAGACTAAATACTATAAACATGCCAAGATTTCTAAAACTCAGATGTAAGTTCACTATAATTCATATTGTAATCCCAACAGGATTTTGGAAACTTGAGAAAATAATTTTAACATTCATCTGGAAGTTTTTAAACATGAGACAGCCAAAAAGATTTTGAACAAGAAGTAGAGAAGATACTTTCTTATACAAAAATGTATCAAAAAAATGTTTTCAAAAACAGGGTCATGCTGGAATAGGAAAATGTAGGAATGAAAAAAGATTAGAAAACTCAGAATAAAGATGCACATTCAAGTAGAAAATTGAAAAGACACAAAAAAGGAAGAAAAATAGTTGACAAAACATGATAATAATGTCTAACTTAATAAGTAATAAGAAATGCAAATCAAGGTGTTATATATATGTATGTATGTATATATATATATATATATATATATATTTGAGAGAGAATTTTTTAATATTTATTTTTTAGTTTTCGGCTGACACAACTTCTTTGTTTGTATGTGGTGCTGAGGATCGAACCCGGGCCGCACGCATGCCAGGTGAGTGCGCTACCGCTTGAGCCACATCCCCAGCTCATATGTGTGTATATATATTTGACAAAGATTTTTATTGCTTCTTTTTGTTATACATGACCATAGGATTCATTTTGACATAAGTATAAAATCCTGGAATTTAATTTGTTTTAATTCAGTCTCCAGTACTCCCCCTTCCCCTCCCTTCCTCTCACTTCTTTCCCCCTTCTCTGTCCAATACTGATCATTCTGCTATTATAGATTTTTTCATTAGTGTCTTGTGGATGTACATGATGGTGACATTCACTTTGTCATTCATATATGTACATGAAAAGATAGATCAGATTCATTACACTGTCTTTCCCTATCCCAAACCGCTTCCCTTCTCTTCATTCCTCTTTTTTCTTCTCCACTCATATTGCTTCTATTCTTTTTTTTTACTTCCTCTTACTTTGGATTAGGTTACACATATCAGAGAAAACATTCAACCTTTAACTTTTTAAAAATAAAAATCTTCTGTGATGGTGACCATCTATATTCATTCTGCTAAAAGGAATGTAATTCACAAATATTCTTTTTTATTGTGGACTTAATTTTATTATTTTAATATCTTTATTAACACATATTGACTGTACACATTAATGGGATTCACTGTAATATCTCTGTATATACATACAGCATCCATTGATCCTTCTTCTACCTTTGCCCTCCCTCTCCTATTACTGTAAAAGTGCAAGTTCTTAGAAATCATCATTTACTTTCAGGTTGACATTTTTTTTGTTTCTTTGATTCCACATATGACTGAGAATTCCACATATGATGTCTTTTTGGATTTTTTTTAACACCATGTGTTCCAGTTTCATCCACTTTGCTGCAAATTACAGAAGCTTATTCTTCTTTATGTTGGAATAATACTCCATTTGTATATATATATATATATATATATATATTTATTTTTGTATATATATATATATATATATATATATATATATATATAATCTTTATTTTATTCATCTGTTGTTAGACACCTAGCCCTAGGTTATACTTGCTGTGGTGATTTCATATCTTACATATTGTGAATAGTTCTAGAATAAAAGTGGATATGCAACTATCTCTTTTATATGCTGACTTCATTTTCTTAGAATATACACCCAGGAGTTGGGTAACTTGACATGGTAGTTGTATTTTTAGATCTTTGAGGAATCTTCATACTTCCATACTGTTTCCCATAGTGGCGGTACTAATTTAATTCCCATCAATAGCATACAAGGGTTCTTTTTCTCCAGTCTTCATCAGCATTTGTTTTTTTTTCTCTCTCTTATCCCCTCTCCTGCTCTCTTTATCTCTCACATTTTGATAATTTTTATTCTAATTGTGGTGAGATAGTATCTAACTGTAGTTTTGATTTGCATTTTCCTAATGGTTAATGATATTGTGCATTTTCTTCATATATTATTTACCATTTGTATTTCTCCCTTTGAGAAATGTCTGTTCAGATTATTTGCTACTTTAGAATTGGATTACTTGTTTTATTGTTAAGTTTTTGATCTCTTTAAATATTCTGAAATATTCTGAATATTAACTTGCTCTCACGTGAATAGCTGAAAAAGATTTTCTCCTATTCTGTAGATTGTCTCTTCACTTTGTTGATCATTTCTTTTACTGTGCAGAAGATTTTAGTTTGATGCAATCCCATTTGGCATTTTTTTAGTTTGTTTCCTGTGCTTATAGAGTCCTATCCAGAAAGTCATTGCCTGAACCAATAACTTGAAGTGCTTCCCCTTTGTTTCCCTGTAGTATTTTGTAAATTTAAGGTTTGATATTTAGTTCTTTGATCCATTTTATTTGATAGTTGTACAGGGTAAGAGATAGAGGTGAAGATTCAATCTTCTGGATATGGATTTCTAGTTTTCCCAGCACTGTTTTTGAAGAGGCTGTCTTTTCTTCAATGTATGTTTTTGGTACCTTTGTCAAGAATCAGATGGCTGAAGATGCATAGATTTATTTCTGGGTTATCTGTTCTATTGTATTGTTCTATGTGTCTATTTCTATACCTTATACCATGCTTTTTGTTACTATTGCTCTATAGTATGTCCCCAAATCAGGTATTGTGATGCTTCCAGGTTTGCCATTTTTGCTGAAGTTTCCTTTGGCTATTTGGAATCTTTTGTACTTCCATATGAATTTTCAGATTGTTTTTTCTAGTTCTGTGAAGAATGTCATTGACATTTTGATGGGGATTGCATTGAATCTGTAGAATGCTTTGGGAAAAATGAATGCTTTACCAGTATTAATTTTTTCAGTCCATGAACAGGGAAGTACTTTTATCTTTCCATTCTATGAAATAGTTTAAGAAGCACTGGTGTAAGTTTTTCCTTAAAAATCATTTGTTCCTTTCAAAAGCCTTTTGGTTCTTTCTTTATTGGGAGACATTTTATTCCTGATTATAAATTAGGTAACTTTTAGTCACTGTGACAAATTACCTGAGAAATACATCTTGAAAGAGGAAAGATTTATTTTTTTAAATCATGGTTCCAGAGGTTGCAGAACATTTTCAATGGGCTCCATTGTGTCTGGGTCTCTATTAAGACAGAACACTATGGTAGAATGGTATGATAGAGTAAAGCTGTTTACTTCAGGACAGCTGAGAAGGAGAGAGAAGAAGGAGGAGAAGAATGAAGGTGGGGGAAGAGCAGGAGGTAGAAGAAGAGGAGGAGGAGAAGAAGAAGAAGAAAGAAGAGGAGGAGAAGGAAAAGGAGGAGGAGGAGGAGGAGGAGGAGGAGGAGGAGGAGGAGGAGACCACCACATGATATAGTTCCCAAGGGCATGTCCCTAAGGACCCACTCCCTTCAACTGCCTACAGTTTCCATGACCTTCCCATAGTTCATTCAACTATGAAGATATCAATGGATTAATCCACTGATAAGATTAAAACCCTGATGATCCTATCATTCCCCAAAAGCTCCACCTCTCATTACTGCATCAGTAACAAAGTCTTCAACACATGAGCCTTTGCAGGACATTCCAGATCCAAACTACACCACGGAATTGGTTAATTCAGGGGTTTTATATCCTCTTGGTTCAATGTTGGTAAGTAAGATGTGTTCAAACATTTGCTCATTTTTTCCCTAAGTTTTCTAATGTGTTAGCATATAGTTTTATAAAATAGTACCTAATGACTCATATTTTGTGGTATCAATTTTAATATCTTCTTTTTCACTTTCTATTTTTTAAAATTTTCATTCTCTCTCTTTCTATGTTAGGGTAACTAAAAGTTGTCAGTCAGATCCTTTGTATTGCTTGTTTAACACTGTTTATTTATTTCTACTCTGATCTGTATTATTTCTTTCTTTCTTCTAACTTGGAATTTTGTTTGTTCTCACTTTTCTAAGTGCCTGAGGTGAATCATTACATTGTTTATTTAGTCTTTCTATTTCTGTTTTTGTGAGCAAATCATTGTATAAACTTCTTAATTAGTACTGTTCTTGCTGTATCCTACAGTTTTAGTCGTTTCCATTTGCATTTATTTCAAGGAATTTTTAAATTTCCCTTCTGAATTCCTCAGTTATGCAATATTTGTTCAGAAGTGTTTTTCAGTCACAACATATTTATATAATTTTTAAAGTTTCTCTTTTGGTTCACTTCTAGTGTCATTCCATTATGCTCAGAAAATATATAGGATAGATTTTCTCAATTTGATAAGATTAGTTTTGTTGCATAATAAATGGTTTATTCAAAAGAAAGTTCCATGCATTGATGAAAAATGTGTATTCTATCGCATGGATGTTCTGTAAATATTTGAGTCCATTTGAACTATAATAAAATTTAACTCTCATGTTTTGTTGTTAATTGTTTTGTCTATATAATCTATTATTTTGTGAGAATGGGCTGTTGAAATCCCCCACTATTATTGTATTGGAGCCTATCTCTCCCTTTAGGTCTAATAGTGTTTGTTTCATAAAATTGGACCTTCTGCATTAGGTGCAAATAGATTTATAATCATTATATCTTCTTGTTGAATTGATCCCTTAGTCATTATGTAGTGACCTTGTTTTTCTTCTTCTTAATGTTTTGTCAAAAGGTCTATTTTGTCAGCTATAAGTATAGCTACTCCTTTTTGCTATCAGATTTCATTTACAATTTCCAAATTCCTCCATTTGCAATTTTACACTTTCAGTTTGCATGTGTTTTTACTGGTGAAGTACATTTCTTCTAGGCAGCATATTGTTGGATCTCGATTTTTAATCCATTCAACCTGCCTGCATATTTTAGTGGAAAAATTAAGTTCATTTACATGAAAAGTTATTATTGAAAGGTATGGACTTACTCCTGTCATTTTGTGGATTTCTTTTAGTTGCTTTGAATATTCTTTGTTTCTTCCTCTCTAATTTATCTCTGTGGTTTGATAGTTTATTGTACTGATAATGTTTGATTATTTTCTATTTATCTTTTCTATAGCCACTATACCACTGGAATTTATACTTTCACATGCTGTCATGATAGTTGTTATCTTTCTTTCACTTTTGCCTGTAGCACTTTAAGGGAGGTTTAAGGACCTCTTTTGTAAGGCTGATCTGGCCATGAATTCCCTCAGTTTTTTCTTATATTAGAAGTTATTTATTCCTTTCTCATTTCTGAAAGATAGTTTTTTTTCTGGGTTAGCAATCTTGTTTGGCAGTTATTTTATTTTAGGTCTTGGAATATATCAGTTCATGCCCTCCTGGCTTGTAGGGTTTCTGCTGCAAAATCTACTTTTAGTCTAATGCGGTTGCCCTTAACATGACTTCACACCTTTCTCTTAGAGATTTTAAAATTCTTCATCTTCTAGTTTTGATAGACTGATTATAATATGTCTTGGTAAGGTCTTCTGGTCATGTCTATTTGGGATTCTGTAAGCTTCCTGTACATGAATACCCACGTCTTTCCCAAGATAAATGTTTTATGCTATTATTTCATTAAGTTTTCTACATTTGTAACCATTATTTTCTCCATTTTCAGTATGCCAATAATGGAGATGTTTCATATTTTTAATGGTGTTCCAAAGATCTTGAATTCTCTCTTTGTTTTTTCTTCTGATTTTCTTTTTTTTCTGTCTACAATATTTTGAAGGACTTATCTTTAAGTTTTGATTTTCTTTCTTCTGCTTGATCTTGTCTGTTTTGAGGCTTTCAAGTGAAATTTTTATATGACTATTGAGCTTTCCATTTCCAATAGTTTTGTTTGTTATTATTCAAAATATCTACTTCTTTATGAATTTCTCATTCATTTCTTACATTGTCTTCCTTATTTAATTTTTGAATTCTTTATCAGACATTCCATTCATTCCAGTATCTTTGAAATCAGTTATCAGATAGCTATGATCTTTTAGAGGTATCACATTACCTTGTTTTTTCATATTTCTTGTGTTGAGATTTGGACAACTGGTGAAATGGATATCTCTAACACTTTATGGAATGGAGGTATCATTTTTCATGTAATTTGAGTTTATTTCCAATAATTCACTATAGTGTAATTTCCCTGTAGCTTTTTTGGTTGTGATTAGTGTGTTTAGGCACAGTGCATACTGAATCAGAATAGCAGAGACCCACTATCTCTATAGGTTACTCAAGAGTGGGAACACTATAGCAGTTCAGGCCAGTGTAGAATAGACAGAAGGGTATGAGGAGTGCACCCTGTGTGGCTGCTCCTACAATGAGAGTGGTAGCACCTATCAGGTGATAGGAGTTTCCTCAGTTGCTGTTGATATTATCTCTGTTATCTCTGGCAGTAGCTGCACCAGGAGAGGTAAGGGGCCTGAAGCATTTTACCTCTGACTAGACAGTGGTATGGTACCTGGGCCACATGAGGAAAGGTGGTAGCAGGAATCAGGGCACACTTTGTTTTGTGAGCAGTACATGATCAAACAAGATGGAGGTGTGAAAAGCAGTGAGACTTGTGTAGACATTGTGGCAACAGTAAGTGCCGTGTTCCTCTCTGTTGCTACTATGGGTAGGCCTACCCAGGAACATGATCTCAGAACCCCTCCAGTCATACATGCCTGGGGACAGGTTAAGTGGCAAAACTTTTTCTCACTCCAATTCTTTCAGATATATTGCCCACCAGGGATCAAGCTGGAGTGGGTTGTGATTGGAGCTGGAAAAATTCCTCTCAGTTAAAGTGCTCATGCAAGTAAGCAAGAGTGGAACATGTCTGATGATAGGTAATTTTTTTTTTCTTTGAACCTACTTAGATTCTGCATCCTGGGGACAGAGTGAAAGCCAGAGCCAAAGCATTGCTCAAGACTACCCCAGCATGCTACAAGATTCTTTCCCTGCCTTAGTGAAAGGTGCCTCTGCATGGCTCTGGGAAGAGGTGGCAGGAACCATGTGGGTAACTGCTTTCAGTCTTGGAATCAATGTGAAATGTCATGTGACTTGCCATACCTCTAATCTTGAAAGGCAGGCTCTTTAATCCCCAGGATATTAAATGTATGCTCTTGGTTCTCTTCTGCATCACAATATTGGCCTCCTACAGTGAGCTTGTGTCAGAGTCACTCAGCCAAATTTGGCTTTTGAGTCAGCTACCTACTGAACTAGTGCAGTAAAATATCTGTGGTGTCCCATATATGGGAATATATCAGGGGTTTTGATCCCTTAGAGCAGTACAGATTTGGACCATGAGTGCTTTCCCAGTATGGCTTCTGGTCTATAGCACCATGGAAATTCACTGGAAGAGTATGTAAATTCCTTTTCCAAAGCCAGGCTATTGTGCAAATTTCAAGTTGCTTATCTAGTTATTTTGCAAGCCAGTAAGGGTTGTGCAACTTTCTAATAGTTAGGATTACCAGTATGTGAACTGAGTTTGCTTGGGCTTTTTCACCTTTTCCCCACACAGAGGGGAGGCTCCACCTTTCCCAACTGTGGCATCAGGGTGTCAGGTGCCAGGATATTTTGTTTCACCTACCATGCTGTTTATTCCAGTTTTCTGGATCCTACAACGTCTACATTTCTTTCTCCTATTGATTTCCAATGTTTTCCCCTGATCACTCATCTCAAAATTCAGCTATATACCTGTTGCTTTGGTTCTTATTTGTGGAGGAGCAGGTGAGTTTATTTGCCTCTATTCAGCAATCTTTCCATCTTGCCAAATTTTCTTAAAAGCAGTTTAGCAAAATGTATATTAACAACTTTAAAATATTCAAATTCTAGAAATTCTACACCAGGAAACTATCCTAAAAGTATCCAGAGTTGGAGCTAAAGATGCACACCAGAAATGGCCATTTTTTTTTTTTATTTAAATAGTGAAAAAACGGGCAGGTATTGAAATGGCTATATATCAATGCTCAGGGAGTATTACCTAATCACCAAATAACATATGTTAGAGATTATGTAACAACATGGCCAAATGCTCAAATGCTTACTAAATATTATGTGACAAAATCAGCATGCAAGTTTTATGATACAAATTCACTAAGTGTATCACACACACAGTAAGAGCATAAGGAGAAAATGCAGACAAACTTGAAGAAATGCATTATAAAGTTAAGAATGATAAACTTTGTATGATGGATGGGATTTTGTAAGATTTTGTGTTGTAACTAGTAATCACGATCTTAGAATCCATCATCTGCTTTATAGATATCAGAATTTTTGCTATGTTTGCTTGAGTCTTTTTAAAAGAATAAAAGAACAAAACATTTAAAACCTACTTTTTAACCTTGAATTTACCCCAACATTCCCTTCCTAGGGATAATCACTATCCTAAAGTTAGTTTCCTTTATGTCCCAGTTTTAGTTTTTAATACAGCATGTTTCCATAGACCACTGGCAGTATATTGTGTGATTAAATAAAAAAATTCACTTACATTTTTTTCTATTTGCCCTTTTGTAATATGCTTCTTTTTGCGTTTTAGATTTTTGTTTGAATTTGATTGTCCTCTACGTTCTTGGGAGGAAAAAAAAAAACAATGCATGCAAAACTTTAAAAGGCCATGCAGATAATCCATTTTTTAGCACTGTAAAAAAAACTATCAAATAGAAATCTTAACAAGCTTTTATTTTTAAAAAAATTTATTTGTTTTAATTAGTTACACATGACAGTACAATGACCTAGACATATTATACATTTGGATCAGATGGGATATAATTTCTCATTTTTCTGAGTGTACAGGTTGCAGAATCACATTGGTCATGCAGTCACGTATATACATACAGCAATAATAATGTCTGTTTCATTCTACTATCTTTCCTATCCCCCCTCCCCTCCCCTCCCATCACTTCTCTCTACCCAATCTAAGGTGAGCTATTCTTTTTTTTCTCACATCTTCATACATGTATTTTATATAACAATGAGGGTCTCCTTCCATCTTCCATGCATTTCCCCTTCTCCTCCCTTTCCCTCCTACCCCTCTTCCCTATCTAGAGGTAATCTTCTTCCCATGCTCTTCCTCCTTACCCCATTTTGAGTCACCCCCCTTATGCTTTTATCTTTCATGTTGTTTTGAGATGTGTCTGTATTAACTTTGTTCATTTATTTTATTGTTGAATAAAATAAAATTCCATTGTAGGAATAAAGCATAATTTATTATCATACATATTATGGACACTTAGGTTGTATAAAGATTTATATTACAATGATGCAACAAAAAATTCACATGGAGCACATATGAATCTTTGTCTAGAGCAGGGATGAAGAAGTAGAATTGTTGGGGTATGAGATAAGAATATTTTCAATTTTTGAAGATTTGCTAAATTACTTTCAAAGTAGTTTTAACAACTATCCCAAGCTGTAGCATTTGAGGGAAACTGTTTCCCTACATCTCTACATAAATTTATGTTATCAGATTTAAAATTTTGGAAACTTTTTGAGAGTGAAAGATAATTTTACTTAAATTTATATTTCTTTGACTATAATGAGCTTGAACTTTTTTTTTTTTTTTGTACCAGGGATTGAATCCAGGGGTGCTTAACCACTGAGCCACATCCCCAGCCCATTTTACAAAACTTTTTATTTTTTATTTAGAGATAGAGCCTCACACTAAGTTTTTTAAGGCCTCGCTAAGTTGCTGAGGCTGGCTTTGGACTTGTGATCCTCTGGTCTTGGCCTCCACAGCCACTGGGATTACAGGGATGCACCACCTAGTGCATGGGCCTGGCTTGAACATCTTTTCATATGTTTGCTGGCCATTCCACTCAGCTCCTCTTGTGTGATTTGACCATCTTTTAACATCTTTTATTATTCTTGGGGATCAAGAATAATAAAGAACTCACATTTAAAAAAAACAAAATAATTGTTTTTTTTTAATGTGAGTTCTTTATTATTTTTGATCCCCAACTTGGTTTTGGCTCATATGTGTCAGAAATGTCTTCTTCGAGGTGTACCTTCTAATTTAAACTTGTCTTTTGTCATACAGGAAAATTTAAATTGTTTCATACTCGAATTTTTGAAATTTTACTTTAGGACTTCAGCTTTAGGTTTTTTGTATGAGAAAGTCATTGACATTCCCAAGTCATAAAGATAGCCTTCTACATTTTATCTAAGAGTTTTATTTTTTCACATTTGGGGCTTTAATTCCACCTGAAATTGATTTTTTTGTGGTGTGATGTAAGGATAAAATTTTATTTTTCTTTATATACATACTCAATTGTGTTAGCCCTATTTATTTATTTATTTATTTAAATCTCTTTTTTTACTGGTTCTTTTTAGTTATACATGACAGTAGAATTCATTTTGACATAATTATACAAGTATGAAATATATTTTATTTCAATTCAGCCCCTAGTACCTCCTCATCCCCTTCCCTCAAAACTGTATTTCTAGGCTCCATTCAATATCATTAGTTTAATACCTCCATTTTGCCAATATCATACTATTTTAATTACTATAGTCATATAATTACTCTAGTCATATACTTTATTTCCTTTTAGAATTTACTTGGGATTACAGTGAAAAATATCCCCTTCTGTAACTGGGGACTTAACATTTTTCTTTTAATTCTATAAAATTTATTTTTATTATGAGGCTATGATTTTAGGTACACAATAACTTGGGATTATTATATATTACTGTTTTTGGAAGATTTAAAAAACGTTGTATCCTCTTTTCATTTCCTTATTAGTTTGGGTTCCCTAGAAGCAGAGCCTGAGTTGGAAATTTTTGTTCAAGTGAGTTTTTTTGGGGGGGGGAATGGCAGCTCTGAGGAGAATGGGAGTGAGAAAAAAAGGATAAGATAAGAGGAAAACAGATAAGGAAGGGTATGATCTCAACCACAGACTTCAGCCTAACAACAAAGTGAAGCTCTGAAACATGAATTATACCTGTAGTGCTGGTATTACCTTGGGGCATGAAGGTTGGATTTTGTACCCATCTGTCAATCATTGGCTGTGATCTGCCACTAAGCAGGATTGATGTGTAATCTTTTGGGTTCAAGGTTCAGATGAAGGCAATTATTTGAGAAGGGGGCATCTGTGAGCTGTTAACAGACAGTACAGCTGATGAAGAATGAATACACCAGCCCGTTAAAGAAAATCTTACCTGAGTACTGTTAGCATTCACTACGATCCCAATAGTGCATTGCTTTAAAGTCTCTTTTTTAAACAGTGCTTCCTAGTATTTCTTGAAATATCTTTAAGTTACTTGTTTTTAACCTTTCTATGCCATCATTTTTTAAAGCAGCATAACAACATTTTATTTTACTTTTCCTAATATGGAATCTATTTTAACAGGCAAGATAAATCTGTTTACATTCATTTTGAGTAACAAATGGTTTTGGATTTATTCTACAATAATGTTTTGAATTTACCATAGTTTTTAAACATTTTATTCATTTAGTGTTTACTCTTAAAATTAAAACATGAATACCTGACATAAATCTTAAGTGAATATTTTTATTCTTCCCAAGGATGTTAATCACTGACTCTTGTGGTCTGATATTTTAGTTCTGCTAAATTTTACATGTGTTGAGATTTTTAAATTAAAATTTTATTGAAAAATGTATAGATTCTTTTGCAGTTGTAAGAAAGATAACAGAAAACTGTATCCTTTACATTGTTTCTCTCATGGTAACATCTTGAGAAACTCTAGCATAATATGATAAGCAGGATGTTGATATTAAGACACAAAACAAAAGATATTGATATTAAGACACAAAACACAGGATGTTGATATTAAGACACAAGACACAAAACACTTCCATTGTCAAACAAGTCTTTCTTGCTATCCCTTTATAAAATAATACAGTCCCTCAACCACATCCCTAAATTCTGACAACTTCAATCTGTTCTTCAATCCTGTAGTTCTGTTATTTCAAGAATGTTACATAAAAGAAATTATATACTATGTAAATTTGTGAGATTGACTATTTCATTCAGCATAATTCTCTGGAGATTTATGTTTCAGACATGAATAGTCAATTCCTTTTTATTACTAAGTAATACTCTCCATGGAATGAGTGTACCACAATTGGTTTAAATACACAGTCACACAGTCATTGGAAGATATTTGGGTTGTTTACAGTTTACTAGTGTCTTTATTTTACCATTCTGAGCAAACTGAAGAAAACTTACTTCCCTTTACTCTTTTAAAAATAGTGTTTTTTATATATATATATTTACTTATTTAGCTCCTCTTTCTTTCTTTCTTTCTTTCTTTCTTTCTTTCTTTCTTTCTTTCTTTCTTTCTTGGTGTTCTAAGGTTCTTTCATAATTTACTTATCCCCCCCCCCACAGAACTTCCTTTAGCATTTTTTCTTTCTTCTTTCCTTCATTCCTTCCTTTTTTTGTACCAAGGATTGAACCCAGAGGCATTTTACCACTGAGCCACATCCTCAGTCCTTATTTTTATTTATTTATTTATTTTTTATTGGTCTTTCATAACATTACATAGTTCTTAATACATCATATTACACGGTTTGATTCAAGTGGATTATGAACTCCCTCTTTTACCCCGTATACAAATTGCTGTATCACATCAGTTACCCTTCCATTGATTGACATATTGCCTTTCTAGTGTCTGATGTATTCTGCTGTCTGTCCTATTCTCTACTATCCCCCCTCCCCTCCCCTCCCCTCCCCTTCCCTTTTCTCTCTCTACCCCTTCTACTGTAAATCATTTCTTCCATTTGTATTCTCTTGACTTACCCCTCCTTTCCTCTTATATGACATTTTGTATAACCCTGAGGATCGCCTTCCATTTCCATGCAATTTCCCTTCTCACTCCCTTTCCCTCCCACCTCTCATCCCTGTTTACTGTAAATATTCTTCTCAAGCTCTTCGTCCCTACCCTGTCCTTGTTTACACCCCTTATATCAAAGGAGTCATTTGGTATTTGTTTTTTAAAGATTGACTAGCTTCACTTAGCATAATCTGCTCTAATGCCATCCATTTCCCTCCAAATTCTATGATTTTGTCATTTTTTAATGCAGAGTAATACTCCATAGTGTATAAATGCCACATTTTTTTTATCCATTCATCTATTGAAGGGCATCTAGGCTGGTTCCACAGTCTTGCTATCGTGAATTGAGCTGCTATGAACATCGATGTAGCAGTGTCCCTGTAGCATGCTCTTGTTAGGGCTTTAGGGAATAGACCGAGAAGGGGAATAGCTGGGTCAAATGGTGGTTCCATTCCCAGCTTTCCGAGAAATCTCCATACTGCTTTCCAAATTGGCTGCACCAATTTGCAGTCCCACCAGCAATGAACAAGAGTGCCCTTTTCCCCGCATCCTCTCCAGCACTTATTGTTGTTTGACTTCCTAATGGCTGCCAGTCTTACTGGAGTGAGATGGTATCTTAGGGTAGTTTTGATTTGCATTTCTCTGACTGCTAGCGATGGTGAGCATTTTTTCATGTACTTGTTGATTGATTGTATGTCCTCCTCTGAGAAGTGTCTGTTCAGGTCCTTGGCCCATTTATTGATTGGGTTATTTGTTATCTTATTGTCTAATTTTTTGAGTTCTTTGTATATTCTGGTTATTAGGGCTCTATCTGAAGTGTGTGGAGTAAAGATTTGTTCCCAGGATGTAGGCTCCCTATTTATCTCTCTTATTGTTTCTTTTGCTGAGAAAAAACTTTTTAGTTTGAGTAAGTCCCATTTGTTGATTCTATTTGTTAACTCTAGCGCTATGGGTGTCCTATTGAGGAATTTGGAGCCCGATCCCACAGCGTGTAGATCATAACCAACTTTTTCTTCTATCAGATGCCGTGTCTCTGATTTAATATCAAGCTCCTTGATCCATTTTGAGTTAACTTTTGTGCACGGCGAGAGATAGGGATTCAGATTCATTTTGGTGCAAATGGATTTCCAGTTTTCCCAGCACCATTTGTTGAAGATGCTATCCTTCCTCCATTGCATGCTTTTAGCCCCTTTATCAAATATAAGATAGTTGTAGTTTTGTGGATTGGTTACTGTGTCCTCTATTCTGTACCATTGGTCCACCCGCCTGTTTTGGTACCAGTACCATGCTGTTTTTGTTACTATTGCTCTGTAGTATAGTTTGAAGTCTGGTATTGCTATACCACCTGATTCACACTTCCTGCTTAGTATTGTTTTTGCTATTCTGGGTCTTTTATTATTCCATATGAATTTCATGATTCTTTTATCTATTTCTACAAGATATGCTGTTGGGATTTTGATTGGCATTGCATTGAACTTATAGAGAACTTTTGGTAATATCGCCATTTTGATGATGTTAGTTCTGCCTATCCATGAGCAGGGTATGTTTTTCCATCTTCTAAGGTCTTCTTCTATGTCTTTCTTTAGGGTTCTGTAATTTTCATTGTATAAATCTTTCACCTCTTTTGTTAGGTTGATTCCCAAGTATTTTATTTTTGGGGGGGATATTGTGAATGGAGTAGTTGTCCTCATTTCCGTTTCAGAGGATTTGTCGCTGATATACAGGAATGCCTTTGATTTATGCGTGTTGATCTTATATCCTGCCACTTTGCTGAATTCATTTATTAGCTCTAATAGCTTCTTTGTAGACCCTTTTGGGTCTGCTAGGTATAGAATCATATCATCTGCAAATAGTGATAATTTAAGTTCTTCTTTTCCTATTTTTATGCCTTTAATTTCTTTTGACTGTCTAATTGCTCTGGCCAGTGTTTCGAGGACTATGTTGAACAGAAGTGGTGAGAGAGGGCATCCCTGTCTTGTACCAGATCTTAGAGGGAATGCCTTCAATTTTTCTCCATTCAGAATGATGCTGGCCTGTGACTTATCATAGATTGCTTTTACAATGTTGAGGTATGATCCTGTTATCCCTAATTTTTCTAGCGTTTTGAACATAAAGGGATGCTGTACTTTGTCGAATGCTTTTTCTGCATCTATTGAGATGATCATATGGTTCTTATTTTTAAGTCTATTGATGTGGTGAATAACATTTATTGATTTCCGTATATTAAACCAGCCTTGCATCCCAGGGATGAATCCTACTTGATCATGATGTATAATTTTTTTGATATGTATTTGAATCCGATTCGCCAGAATTTTATTGAGGATTTTTGCGTCAAGGTTCATTAGAGATATTGGTCTGTAGTTTTCCTTCTTTGATGTGTCTTTGTCTGGTTTCGGAATCAGGGTGATGTTGGCCTCGTAGAATGAATTTGGAAGTTCTCCCTCTTTTTCTATTTCCTGAAATAGCTTGAAAAGTATTGGTGTTAGTTCCTCTTTAAAGGTTTTGTAAAACTCTGCTGTATACCCATCCGGTCCTGGGCTTTTCTTAGTTGGTAGTCTTTTGATGGTTTCTTCTATTTCCTCTATTGTTATTGGTCTGTTTAGGTTGTCTATTTCCTCCTGGCTCAATCTGGGCAGATCATAGGACTCAAGGAATTTATCTATGCCTTCACTATCTTCTATTTTATTGGAGTATAAGGATTCAAAGTAATTTCTGATTATCTTCTGTATTTCTGAAGTGTCTGTTGTGATATTGCCTTTTTCATCCTGTATGCTAGTAATTTGGGTTCTCTCTCTTCTTCTCTTTGTTAGCATGGCTAAGGGTCTGTCAATTTTATTTATTTTTTCAAAGAACCAGCTTTTAGTTTTGTCAATTTTTTCAATTGTTTCTTTTGTTTCAATTTCATTAATTTCAGCTCTGATTTTAATTATTTCTTGCCTTCTACTTCTTTTGCTGTTGTTTTGCTCTTCTTTTTCTAGGATTTTGAGATGAAGTATGAGATCATTTATTTGTTGGTTTTTTCTTTTTTTGAGGAATGAACTCCAAGCAATGAATTTTCCTCTTAGAACTGCTTTCAATGTGTCCCATAGATTCCGATATGTTGTGTCTGTGTTTTCATTTAACTCTAGGAATTTTTTAATTTCCTCCTTGATGTCTTCTAAAACCCATTGATCACTCAGCAACCTATTGTTCATCCTCCAGGTGATGCTTGCTTTTTCCTTTCTTCTTTTATCATTAATTTTCAGTTTCATTCCATTATGATCAGATAAGATGCATGGTATTATCTCTACCCCTTTGTATTGTCTAAGAGTTGCCCTGTGACATAGTATATGGTCTATTTTTGAGAAGGTTCCATGTGCTGCTGAGAAAAAAGTGTAGCTACTTGATGTTGGGTGGTATAGTCTATATATGTCAATTAAGTCTAGGTTGTTAATTGTGTTATTGAGTTCTATAGTTTCCTTATTTAACTTTTGTTTGGAAGATCTGTCCAGTGGTGAGAGAGGTGTGTTGAAGTCTCCCATGATTATTGTATGTTGGTCCATTAGACTCTTGAACTTGAGAAGAGTTTGCTTGATGAACACAGCTGCACCATTATTTGGGGCATATATATTTATGATTGTTATGTCTTGTTGGTGTATGGTTCCCTTGAGCAGTATGAAGTGTCCTTCTATATCCCTTTTGATTAGCTTTGGCTTGAAATCTATTTTATTAGATATGAGTATGGACACTCCTGCTTGTTTCCGCGGTCCATATGAGTGATATGATTTTTCCCAACCTTTCACCTTCAGTCTATGTATATCTTTTCCTATCAAATGCGTCTCCTGTAGACAGCATATTGTTGGGTCTTGTTTTTTGATCCATTCTACTAGCCTGTGTCTCTTAATTGGTGAGTTTAAGCCATTAACATTTAGGGTTATTATTGAGATATGGTTTGTTCTTCTATCCATATTTGTTTATTGATGTTACTAAACCTGATTTGTTATCCTCTTTGACTACTTTCCCCCCTTTACTGTCCTACCTCCCATTGTTGGTTTTCAATGTTATTTTCCATTTCCTCTTCCTGTAATGTTTTGCCAAGGATTTTTTGAAGAGATGGTTTTCTAGCTGCGAATCCTTTTAACTTTTGTTTATCGTGGAAGGTTTTAATTTCATCTTCTAACCTGAAGCTTAATTTCGCCGGATACACGATTCTTGGTTGGAGCCCATTGTCTTTCAGTGTTTGAAATATGTTATTCCAGGATCTTCTAGCTTTCAGAGTCTGTGTTGAGAGATCAGCTGTTATCCTGATTGGTTTACCCCTAAATGTAATCTGCTTTCTTTCTCTTGCAGCTTTTAAAATTCTCTCCTTATTCTGTATGTTGGACATCTTCATTATAATGTGTCTAGGTGTGGATCTCTTATGATTTTGCACATTCGGCGTCCTGTAGGCTTCTAGGATTTGGGATTCTGTCTCAATCTTCAATTCTGGGAAGTTTTCTCGTATTATTTCACTGAATAGACTGTTTATTCCTTTGGAATGGAGCTCTGTGCCTTCCTGTATCCCAATGACTCTTAAATTTGGTCTTTTGATATTGTCCCATAATTCTTGGATGTTCTGCTCATGGTTTCTTAGCAGACTTGCTGAGCTGTCTATGTTCTTTTCCAGTTGAAATACTTTGTCTTCATTGTCTGATGTTCTCTCTTCTAAGTGATCTACTCTGCTGGTAGTATTCTCAATTGAGTTTTTAAGTTGGTTTATTGTTTCCTGCATTTCTAGAATTTCAATTTGTTTGTTTTTTATTACCTCTATCTCCCTGTGAAATTGATCTTTTACTTCCTGGATTTGTTTGTCAATGTGATCTTTCATTGTCTGATTTTGCTGTCTCATGTCTTCCTTGAGACTCCAGATCATCTGAAGCATATATATCCTGAACTCTTTATCTGATATTCCATCTGTTGCAGCTATTACCTCTTCTAAAGTTGAGTTGACCTGCATTGCTTGTGGTCCTTTCTTTCCTTGTCTTTTCATACTGCTCGCGTTTCTTTCTGCTTGGTGCAACTGTTGTGTTTTGAAATTTACCCCCTATTTATTTATGTTGCTCTTGTATACTTGAAAAGTCTCCCTTGCAGGTGCGGGCGGCGGCTGTGCCCCTACTCCAATTGGGGTGATGTGTCTACCACGCTGGCGGCTCTCTGGGCCTGTTCCGGGAGTGGAAGGCGGCTCTGCTCTGTCCCTATTCCAATTGGGGTGTCGTGACTACAATGCTGGCAGGTCGCTGGGCCTGTTCCGGGCGTGGGCGGTGGGCTTGGCTGGCGGGATTCCACTTAATGGCAGTCCCTAACCTCCCTGCTTGCTAATTAATGGCTTCTCTGAGGCGCCACGCCTTCTGTAGCTGCGGGGCAGGCCGCGCGAATCAGTTGGCCTGGATCTCCGGGGTCCTGCTGCTGGCTGTTTTGATGTTGCAAGCTGTTGGAGAGTGGTGGTGTATTCTTCAGCTTTCCCGGATGGTGGCCGCTGACTGCCTGGATGGAGTGTCTGCTGTTTTGATGTTGCACTCTGAAGGAGAGTGGCGGTGTATCCTTCAGCTTTCCCGGATGGTGGCCGCTGACTGCCTCGGTGGAGTGTCCGCTGTGGGGGATGGGACTGTACCGCTTCCTTCCCCTTCTGAGATCCCGTGCTTGGCCCAAGGGTCCGTGTGGGCTTGGCTGGTGGGATTCCACCTAATGGCCTTCCCTAACCTCCCTGCTTGCTAATTAATGGCTTCACTGAGGCGCCACGCCTTCTGTAGCCGCAGGGCAGGCCACGCGAATCAGTTGGCCTGGATCTCCGGGGCCCTGCTGCAGGCTGCTCAGTCCTTATTTTTAAATTTCGAGACAGAGTCTCACTAAATTGCTTAGGGCCTCACTAAGTTGCTAAGGCTGGCTTTGAACTTGTGATCTTCCAGTCTTAGCCTCCCCAGCTGCTGGGATTACAGGTGTGTGCCACCATGCCCAACTAGCCATTGTTTTAAATTAATTTAAAAAAATATTTTTTAGATGTTGATGGATCTTTATTTTATTCATTTATTTATATATGGTGTTGAGAATCGAACCCAGTGCCTCACACATGCTAGGCAAGCACTCTAACTCTGAGCCACAACCCCAGCCCTTAAATTATTTTTACTGGCAATAAATTTTCTTAGTTTCATTTCATTTGAGAATGTCTTAATTTTCCTTTCATTCCTGAAGGTTATTTTTGCTATCTGTACATTTATGGGGTTGACAATTCTTTCAGCACTTGAAAACTATTGTAGAATTTCCTTTTGTTCTCCATGGTTTATTTTTTTAAAGAGAGAGAGAGAGAGAGAGAGAGAGAGAGAGAGAGAGAGAGAGAGAGAGAGAGAATTTTTTTATATTTATTTTTTAGTTTTCGGTGGACACAACATCTTCGTTTGTATGTGGTGCTGAGGATCGAACCCGGGCCGCAGGCATGCCAGGCGAGCGCGCTACCGCTTGAGCCACATCCCCAGCCCCTCTCCATAGTTTCTGATGAGAAATCTGTCATTCCAATTTCCCCTCTATAGGGCAAAGTGTTGTTTCACTCTGCTTTCAATACTTTTTCATTGTCTTCAGTTTTCAATTTTTAAATTATGATATGTCTCAGTGTATATTTCTTTAAGTTTATCCTGTTTCAGGTGCACTAAACTTCTTGAATGTGTAAATTTGTTTTGGAGGGAAGTTTTGAGGAATTTGCTACCATAATTTCTTGGAAGACTTTTTCAACTTTGAAACTCCAATTAGATTTTTCTAAAAGGTACTTCATTGTTAAAGTTGATGTCAGAGCAGCTCCTTATTTTTCTATCAAGTTAGCAAGTTCGGAATCACATACTAAGGCTATAAAGACAGTAGGTAAAAATCTAACACATAAGGCCTCTCATTCTACACAAATTGTCTGATGTGTATATCTGCCTTCTTCTAAACAATAGTACCCTGATTATCATACTAGCTACCAAAATGCTCTTCTTAGTTCCAACCTTGCCCTCTTAGAGTGTATCCTTTTCATAACAGTCAAGTCATCTTTTAAAGTTAAATCAGATCATTATCTGCTCATAATGTCCCAAAAGCTTTCTATTCAGCTCTGATTACCACATTCTGCAAGGTCTTCCGTGGTCTTATCTAGCTGATGTCTCTGACTTCAGCTCATACTCTCCTTGCTCACACCAGCCACACAACCTTCTTACTATTCCTCGAATATGCCAAGCATCTTCTCACCTCACAGAATTCACACCTGACTTCTCACCTCACAGAATTCACACCTGACTAGAAAACTGCATTCTCCTATGGTTTGTGCTTTCACTTCCTTCAGATCTCTCCCCAAATGTCATCACCTTCTACAACCACTATTTAGATAAAAGCTCATTACCTTCTGATTCTTTGTTCCCCTGAATCTGCTTTACTTTTCTTCATGGCACTTATAATCATCTAACATATCATATGATAATTTGCTTTAAAATAAATCTTTCTAAAAAATAACAAATACTGTCAAAGATGTAGAGAAAGGGAAACTATTATCTACTCTCGGTGGGAATGTAAATTAGTACAGTTATCCTGGAAGAGTATAGAGCTTCCCTCCAAATGAAAAATGATCACTTTATGATCTAGTAATCCCACTACTGTGTGTATATAGTTAAAGGAAATAAAATCAGTGTGTCAAAGAGGTAATTGTACTCCTATGGTTATTGCAGTGCTATTGACAATAGCCAAGTTAAAGAATCAAACTAAATGTCTATTAATGGATGAATGAATAAAGAAAATGTGGACACACACACATATCATGGAATACTATACATACTATTTAGCCATAACAATGAATGGAATTCTGTCACAACAAGAATGAATTTGAAGGACATTATGTAAAATAAGACATACATAGAAGGATAAATATTGTGTGATCTCAGGTAGAATCTAAAAATGTTGATTCCTATAGCAGTTGAGAGTAGAATAGTGGTAACCAGAGGCTGGGGATGAATGGGAAAGATTGGTCAACCAGAACACAGACAAAAGGAATAAGTGCTGGTGTGCTATTACATAGTAGGGTGACTATAGTTAATAAGAATATATTATATACTTGAAAACAGCCAGAAGAAAGGATTTTTGAATGCTCTTACCACAAAGAAATGATAAATATTTGAGGTGATGGAAATGTTAACTACCTTAATTTTATTATTATACAATGTATATATCTATCAAAGCATACTCTACGTCCCATAAACATACAATTATTATGTCAGTTAAAAATAGAAATTTTAAAGTCAAAATAAAAAATAAACTCCAATTACACTGATGTTGACTCTTTCCTTATACCCCCTGCACTTTGAGTCTCAGTTCTTTTTTGTTTGTTTCTGTCTAATTTCTCTGTTGTTCAGTCTGTTTAATTTCTTTTTTTAAAAGAGAGAGAGAGAGAGAGAGAGAGAGAGAGAGAGAGAGAGAGAATTTTAATATTTATTTTTTAGTTTTCGGCGGACACAACCTCTTTGTTTGTATGTGGTGCTGAGTCTCGAACCCGGCCGCACGCATGCCAGGCGAGCACACTACTGCTTGAGCCACATCCCCAGCCCCTGTTTAATTTCTATTCAATCTTTCTAACAACTGACTTTTCCTCTATTCTCTTCATTCTGTTTTTAAGTCCATCCACTAAGCTTTTGACTTTAGTTATTACTTCTGAGTTCTAAAATATCCATTTGATTCTTCTTGTGTTCTATTTCTCTGCTAAGACTTCTACTTCCTTGCTGAAGCTTTCTAATCGCTCATTTTTAGCATGGATGCTTTAAAATCTTTGTCAGATTATTCTAGTATTTCTGTCTCAGCACTGGCAGCTGTTGATGTCTTTTTACCTTCATTTTAAGATCTTCATGGTGGGGGCTGTGGCTGTGGCTCAGTGGTAGGGCATCCACCATGCATGTGTGAGGCCCTAGGTTCCATCCTCAGCACCACATAAAAACAAATAAAGATATTGTGTCCATCTACAACTAAAAAAAATGTTTTAAAAAAGATCTTCATGGGGGTTACTATGATGATGATTTTTCTATTAAAACCTGAAAATTCTCATTGAAAAATGGATCTTATTTATACCTTTGATTATTTCATGGATTTTCTATTTTCTTTGACACTGTTCTGGCAGGAGAAGAGGGGCTGCTGCCTCATTACAGTCTGGTATAGTAAAAGTCAGGGTTCCCCACTTGGCTTTCATTGTTACCTGAGTATTGAGGAGTTTTTATCATTCTTTTTGTGTGAAAGTTGCCTTCCATCTCCTCTATGTCGTCTTCATTGACACCATAGTGAGAGATGTCTTCTCTTATTTCTAGGTAGTAGTAAAAGTCCTGTCTGTCCACTACATCTTCCCTGACCCAACTGTTAAAGAGAAGTGGGTGCAGTACTTCATTAGTGTTGGGTGGGAATAAAACCACACACCCCATGGATACACTGATGCTATATGGTTATGATTTGGTACCAGGTGATGGATATGAGACTCTTTGTTCTCTACTTAGCTTTCTCTGAAACCACCCAATTGTGATCACGGGAGAGCCTTTTTATACTTTTGTGAAGGTGGATGCTTAGGCTACCCACTTGGCCTTTTTGGTAATGTTTAGGGGTCAGGCCACAAAGTTTTCTGTGATATCTGAGTGGAACTGACTGGTTATTATCTAAACTTTTTCTGTGTTACTAAAGTTCCTGTCCTGATCCTTTAGATCATGTAAGCTTTTGTTGAAACTTTTTTGTTTGTTTTTCCCTGCACCTATTGTCATTTATGGGTTGAGTCTGGGATGGACATATTCAGGGAACTCACCAATATATCATTTCTTGGTTCCAAAGGTCCATATTTGGGCTGATTTCTTCTCCACATTACAGTCTTTTATGTTGTTTTATATATAGTAACCAACATTTTCAGTTTCACTTAGCAGAAGGAATAGGAAAAATACATCTATATTCTGTCAGCCTAGAAGTGGAAGTCCCAGGTTGTTTTTAGATTCCTATAAAATACTCACAAGCAATGCCTCATAACTTTTACTCACATATGTACCTATTTCTTTGCTTAGGATTGCCTTTTGCATTTCCACTGCTTCCTTCAAATTCAGTCTCTTTCTTATTGTAGTATAATATTGAGTCATGCTTTCAGTGAACATTCATTAGTGGCAAGTTCCTTTAGTGTTTATCTGAAATTTTCTTTTGTCACATTCATTCTTGAGTATTTCTGAGTATATAATCCTAGGTGAACAGTTATTTTTACCTAGCTGTTAAATAATATATATCCAGTTGCTGCTATCTTGTGTTGTTGATATGAAACCGGCCTTTAGTGTGATTCTCATTTCTTTGGAGGTAACATTTCTTTTCTTATATTTATTTTAAATAGTTTTCTTTGCATTTGTTAGTCTATAGTTTTCCCATTTTGTTTCCATGTATGAATTTAATTTTCTTTATTTTGTTTACATCTGTACTCTTTCAATCTTGGAATTCATATCTGCCTTAAGTTCTGTATAGTCACTCTGTATTTTTTACATTTTTCTTTGAATTTTTATGTTCTCTTCTTTTGAAATGCTTGTTAGATGTATGTTACATCTTCTCTCATTCACATTTCTCTGTCTCTTAATCTTTTTAATATTTTCTAGTTGAGTCTTGCATCAATTGAATTTTTAAATGCAGTGACACTATTCATATTCCTAGAATTTTATTTGATCTTTGTAATTATTTTCTTCATTCCCCCACTGTGTTTTGTATTTCCTTTTATTCTGTTATTCAGATTAAATCCATTTATTTTTACTTTGGAGATCTTAAAAGATGCAACTGATTATTGCATCTTCAGAATTTCTCAAGGGTAGTCTACATATATGTGATCTGTGTATTTTTTTTTGTATGACTACGTACACACGATTTCCTTTTCTTCCCTTCCCTTCCCTTTCCTTTTCTTTCCTTTTTCTTCTCCTCTATTTTTCTTATCTTTTTAAAGTCCCTAGTATCCTGGTTTGTAACATTGTCCCTAAAGAATAAATTTTCCACTTACTTATTCTAGAGGCACTGGGGATTGCATATATCAGGAAGCAGTTTTCAGTGTTAAGTTTACCTTGCATTTCTGTACCCTATGTGTAATATAAATTCAGATCTTATAAGGGTAATTTATTGCAAGATTGTTTTTATTTCTCACTGCAAGGCAGGGGCTTGTTTCCCTGAAGCTTCCCTGGGATTTGGGCAGAGATATTTTTCCCATAGTCTTCTATTCCCAGAGTGCAGCTTATTCATACTTCTGGCTCTGTTGATAGTTATACGCCTTACACAGGTACAAGGTCATGATTCCTTTCCCTGCAAAAGCTTTGATAGACTAACCCACAACAGCCAAGGCCTATGACCAGTTCAAATTGTTCTTAGGTCACCGCAGTACTAGCTAATGTACTTATCACTCCAACTTTGACTTCCTTCTATACTTCTGACATCTGAGAATTTTGCTTTCAGGATTCCTTAAGATTATCAATACAGTTATATTTCATTCAGCGTTTCTATGCCTTTAAAGCAGAGTTCAGGGTTAGATTAGTTTGATATGTTAATGGAACTATTACATAAATTACTTCTGAAATTTAAAAGGCTATTGTTCTTATGTGTTTCAGATAACACTGATTCCATGTAACATTCTAAAAATGTGCTTGATGGGTTTTTCTACTGGTTTAAATTATTATTGTATTTGAAAATGTATTTGGTTTAGCATTTTCACAGGGAAAATGACTCCTTCTAACTCTGTCTCAAGAATATAAACATACAGGTATATGATCAATCACAAAATTTTATAAAATAAACTTTCTGACTTTTAAAGAACTAATATTTTTGTTAGTATAGAACATAATTTGACTACACTTTTCATATTTTTTCAACAATGGATAAATGCATGTTTACCTTTGTTTGGTCGAAATAATCTATTTTTTCTCTGCATCATTTTCCAAATTTATATAATATATTTACTGTGTTTAGACCTATTTTAGTTAAAATTATGTCTGATGATTTCTGAGGTTGTTCACTTGCAATTAGTGGCCAAAAGACCTAAATTTATTGGAGAGGCATACTAAGAACAGTCAAAAGTTAAGGAAATCAAAGAAGTGAGCTAATATAATGAGCAACTGGGCAAAATGACCAGGGAAGTTCACAGGCAGAGGGGAGAGATCCATTATGGATAATTAGCTCATCAAAATTTTAGGATGAACTAAATGAGATGAAATGAAAACTTCTCGGTGAAAATTTTATTTAGGTGCTAGGATAAAGATCGTAGCCTACTATATTTCTTTTGTTTGAAAACATAGTCTCTACAAAATGCTAGACCATGCCTTGGATACATAAATTCTATAGGCATGGCTAGTTCAATATTTTTGCATGAAAGCCTGCTCTGGGCAGGAGAGGTTAAATTAGTCCAAATGAAATCTTGCTCTGGTCACGAGAGGTTAAATTAGGCCCAAAGAAACATCTGGTAAAAGCCCTGAAACAACTAACATCATAAATTTGAAATGAACTGCTATCCTCTATTTTCCATATTAATCTTAGTCTTGCAATCATTGGAGGATAGACTGAATGTGAAAATAGTGTTTTTAAACACGAAGATTTTTACTTAGGAGAAAAATCGTTTCATCTAAATTGGAGTTTTTTCAATTGAAAAATATTCCTACTTATGAGTATTACTAAAATTTATGTTTTAAGATGCTTGTTCCTATTTTGCTTTATTTATTCAGCTTTAGGAAATGACTGGCTGATTGAATACAAAGAAATGAGAACTGTACTATGAAATGAGCTAGACTTTCCCTTCCCATCACATGTTATTTACTTCTTGGTCTCTTTCAGTCCTAAAGCTGATAAACGGGACTATTATTCTGGATTCTATTTTAATATCAGTCTATATAGTACATTGGACTTAAAATCCTGTTATTATTATTGTTCCTTAAATTTCACTCAAAATTATATTGTAATAAATCAGCACACATATTAAAATTCTCTTCAGAAAAGAGAAGGCAAAATTTAAAGACAAGCAATTAGTGAAGCTCTAAAAATTGCTAAGAAGGACTAGTGAAATTTAATGCTGTATGAAAATACAGAGAACTCCAAAAAAGATTATTTTGATGTTACTTACCTCAGTTGACCTATGTATTTTGAATGCTCATTGATATATTTTTGAACAAACTCTAAGGTTTAGAGATTTATTTGAATATGAAATTTTAATTTTTCTTTAGCAGAATTTTGTGCACCTGCAATTATGGGTATATATTACTATAAAACAAATCGACAATTTCCCCTTTCCCCTAGAATCCATTGCATCTGCCTGATAGTTAAATTTTAAAAATCCTAAAGGATATAAAAGATTTTATAGCCTATCTATGACTATGTTATCAGAGAGGTGGTAATATTGGAGAAAAAGCATAGATTTAAAAAATCATAAAATTAGTATTCAAATAATCTTTATTGAAACTACAGACTTTGTAACCTCATATTATCTACCATCACAGAACTCAGTTTTCTCATCCAGAAAGTGGGGGAATTAGTACCTGCTTCCTGCATTCTCTAAACTTGGCACATTTATCGAATTTGTTGCATCATTTGAAGGTTTTGATTATAATCATCTTCAATAGTTCTTCCATGGCTATTAGTGTAACACTTAAAATTTCTGTGTTATATTTACATGTTAGTTGCTGAAGGTTTATCTTAAAATATACACTTTCTGAATAGGATAAATTTTGAAGTCATTATCAGGTAATAATACGTGAGCTGAATGATTTTTTCCTGTCCCTTAAATCCTTTCTACTAAAAGTGTGACCCCCCAAACTGGCAGGTGTGAACTGTTGGGAGCCATTCTCACACGTGATCGGGTGCCTCCCGTTGAGGGTCTGAGGCACTTTGGCACATGTCGAAGTTTTTCCCGTCCCTCTCCTGATGAGAGAGCCCATCCGTGTGGGGGTGTGCCTGACCACTGACCCCGGGGACCCAATCGCTGACCCTGACCTTGGAGTGCAGCCCCCCCTCAACCTTCATTGGATGGAATTCTCCCCTGAATCTCTGGTTCCCTAATAAAAGGCTACTCCCCGGCGTGCTCGCTCTCTCTCTCCTGCTAGCCCTGAGTAATCCTTGCTGCCCTGCTGGGCGGCTAGAGGAGCGAACCAGAGAGGGGAGCCGTCTCGGACCTAGCAATAGAATTAAGGTAATTGAGTCTTGTGTTTTTATTTCGATATCGTCTAACTAACTTTATGCCTAGAACCTCATTAATGAAACCACTGCGCAGGCCGCGTGGTAGAGAACTTTACTAGGAAGCTTATTAGACAAGCAGAATTGTAGGCCCCATTCAAGCCCTACTGAATGAGAATATTCACTTTAACAAGGTGCCAAGTGAGTCATAAACACATTAATGTTTGAAAAGCATTTATCTAAATGTCTCCTGAGGGAATTGGATAGCTTTTGACATGAGCAAGTGATTCAAGTCTGGGCAGGAGAGAAGAGAATTACTGTAGTAGAAGACCTTATACAGTCAGATGACAGCAGAAAGAAAAAGACTCCAAGGAGAGAAGGGAGAAGGATTGCAGAAGGGATGTGAGCACAACAAAACAGAGTGAGTGAACTGTCTATTCAATGCTATGGGATTTATTTTTTGTTTTATTGAATGCTATATTAATTTAAAAGAACCATCTCTTATAGGCTAGCAAAACTTCCTAGAATCCCTAAGAACTAGAAGCAAATTTACATGTTGGTTATTAGTCATCCCACAAAGCATAAAACATTTTATCACTTCTGATAGATAAGTCTAGAACACATTCTACTCTAAAAGCTTTATTCATGAAAACTAATTGTCTTTTAGCCCTACTTGTTAAAAGGTACTTGAATTTATTCAATCAATAAGACATTTGTTTTTGTATAAATGAAAACCATTTTGAAGTCTTAATAATTATTTACTACTTTTATAGCAGGGCACCCCTCTTTTTCTTTTCCAAGTTTAGACTATGAATTAGATCACTGGAGGAAAACAAGTTAAAAATAATCAAACTTTGGATGAGACCTTTGGAAGGTCTAGTTGAAGAATTGCCAAGAAGCTTTCTGTTCCAATGATGTTTTCTCAGTGATTCACAACATGACATCATCAGCTTTGCCTCTGGAAAAGTCATATCATCTCCTCTGCCTAAATGGAAGAAATAGAAGTTGAAGCATGAAGTCAAATTGAATGAATGACAAAGTGATATAGTTTCTCATTAATGAAAATAGAGTGTATTGAAACTATATGAGTTTATATACTTATATATCTATATTTATGTGTGTATAGTTATATTTGTAGAAAGTTCAGATTGTTAATGTATACTTTAATAACATTTGTAGTTCCAGATGAGTTCTCTGATAGCAGTACATTCACAGGCAATTTCAGCCTTTTCAGAATGATGAAATTTGTTTCACTTTTTTAACAGTATGTTCTGTATAAACTACTATGCATGAGGATCTGAGCTAAGCATTATGGTGGGTACAGGCTGTCTAAGAAAGAGCTTTTATGTGGTTATGTCCTAATAGAGGAGATAGATTACATTATGAAACAAGGCTTAAGTTCTGTAAATGAAATGTTTCAGAATTTCTCAAAGTGTGAGTAATCAATTCTATCTGGGAGAAGTCCAAGAGTACGATGCAGGAAGTGGCCTTGGAATAAAACCCTCAAAATAGGGATTGGAATTAGCAGACATGTGAAGAGAGGGCATTCTAAATAGAGAGAACAGTATGTACAAAGAACCAGGAAAGGCAGATAGTATTTAAGGAATGGCTATAATCCTATAAAGAAGCAGAGTGAGACAGGGCTGGAAAAGGTATGTTGAGACAATAGTTTTCAAACTATTGTACACATAAAAATCTTCCGGTAAGCTTTTGTTAATATAAATTCATGGGCCTCACCTTAGAAGGAATGATTCACAAGGTCTGGTTTGGGGACCTCAGAAGATTTTCTATTGAAAAAACTCTCCCAAGCCAGGTGCTGTAGTGCATGCTTGTAATCCCAGTGGTTTGGGAGGCTGAGACAGAATGATCGAAAGTTCAAAGCCAGCCTCAGCAATTTAGCGAGGCCCTAGGCAACTTAGCAAGACCCTTTCTTAAAATTAAAAAAGGGTTGAGAATGTGACTCCATGATTAAGTGCCCCTAGGTCAATCTCTAGTATAAAAAACAAAACAAACATAAAAACACCTCTTCCAGGTAATCTGAGGCTCAGTGTTTCAAAAACCACTGAGTGAAGGACAGACTGCAAAGGTAGATACTAAAATAATATAAGAAAGACAAATCTGACCTCAATGACCTGAAAGGATTGAAGAGTTGAAAGTGTTCAGGAAAGAACATTGAAATTGTCAATTTGTTGGGCAATAGCCCATAATTGTGGTTATCAATAATGAAAATGTAAAGATTGCTCAAAAGAACAGGATGTAGAAATGAAGTAAGAGAAGTCAAGGAATGGTATATCAGTGATGATTATGAAAATCAAGTTTAATTGATTGAATGAACTGGGGCATCATTAATCCAACTTAAAATATAAAAAAAAACTAAATGAAGCTTTCTTTGTATCTTTATGAAGAGAAAACGTCATATACCCCTGACTTTAGGATAATTTTACTCTTATACAGTTTCATAGCACCATGTATTATCTTTTCTTGTAGTACAACATAAAGTGGAATTTTATACCAATTACTAATTATAGCAATTTTAATAATATGTGTGTGCCCTGCTAGACAACAAAGCCCATGGGGATAATGTACTACACTGACTAGAACATCATACTTGACATATCTTTTATTGATTCAATTTTCCATCTGAATAAACATATGAATACATTTAAAATTTTTGAGTAATTTATTATATATTACTGGTAAAATATTTACATAAGAAACATTCAGTGGTAACTATATGTATATCTGTTCCAAGTACTTAAAAATACAATGGTTAAAATTGTGCATTTTCTCTTAACTTAGACAAAAAAATTTAAGTAAACTAATTTTTATGAAAGACTCTCTAGATGAGGCATGTGTACTTACCTGAACAAGAAGAATTCAAAATATTTCAGAAATCCCATTTATCCAAGTGCCTGCTCATTTTAAGGAAAGTATGTATAAATGATTCCATAGGGTTGATTTCATAATTCAAGATCATAATATATGATTTTATGTGAATTTTGGAAATTATAGATTGCATTTCAATAAAACAATTACATAATGATCCTGTTCTTCATTAAATGATGAAGTCATGGGTATATAACTGCTGTGAGGAAACCCAGAGGAATTTTAGAGACATAAAGCTTTTATTTTGTTCAGGATCTACCCCATTCTTTGTGGGGGAATTAATATCTGCCTCCTCCATTCTCAAAGTACCAGGGTTTAACAAGCACCATTGTTCTCTTTTATTTTGCTCAGAAAAAATGAAAGTTAAAGGGATTAAAGTACTTTGTGAAAGTTTTATATCTAGTTAATGAAAGAGCTAGATAATAAGGGAGGTGGGTCCAGTGTTTATTGAGTGTATCTAGTATGTGACAACATGTTAAACATATCTATATTTAAATATTACAACTCTCCCCACCATGTTTTAGGTGTTATTTTTATAGACAAAAAATTGGGGCCCATGATAATTCACTTTTACTGTGTCAAAAGTTGTGAGTACTATTTGATGCCAATCTCTAACCTTCTTTAATTACGACATGCTTTTCTCCAATTCTGTTGATTTCTGCTACAGTGGTCCATCCTGGTTGTTTTCTGTGAAATAGAACTATTTCAGTAATGACAGATATTGTCATTCAAAGGGTGGATATATTCTTACACTGTAAACACAAAGAATATTTATGTGATTATTGACAAGGTGAAGAAGATAATGGAGCTGGTGTCGTGGCTCAGCGGTAGAGCTCTCACTTAGCTGTGCGAGGCCCTGGGTTTGATCCTCAGCACCACATAAAAATAAATAAAAAAATAAAGGTATTGTGTCCAATTACAACTGAAAAATAAGTATTTTTTAAAAAAAGAAGATTGGGCTGGGGATGTGGCCCAAGCGGTAGCGCGCTCGCCTGGTATGCATGCGGCCAGGGTTCGATCCTCAGCACCACATACCAACAAAGATGTTGTGTCCGCCGAGAACTAAAAAATAAATATTAAAATTCTCTCTCTCTCTCTCTCCTCTCTCACTCTCTCTTTATAAAAAAGAAGATAATGAAGGTACAATTTGAGGGACATGCAGCACTGACTCAGAAAAGCAGAACTAAAATAGGTACAAAAGGCAGCTTTTGACAGAGTATAGCAAGAATCACCTCATATATAGGAAGAGAACTAGGAGTTGGCAGATAAGTTAAGTAAAGGGAAATTGGAGGTCACCAAAGAGGACTTGGTCTTCCTTATGATTCGTCTCCTATTCCCTTTCTCCAGATTCCTTTCTAAAGGTAATAGTAAAATATACATTACAAAAATGTATATTTTTAACTATTTTAATGCATACAATTTAGTGGCATTTAGTACAATGACCACTATCTAGTTCCAGCACTTCTCCATTACCACAAAAGGAAAATCCATACCATAAATTGTTTTATTTTTAAAGTCAAATTAAAGAATAGATGAGTCCAGGAGAAAAACATTTAACTGTGAAATAAAAAAAAAAAAACTTCCTGGTGAAAAAAATCAAGGGTTCCATGACATTCAATTTCTCTACTCTGCCAAATGTTCAGGGTGGAACTATATAATTAACTCCAGCACATAGATCAAAGGCAGCTATCAGAGAAGCTATTCTCTTTGTCCAGTCCACAGACACAGACTGATAGAAAACTAATTTATTAAACCATGTCAGTTAAACACCCATTCTTGATGTGAAAGAAGGGAATCTCATTTGACTCATGACAGAAGACACCATTAGGATGATACACTTTGGTCATTAAAACTTTACCATTCATGCACATAAGAATCCTGAAAAACTTGTTTTGGGGGATATGGTAGTAGGTGGGGAAGAATCTCTTATGGTTACTGCTTAAAGAAAAGAAATTTTTGGTAAAATGCTAATATTTGGTTTAATATTTCCAGACAAAAGGAAATAAGGAATGCACCTAAAATGTTGAAGAAATATTGCACATTAGTGTACAAAAGGAATGAAAGAAAGCAACTGAACAAGGAGAGAATGAGGCATTATAGCTTAAGTTTTATAAAATGCTTAATGTAATGGAAGCTATAACAGAGTCAACTGGAAGTTTTCTTCAACAGAGCAGAGCAACCCTGCCTCCAATAGAAAGAGAAATAGAAACTGATAATTGATTTTCTTCCTCAATAGGCAATGCTCCTTTCACAGTCACTGTGCAGGGTATTGTCTGCAGAAACCCACCAGATGGTCTGAGTAGGGAGGGAGAATAAGCAAGATGATAACATGAGGGAATACAAATCAGTCACTTTTATGGCATCATTGCTTGGAATTTGATTGGAATGGCAGACAGCAAGAGTTTTTTAGTATTCACTTGATATCTTTTTTGGGGAACCAATTTACTTTGATATCTTACCTTAGACATCAAAATTATACACAGAGCCAATGATTCTCAGCAGGCTTTCTTTGTTTGTTGTCACTAGAGTGGGGTCAGGTTCAATCTCCCAGCCAGATTATAGTTCATTAGAAGGGAGAACAAGAAGACCAACAATTTGAAACAAGTGGACCAAATATTTAAAGAGAATATTGAACCAGTCTGCATCACCTCTTGGAAAGTTTCAGTAGGCAGAAAAGGGAACAATTTTTACTGTGACATGGATTTAACACAAATTTTTAATGGATAATATTATCCTAAATATTCAGCTTTAGAAGCATATATTTATATCTTCTCCGGAAGGATCATGGCATAGGAATTAAGATCCTGAGAAGATGAGTGGGGACACCTTTCCTTTATAAGTCAGGTACTTAGAATTTATAATGCATTATCTTTTAAAGACAAAGATCAAGTGCCCCACTCAACCTCTAAGCCTGGACAATAATACTAAGCTCAGTCTGAGGTCCTGCTTTTGGGTCATGAAATAAAGGACAAAGAAATGAGAGGAGAAATCGGAGTTTTCACCTTCTTTCCAGGGAAAATTATCAGCTCAAGGTAAAATTTTAAAACAGTCAAGATTGGTTTTTCATTTGGAGGCCATACCAGTGTCTCAGAGTCATATAAGCCTTTGTGCCCTCAGGCTGCCTAAATATTCCCACTGCCCATCACTGTGGTATTGTAATGAGGCCTATCCAATTTCTTAAAATTCTGAAGGATACAAAATTACCCATTTTATTTTCCTTCAATAAAATCACCATGCCTTCCTTTCATATAATTCATTGTATATCCTAGGGTTAGGAAGAAAACAATCTGTTATAAGTCTCTCACTTATATCAATATCCACTAATCTTAAATTATTCAATTAGAATTTTTATTAATCCAAATGTGTCATTCACTAATCAACAGACTTAATTTTTATCAATAACATGGCTGAAAATGTTCAACCAGCCTAGACAATGTTTTTCTAAGCTTAAAGCCACAAAATATGCAATTATTTCTGGGTGGTCTCCCTCCTTTATAAGATGTTCTTCATTAGTTCTTCTTTAGTTCTTCATTGTCATGTATGTATATTTATAAATTTCTACAGTGACATAGTGACTCTTAAACCAGCATAAGTGGTGGCATCAGTATCAGGGAATATAGTAGAGACAAGGCAGAGAAAATGATATCTATTTTAATTTATAAAGAAGGTGTTTGAATGAACTAATTACATTCCCTTTCATTATTAAATTCACCATGAGAACAAGATGTTCCTTCTTTTGTTTAAGTCCAACTGAATCATCAATAGCACAAAAAAAGTAAACATAGCATTTGGCAATAATAAACTATGGGTTGGCAGAACAATTTAACATAGAACTTATGTGAGACAAAGTTCAATTTCCTCCATTGGGGTTATTTCTGTTGAAATCACACTGGGGAAAGTCAGGATGGGCAATATAAATACTAGCACTTAAATATTAAAACTGCAGGTGCTGTTATAGCCTTGGGGTTGTGGGCATGCACACGCCCACATTTGCTGGGCTTCTTTGTGGAAATTTCAAAGTCATCTCAGCCACACCAAAGAAGGGTAGGGCAAGTTAGGTGCCATTAGATCCAAGGGTGTGAGTGCATGCACACCTGCTACCACAGTTACCAGGACTCACCACAGACTCTCAGAATCGCCATGGCCTCTCAGAATAAAGGTGGAGTAAATTATTACTATACACTCCAGAGATATAGCATTTCCCACATGACATACAAAGTTGTACTTCCTGCCAGGGAAAGATCTGGCAATAGGGCTTCAGACACTTGGGGATATTCTCTCAGATTCTCTCAAGATTTTAGGTGCCTAGAAATGATATAGAAACATTAGAGCTGCATAAGCTCATATAAGAGGAGGGCTGATTGAGATTGATATACAAAGGCCCCCAAACCTGAATTTGGGGCAGCTTTTGAAGCAAAAACCTGAGCTAAACAGGTGATAAGTTAATTATACAGCCTCCAAACCCAGCAATGGATACAGCCAATGTGGTTGCTATCATCAGTCCCAGAGACACTCAGATTGTATGTATAGTCAAGGCGTGCGCACCCATTATACTTCCCAATTCCTGGCATAATCCAGAGCTGGAAGGCCAAATAAGAAATCCCCCTATCTCATGTATATTAGCAAGGAGTAATTTCGGACTCATAAGTGAAGCTACTTTTATTTAAATAGTATTATTTTCTCCCCACTATTCGACATGGCATGGCTAATTCAATTTTATAAATTTTTCTGTAATGTATTGTGTTAATTGGAGTTATTTATTGTTTTTCTTCACTCAGTTTTCCTCTCTCCTTCTCTTTTTTCTCTCATTTTTTCTGTCTCCCTTCTCTTTTCCTGCTTGTTTTTTTATTTGTTGTTTTTTAAATACACATGACAGTAGAGTGTATTTTGACATTATATATATATATATATATATATATATATATATATATATGGAGTATATCTTATTCTAATTAGGATTCCATTCTTGTGATTGAACATGATGTAGAATCTCACTGATTGTGTATTCATATATGAAAATAAGAAAATTATGTGTGATTCATTCTACTGTCTTTCTTACTCCTATTCCTCTCCCTTCTCTTCATTCCCCTTTGTCTAATCCACTGAACTTCTATTCTTCCCCACACCTTCCTCCCTTGTTGTGTTTTAGCATCTACATATCAGAGAGAACATTTGGCCTTTGATTTTTTGGGGGGGTTGGCTAATTTCACTTAGCATGATATTTGCCAGTTCTATCCATTTTTTAAAAAGTATTTATTCTTAAGTTTTGGGTGGACACAATATCTTTATTTTACATTTATGTGGTACTGAGGACCAAACCCAGTGCCTTTTGCATGCTAGGCAAGCACTCTACCACTGAGCCACACAACTCCAGCCCCTCTATCCATTTTTTACTATATTGGCAGAATAATTTAATGTAGATATTATATGAATATTATATGAGTGCTCCTGGTCTAGGACACATAGTAAAGAGAAAGAAGCTCATTAAAGGACCTTCATATAACAGTGGAAGAGAGATCTAATCCAGCAGATGAGCATATCTCAATATTGAACCCAGGCAACATGAGGAAACAAGGAAAATAATGTATCTCTAATAGTCCATAATCCTTCCAATAACTGAGTTCATAGATATCCCAAAGCAGGAAATGTCAGAGAAAATTCAAAAGATGATTGTTAAAATGATCAATTAATTAAAAGAAGATCTAGGAAATGAACTAAGGGGAAATTACAGGATACAAAAGATCACTTCAATAAAGAGATAGCAATTCTGAAAAAGAACCCAACAAAAATCCTGGAAATGGAAAGTTCAAATGCAATAAAATGAATTAAAAGGTAAGCAAATAAGAAAGTAAAAAATCAAATTTCCCTATTTGCAGATGATATGGTCCTATATCTAGGAGACTTTAAACACTCTAACAGAAGGTTTTAGATGTGATAAAGAAATTTAACAAAGTAGCAATATACAAAATCAACAATAAAAAATCCATAGATTTTCTATACATTTTGACCCCAATGAGAAAGAAATCAGAAAAACAATTCAATTCACATTAGCCTCAACAAAATTGCAGAGGAATAAGTTTAACCAAGGTGGCAAAAGACCTCGATAAGGAAAATTTTAAAACACAGATAAAAACAAATAGATGACACAAGAAGATGAAAGACTTCCCATATTCATATGTAAGATGAAATAATCTCATTAAAATGGCTACAATACCAAAAATGGTCTACAAATTCAAATCGATCTCTATCAAAACACCAGTGACATTCTTCACAAAATTAGAAAAAAAAGTCCTAAAATTCATATGAAAGAACAAAATACCCTAAATAGCCAAAGTAATTCTGGGCAAAAAGAGCAAAGCTGGAGGCATCACACTACTCGACTCCAAACTATACTACAGAACTATAGTAAATACAAAACACAACAACAGCAACAAAAACACAGGCAGGGCATGGTACTGGCATAACAACAGACTAATAGACCAAAAGACTATACTAAAAGATTCAGAGACAAATTCATCTGATTTTTGACAAAGGTGTCCAAAACATACATTTGAGAAAGTACAGCCTCTTCAACAAATGGTACTGGGAAAACTGTATATCCATATGTAGAAGAATTAAATGGATCCTATCTCTCACTCTGCATAATAGAACACAAAAAGTGCAGTCAAAGTGGATTAAAGATCAAACTGTGAAATATGATATATCAAGTTAGATGTAATGTTTTGAACGACCAACAATAAAAAAAAAAAGATATAGTAAAAGAACAGAAACTTTTCCACTGCTGGGAGAAAACAGGAGAAATGCTCCAACATATATGTGTAGGTAGCAACTTCCTCAGTAAGAGTCCTACAGTTCAGGAAATAATAATAAGCATCAATAAATGGATAGCATCAAATTAAAAAGCTTCTGCATAGCAAAGAAAACAAAAGCATAAAGAGAGAGTCTACAGAATGGGAGAAAATCTTTGCCAGCTACTCTTTTGACAGAAGATTAATATCCAGAATATATAAAGAACTAAAAAAACACCAAAACTCCCAGATAATCTATTTGATAAATGGGAAAATGAACTAAACAGACTCTTCTCAAAAGAAGTATAAAAGACTAACAATTTTATGAAAAAATGTTCAACAACTTTATCCACCAGGGAAGTGCAACTCAAAACTATATTGAGATTTCATATCATTCCAGTCAGAATATCAACCATTAGGCACACAAATAACAATAAATCCTAACAAGGAGGCAGGGGGAAAATAAATCCTTATACACTTTTAATAGCAATGCAAATCAGAAGAGCCACTATAGAAATTGGTATGGGGGTTCTTCCAAAATGTAGAAGTGGGAATGCCATATGGTGCAGCTATACCACTTCTTGGATTTAAAAACAGCATACTCTACAGATAAATATATTATCAGATTTCTAGTAAAACATTTCACAATACCCAAGTTATGGAACTAATGTAGGTATACATCAACAGATAACTGGATACAGAAAATGTGGTATATGTACACAACGGACTTACATTCAGGTATAAAGAAGAATGAAATTATATAATTTGCCAGAAAATGGATGTAACTAGAGACAATTATGTTAAGAGAAATAAGCCTGACTCAGGGAGACAAGTATCTTATGTTTTCTCTTGTATGTGGCAGCTAGAGGAATTAAAGCAAAGGAAAAAAAATGGGTCTCATGAAAATTGAAGGGAGACAATTAGGGTAGAGTAAAGATATCACGAAGAGGGATGAGGGGAGGATCAGGGTCCTTACTAGATAGTAGAATTGATGAAATTACATTATTTGCATGTACAAATGTGCCATAATAAACCTATTATTCTGTATAATTAATATTCACCAGTTAGAAAAGTAAAAAGAATAAAATAGCAAGGATAACAGATTTAATTAATATTACATATTAGCAAGCAAAATAACTCACAAGTTTGTAAACAATGAAATATAATTTCTAGGAAAATGCAATCAAAACTTAGTGTTCTACCCCCTGCCAAATCTTTAATATTTTGGTTTGAAACAGCAGGTATAGATGAAGAAGATGAAACAAGCAAGTATAAATTTACTTCTCTGAGATGCTCCAACAAGACTACAGGCCAGTGAAGTGCATGATATCCTAGAAAGAAACTGTAAGGGAAATATTCGCTACAAGGACCAATGGGTTTATTCATGATGGGCTCATTTATTCCTTAAACATGGCTAGTTAGGAAAAGAGTTCCAGGGCATCATCCCAAAGGCTGTCTTCTGAGAACAATTATATGCACTATGAAATGGGTATTTCCCTTCCTTCTCAATGATGCATGCACATTTACAAATTTTACCCAAATCATGGATTGGAAAATCCAAGGAAATAATTTTGCTAATAATGCACAAAATATATTGGAGGTCAATTTGTGTTACATGGTAGTACATTTATTACACACATTTTCTAACTTAAGTCTCATAATTGCATGATATATATATTTTAGCACTCCATTTTATAGATGAGAAAATGAGGCTTAGTGAGGTCACATTTAACATAAGGTCACACAGCTAATAAGTGGTAGAACACAAATCGAAACTCAGAGCTATCAGAGCCAATCTATGTTCAAAATGCATGATCTTAAAAGTGGATATAAACACTCTAGGAAGTGTTCAAGAAGATTCCCTTGGGTGCTGAAAGTTAATAAATATACATTTCAAATAAAAATCAAAACCATAAATTTTATTAATGTTTGGTATACAGATGGAAACAAGCACCCTCACTAGATATGTATGTCATATGGTTAAATATCATATGTGGTATAAAACTTATCTCAGGGAAGTATCAGCATTTCAGTATGTAAGGGGATGGCAGTAGAGCCCTATAGTGCACGTCAGATAGAGTACTAATCTCTAGGGTATATAAAGAGTTCAAAAACCTTAACACACACATAAAAAATAATCCAATCGATAAATGGGCCAAGGACCTGAACAGACACTTCTCAGAAGAAGAAATACAATCAATCAACAAATATATGAAAAAATGTTCAACATCTCTAGCAATTAGAGAAATGCAAATCAAAACTACTCTAAGATATCATCTCACTCCAGTCAGAATGGCAGTTATCAAGAATACAAACAACGATAAGTGTTGGAGAGGATGTGGAGAAAAAGGAACACTCATACATTGCTGGTGGGATTGCAAATTGTTGCAGCCAATCAGGAAAGCAGCATGGAGATTCCTAAGAAAACTGGGAATGGAACCACCAGTTGACCCAGCTATCGCACTCCTCAGTCTATACCCAAAGGACTTAAAAACAGCATACTAGGGCTGGGGATGTGGCTCAAGCGGTAGCGCGCTCGCCTGGCATGCGTGCGGCCCGGGTTCGATCCTCAGCACCACATACCAACAAAGATGTTGTGTCCGCCGAGAACTTAAAAATAAATATTAAAAATTCTCTCTCTCTCTCTCTCTAAAAAAAAAAAAAAAAAAAAAAAAAAAAACAGCATACTACAGGGACACAGCCACATCAATGTTTATAGCAGGATAATTCACAATAGCTAAATTGTGGAACCAACCTAGATGCCCTTCAGTAGATGAATGGATAAAAAAAATGTGATATATATATATGTATATATATATGTATATATATATATATATATATATATATATATATGCATATATATATACACACACACACACACACAATGAAATATTACTCAGCATTAAAAGAGAATAAAATCATGGAATTTGCAGGTAAATGATGGAGTTGGAGAATATTATGCTAAGTGAAGTTAGCCAATTCCAAAAAAAACAAATGCTGAATGTTTTCTCTGATATGTCGATGCTGATCCATAATGGGGATGGGGGGGCATGGGAGGAATGTGGGGCATGGGAGGAATGGAGAAACTTTAAATAGGGTAAAGGGGAGGGAGGGAAATGGAGGGGGCATAGGGGTAGGAAAGGTGGTGGAATGAGATGGACATCATTACCCTAGGTACATGTATGAAGACACAGATGGTGTGACTCTACTTTGTGTACAACCAGAGACATGAAAAATTATGTTCCAGATGTGTACTATGAATTGAAATGCATTCTGCTGCCATGTATAACAAATTAGAGCAAATAAATAAATTTTAAAAAGAAAACTTTGGATATAGGTAATAGTCAATTTAAGCACTAACAAGATAGGGTTGACACTTCTTGTGTGAGTTTTTCATCAGGTATGAACATTTAAAACTGATGGTATGGGCTGGGGATGTGGCTCAAGCGGTAGCGCGCTCGCGTGGCATGCGTGCGGCCCGGGTTCGATCCTCAGCACCACATACCAACAAAGATGTTGTGTCCACCGAGAACTAAAAAATAAAATATTAAAAAAAAATAAAAAATAAAACTGATGGTATGAACAGATATGACTATAAGGTGACCAAGATACAGTTTTCAATTTTCATGGAGTCTATTTGAAATCCAGGTGTATAACCACTCTTTTTAAAAAATGAATCCCTGTCTAAATATAAGTTTGTCTTGCACCATTAGCTATTTTTATTAGTGAATTATATTTATGCATAATAGTTAGGTTCATTTTGACAAAATCATGGATGTGTAGAATTTAATTTACTCAATTTCAGTCCCCAGAGCCTCCTTTTCCCCTTCCCCTCCATCCCCCTACTCTCCTTCCTCTGCTGTACTAGTCTTCTTTCATTTATTTATTTTTAATGTTTTTATAATTATATAAAGATGGTATATTTATATATTTAATAAATCCATTCAGCATTTCTTCCCCTTTCCTGCCCCTTATACCTCCCTCTCAGTGTTCTTCTTTTGTTCCACTTATTTTCCCTGTATCTTTATGATGTTCCTTCCCCACCTTACTTCCCTTATTTTGCTCTAGCTTCCACATATGACAGAAAATATTTGACCCTTGATTTTCTGAGACTGGCTTATGTTACTTAGCATGATGTTCTCTATTTCCATCCAGTTATGAGCAATGCCATAATTTCATTCTTCTTTATGGCTGAATTATATATATATATATATATATATATATATATATATATATATATATATAATATTATTTATCCATTATCTGTTGATGGGCACCTGGGATGTTCCCATAACTTAGCTATTGTGAGTTGCACTGATATAAATACTGATGTATCTGTATCACTACACTATGCTAATTTTACTTCTTTTGGATAAATACCAAGGAGTGGTAGAACTGGATAAGATGGTGGCTCTATCTTAGCTTGTTTGAGGAAATTCATACTGCTTCCCAGAATGGTTATATTAATCTGCAGTCCCATCAGCAATATATGAGCATACCTCTCCCCTAACATCCATGTTAGCATTTATTATTATTTGTATTCTTGCTAACTGCCATTCTGACAGAAGTGAGATGAAATTTCAGTGTAGTTTTACTTTGATATCCCCTGATTGCTAGAGATGTTGAAATTTTTTCACGTCTTCTTTTGAGTTTAGTACTTTTACCCATTTCTCGATTGGGTTTTATGTTCATTTGGTATTAAGCATTTTAAGTTCTTTATATATTCTGGATATTAAATTCCTGTCAGAGGAGTAGCTGTCATTCTGTAGGCTCTCTGTTCAGGCTCTTAATCATTTCCTTTGTTGTGCAGAAGTTTTTAAATTTGATGTCATCCCACTTACTGATTCTTGCTTTTATTTCTTGAGCTTGAAATGTCTTATTAAGGAAGTCAGTGCCAGGAAATGATATGATAGAGTGTTGACCCTAGGTTTTTCTTCTAGAACTTGCAGTGTTTCTGGTCTAATTCTAAATCTTTGATCCATTTTTATTTAATTTTGTGCAGTGTGAGAGATAGAGATCTATCTTGTTCTTCTAAATCAGCAATGTTTAAAATAATTCTCTGTAATATTTGATAGTAATTCTCTAAACAATCAAAACTATTTAGAATCCTCTATAGCAGTTTCTTAATATATTTCTTTATACCTATGACTTATAGATATGTATACATATGTTAAGTGTATTTTTAAAAGCTGATAAGCCTGTATGATCAAAAATATTTAGAGACCAATCCTCTAAATCACTAATATAGTATTTCTCCCTTTATCCACAGGAATAGTTTTAATACCTCCATTGGATGTCCTCAAACATGGATAGTATTACACCCTATAGATACTATTTTCTTCTATACATACATATCTATGATAAAGTTTAATTTGTAAATTAAGCATAGTGAAAGATTAACAAATGTAACTAATATTTGTCTCTCTTGAAAGAACAATATTTGTCCCTCTTGAAAGCATTGAGACAAATATAAGTACTTTTAGACCATGGTTGAACATGGGCAACAAGCCACAAAAAGTAAAACTGCAATTAATGGGGAACTACTATACTATGCTTTTTCACAAAGGAAAGTGAAGCTTAAGGTTGTTCTGTAAAAAGACATTTAATATTATGAAAAGGAAAATATGGTACAAAAGAATAATTTTTCTATGACCATTTAAAACTCTTCAACTTTAGCTTCTTCTGTAGTCCCTTGTGCTTATATTATGTGATATAATGCTCAATGTTTTCATTACAACCTTGAGTGTCAGAATTACCCAGAATAATATTGGCAGTATAATTCCATTATTGTATTTTTAAAGTTGTGACTTCTGATGTATTATTTACCATATAGGCAAATTTGTCTACTGTAGAACAAGTTCTTAAAATAATACTTTACCACATTTTCTTCACTCATCCAATTTTCTTTTTAGTTTAACATTATGGATTTCCAAATGCTATAAACCATTTATATTCAGATAATTTTCTTCAGTAAATATGAGATAATTAGGTTTGTCCCCTAACATTTTTGTTAATACTAAATATATTTTAAAGCACCATAATCTGGATCATGTGCACTAATTTCCCTTCTTTCATTTACACTTGACAACTTGAGTCAATTTCACCTAATAGCATTGATGCTGCCATCCACCTGGTGGCAATTCCTTGAATTGCAGTAGTAATGTTTTGTCCCAGAACTGAAGTACAATAGCAAGCAGTAAGATGTTGAAAAGCCACAGGAGGAATTTCCATACTACTTTCTAAAGTGGTTGTACTAATTTGCAGTCCTACCAACAACGTATGAATGTACCTTTCCCCCTATGTCTTACCAGCATTTATTATTTGTATTCTTGATGACTGTCATTTCAACTGGAGTGAGAAGAAATCTCAATGTGTTTTTGATTTGCATTTCCCTGATTGCAAGGGATGTAGAACATATTTTCATATATTTCTTGACAATTTATATTTCTTTTTTTTTGAGAAATGTCTGCTTAGTTCTTCTGACCATTTATTGATCGGGTTATCCATTGTTGATGTTAATTTTTATGAGTTATTTATATATACTGGTATTAATCTGTAGTCAAAGGAGTGGCAGGCAAAGATTTTCCCTCCTTTTGTAAGCTCTTTCTTCATGCTCTTAATTGTTCCTTTTGCTGTGCATATGCCTTTTAATTTAACGGCATCCCACTTATTTATTCTTGGTATTATTTCTTGAGCTGTAGGGGTCTTGTTAAAGAAGTAAGTGCCTGTGCCAATATGTTGGAGTGTTGAGCCTTTGTTCTTCTAGAAATTGTAAAGTTTCTAGTATAATTCCTACTCAGTTATGCCTTTCCTTAGTATTTACCCATAAAAACTAAAAACAGCATTCTATAGTGATACAGCCACATCAATGCTTATAGCAGTGTAATTCACAATAGTTGGTTGTGAAACCAACTCAGGTGCCCACCAACAGATTACTGGATTAAAAAAATGTTGTCTGTATACATAATTTTACCTAACAATAAGGAAGAATAAAATTATGGCATTTGCTGGTAGATGAATGGGATTGAAGAACTTCATGCAAAGTGAAACAAGCTAGACTCAGAAAGTCAAGGATCAAATGTTTTCTCTTATATGCAGAAGCTAGAATTAAAAAAAAAAAACGAGTTGGGGGAAAGGGAAGAATTTTACGAAAAAGGAATGATCAGTGGCATAGAGGAAGGTTGAGGGGGAAGAAGGAGGGTTGGTAAAAGAGAGGAATGGTGTAATAAATCTGATTAAATTACCCTATGTAAGTACATATATGAATATACCACAGTGATTTTCACCTTTATGTATATCTACTATAGATTGTATTTTATAACACTCTAAATGGATAAAAGAAAGATCAGTAGACTAGAGGAAAGGGAACAGGGGGAGGGAAAGGGGAAGCACTGGGGACTGAACTGGAGCAAATTAAGTACCATGCTTGTATCATTATGTCAAAATGAACTCCAATATTTTTGATGTTTAAAAATTAAAAAAATAGATATCCCCCAAAATAAGTGTACATAAGAGGACTTGCATCATAAAAACAGAAAAAGGAGAGCATTTCAAAAAGGAAGAAAAATAAAAATGTTTCATAATTATGCATATATTATTATATTCATAATTATATCTTATATATTATATATTGATATATTTCATATATTGAATATACATATAAAAGAAGCTTTATTATTCTGCCATTTTTTAAACTCAAGCCTTCTTATTAAAGTTATATGAGTAACTGAGAATAAACTGACAGACTATATTGAAGCCACAATTAATATTTACAGATTATTTATAATTGTTTTGTGAGAGAAATAGAGATAAATTTAGAGTTACAAGTAAATGGCAAGGTATTGGGAGTGAATAGTTTAGATTTATTTTAAATTATGTTATGTTCAAGGGATACACAAGATTATAAAATAATGTTATAACATCTACAAATACAAAGAATTACTGAACTGTGAAATGACTAAGCAGTTTGAAAAGTTCCATATAGTTATTTATTAGTTACAATAATAGACTTTTTTACCTGATTAGATTCATAAAACCTTGCCCTCAAACCACAGGACATTTGGGGAGTAAACTTGGCTTGGATAGGACAAGAATATGTATATGCATATTCATTTGTGGATGTGGTGGAATTGCTAGTTGGAAGGTTTGGTAAGAAGGTCCAAGGGATGGAGATATATCTAGATGGATAGATCAATGTAGGGTAATTTAGTGGAACTGATACATGTCTAGAGGGAGAGAGAAAAGTTCATGGGTATTATATACTGAAGTCATGGATGTCACCAGATAGAGTTTTTCTGAAATGGTGTGGTTGTGTTGTTTAGTGCAAACACTCAGGAAGTGAAGTATTTCGTCAAAGACCCTAGCAAATGAAATAAATAGCTTATATTGACAAATAGAAATAATATTACATGATCAAGAGAGGACAAAATAAACTAAAGATGAGGCTAAAAGGGAAATATGGAAGAAGAACCCAGTATTATAAGCAGAAAACACTGAGGAAGGATTTACATTAAGTCAATCAAGCATAAGTACCAATGTGAGGTGTGCCAAGAATTTGTCCATTTCATAGATAGCATTCATCCTAACAGTCTCTTGTCCTGTAGTAACATGTCCTCTGAAAATAAAATACATTTATTTAAGTGGCACAATATGGAAAATACCGCTCAGGACACTAAATTTTCAACTAGAAGAGCTATCCAATGGGAGCTATATTATGATACCTGAGGAAGGAGCAAAGGGGAATCTATGGATCCAAAAGATATCATTTTGAGAAGAGACATGACAAACAAATTATACCCATGTCCCCAGATAATAGCATTAGAATGGTATCTATTATAAATCACATTTAATATATTGTATTCTTGAATTTTGTATGGAACATAACTAGATTACTGAGCAGTCTGAACTTGATGGTCTACAATTATAGAATAATTTTTCTCTCTTTTCATTGATCAAAACTCTGCTATTTCAATAATATGATTAATATAATATTATATTATTTATGTATAGAATTTAATATAATTAAATATAGCATAATATACTTTTGTACTTTAAAGCTACTAAGTTATAATGTAGTTTTAAATAGCAGCAGAAATCCCATATGTTATATAACACTATTGTAAAAATGACTGGCTTAGAAGAATAAGCTTTCATTATTTTAATGATTTTGTGCAGTAATTGGACGATTTTGTTAATCTTGTCTAGGCTCACACAAGTGACAGAATACAATTGGTAAGTTTTCATGGGGTTTCAATCAATTAAAATGTGTGGAATTGCTAGGTATTTTACTGAATATAAACTTTCCTGCATTTATATTTTTAAAACTTAAATTTATTTGAACTGATTCATAAAAACATAAGCCTTGTATATATTTATGGGGTACCATTTGATGTTTTGACTCATGCATACCTCATATAATGTATATAAATATTTATCATTTCTTCATGTGAAAATATTAAAAATTTTCCTCTAGCTTTTGAAATATAGAACACATTATCATCATCTCTATGCATTTTTTGTATAAGTTAAAGTATTCTTGCTTGAGTTCTAAAAATTACTTTCACACAGAGAGATCAGTAGACTAGAGGAAAGGGACCAGGGAGTGGGAGGAGGAGAGGGAGGAAAAGTGCTGAATATTGTTCCAATTTTATTATTAAATTGTGTGCATTTACTAATATGTAACAACTTCCACCATTATATTCAATTGTAATGCACCAATTAAAAATGGTAGAACACTCGCCTAGCATGTGTGAGGCCCTGGGTTCAATCCTCAAAACCACATAAAAATAAATAAATAAAGGTATTGTGTCCAAGTACAACTAATAAATAAACAAATATTTTAAAAAGTGGAGAAAAAATTGAAAATAATAATTGCTTCCATCCCTGTTAAGAGTCTCTGTCAGAATATTGGGTACTTTCTCTGTGTTCTCTGGAAATTCATTGATATGTTATTTAAAATTCTTCATTCATGAGTTCCTTCATACTGGGTACTCCATGGATAGTCTCTAGTGCCTTATTTTGACCTTTAGGTGAGGTCATGGCCAGGCAACAACAACAAAAAAATAAGGGCATCCAGATTAGAAAACAAGTCAAAATGTTACTCTTTGCAGATGACTTGAATTAATATATAAAAAACCATAAAGACTCCACCAAAATTCTATCATAACTAACAAATTCAGCTAAGTTACGGGATATAAAGTCACACAATGATCAGTGGATTGCAATCTATTAATAGCCAATTGCCTAAAATAGAATTTTTTAAAAAATCAACTTATAATAACAACAAAAAACTTACTTAGGAATAAATTTAACTAACTAGGTGAAAGATCTCTATGATGAAATATAAAAAAATGAAAGAAATTGAAGAGGACACAGAAAAGTGGAAAGATATCCAGTGTATGGATTGGAAAAACCAGTGTCATTAAAATGTCCAGACTTCCCAAAATGATCTGCAGAATCTATATAATATCTATAAAAAATACCAGTGACATTCTTCACAGGACTAGAAAAAAATCTAAAATTTGTATGGAATGACAACAACAAACTGAAATCACTAAATCAATCCTGAGCAAAAGAACATAGCAGGAGGTATTACACTACTTGACTACAAAACATACTGCAAATATGTAGTAGAAAATACAACAAAGTATTGTTATAAATATAGACACGTAGACCAATAGAATAGAACAGAGTGCCTAGAAGTGAGCACATATAACCAACTAATTTTCAATAAAGGTGCTAAGAACACACAGTGGAGAAAGGACAGGCTTTTCAATAAATGTTTCTGGGAATATTAGATACCTCCATGTAGAAAAATTAAATGAGACCCATATAATACCAGTTGCAAAAATCAACTCAAAATTGATAACAATTTAAATGTAATAACTCAAATTATGAATCTACTGGAGGAAAACTGGAGGAACTCTTTAGGGCATTGGAATGGGCTTTTGGGGAAGAGTCCAAAAGCATAAGGAACAACAGTAAAAATAGAAAAGTGACATTTTATCAAACTAAAAAGTTTCTGAATAGAAAAGGCAATAATCATCAGAGTGAATGCACATGATGGAAGAAAACCTTTGCAATTATCCATCTGATTAGGGGTTCATATCAAGAGTATATAAGGAACTCCAAAAACTCAAGAGTTTAAAAGCAAATAATTCAATTAAAAATGGTAAATATACATAAATAGATATTTCTCAAAAGAAGACATAAGAATGGTCAAAGTATATGAAAAAATATGCATCATTGCTAATAATCAGAAATATGCAAATCAAAACCAAAATGGGAATCACTGTACTCCAGTAAGAAAGCCTATTACCCAAAAGACTAGAATTATCATATAATCCATAAATCCCACCACAGGGTCTATATCCATTGGAAATGAAATAACTATGTCAAAGAGACATCTACACTACCACATTCATTGCAGCACCATTGCCAAAAAAATGGAGAACAACCTAAGTGTTATACAACTAATGAATGGAAAAAGAAAATGTGGTGTATACTATTCGTCCTTGAAAAACAATGAAATTCTGTCTTTTGCAAAAACATAGACAGAAGTGGAGGACATTATGTTAAGTGAAAGTCAGGCATAAAAAGAAACAAGTGCCACATAATTGAAATCGTGAAATCTCACAGAGTTGATCTTCTAGAGTTGAAAGTAGATTGGTTACTAGAAGCTGGGAAGAGGATAGAGGAGGGACGGCTGGGAAAAGTTTAAAAGGTAGTTTAGTTATAGTAGGACCAAGAAGTTCTGGTGTGCTATTGCACATCATGATGACTATAGATAAGAACAATGTACTGCATATTTCAAAGAGCTAGAGGAAAGGATTTTGAAAGTTTTTACCACAAAGAAAAGATAACTGAGGACAGAAGTATGATTAACTTGATTTAAACATTATTCAATGTATACATGTATTGTCTATTACATGGTACTCCATTAATAGTGCAACTTTCATACTTTTGTGAATTAGTTCTTTTAAAAAGTTAAAAATTTAAAGAGAGTAATGCTGGTCTTATACAATGAGTTAGGAAATGTTCTTGTGTACCTTTTGTGAGAGTTTGACAATTGATGTCAATTTTTCTCTATATGTTTAGTAGAATTTATCAATGAAGCAATCTGACTCTGTGCTTTCCATTTTGGGGAAGTTTTTGATTATTGATTTAATCACATTAATTCACACAGATTTTTTGTGATGTATTCATTAATAAATTAGTGTTCAAATATGTATGCTAAAATAAATATGTATGCTTTTTTCCTTTAGCAGTGATTTAACATTTTTGAGAATTTATGAATCTATGAATACTTTCTTAGGAAAATATACATATCCAGATATATACTCACAAAATATTTCAGGTCTTCTCAATTTGGATTCAACTCACCTTTCTAACATCACAGATTTCATATTATTACAATATTGGCTTTCACTTTCCTTCTGTATAACATGTATGCACTTTTCAGTCACATTTTCAAGCACACACTATTCTCCCCCAGTTGTGTAAGTCTTTATTCTAATCTAGCATGTCCTCTCCATCATTTTTCTACCCACTTAGTTTTTTTTCATATTTATTTGTCAATAGATCTTTATTTATTTATTTATTTATTTATACAGGGTGCTAAGAGTCAAAACCAGTCCCTCACACGTTAGGCAAGTGTACTACCACTGAGCCACAACCCTATCCCCTACCCACTTAGTTTTTAATACTTAAGTCATGCTTTACTGGTGAAGCCTTCTTTAAATTACTCATAACTTGAACTCCTATAGAAGTTATTACTCATAACTTTGAACTCCTATAGAACATTGTATATATATTCTCTTTTACTATAAAATATTATATTGCACTATAACAATTATATAATTTTCTCTCTACCTTCTCCTTTTCAACTTGGAACCACTAAATTTAACTCTTACATCTTATATATCTGAATTACTATTTAAAAATTAATATAATGCAAAAATAAATGAATGTATTAATTTATTTATTGTTTAATAGACGTAACTAATGATAGAGTATCTATCACAAATCAGTCTTCTACGTATTTCTGACAGGTTTTGTTGGATTATTCAGATGTACTAAAATATACAGTATGAATTTTTTCCTTCTTTTCTTTCCAACTGGATCCTATCTTCTCACCCTGGAGTTCTAATTAAGCAGTCACTTTTAATATAAAATATCTCATTATCTTTCAGCAGAAGAGAGCAGTAAGAATTTCTTGTATTTTAATAAAATTCTGGGGGTGGAGTGGGGTGGGAGTTCTTCCATCATATTCAATTATTATAATAAAACAAAGAATTATTGCTGAGTCAAAATCATGTTACTAAAAATCTTTCAAAGTCATACAGGCACATAGTACATTGTGCAATATTAAGTGCATATTATATGAAACACAGTTCATTTTGCCTAGATTAGTATAATTAATCCATTCACTTACAGCTTCTGAATCTTGTGAGGGGAATATATGACCTCCAGAAATACATTTTAAAGTTTATTTTGTTTATTTTTGTCCTATATAGTTTTCTCACATGTCAGTTATATTTATATCTATTACCTCTTAACTCCCCCAATTCTATGAAAATCTCCAATCTCCAACCCTAAATACCAGTTATAGTTCTCCTTTTTTTATCTTCTTTGATTCTGATTCTCTATCACTAAAAATTAAAAATATATTTGGCATAGCTGGACTATCTTCTGAGCATGGGAAAAGGGAGCAAACTATAAAGCATATTTTTCTTTTTCAGGGATGGGGGAGAGAACTGTGATTATCAAACTTTAATAATTTTTAACTTGCCATGTTATAAATTTGTTGTGTGACTTTAATCAAAATCAATAACCTCTTTGCTTTCTTTTTCTCTTCGGTATCTATTCACAAGTGTATATTTAAATGTAAAATGAAACAAAAAGTAAGAGTTATACTAATTTACAATGGTTGTATTTTTATACAGAATGATCCTAGGTAAAAATAGAAATTCTTTAATAATATCATTTTATATAAAATAGTTTCAATCTTTAATGTTCAGAAATATTACTCATGGTGAATGTTTTTATATAATGCTTGGTCTGAGACTTTTCATTCCTGAAATATTAAAATTTAGAATTCAAATCTTGATCCTTTTATTACTTGTGCAACATCTATTTCTTATTTGACCTTCAAACTTTAAGGAATCTTCTCTGATTCATTTTGAAACAGTGTTTAAATTCTTTATTGAGTGTTAAGTTAAAATCTTTTATATTTGTCTTTAATATAATCTATTATGGTGTGTAACTTTCTCAACTCATTTAGATTTTTCTGGGAGTTAGTGTCATCTTGAGAGACATTTGATCATTCAAGATCCTGAAAATGACTTTCAAAGTATTAGTCAGCAGAGAATAGTACATTAAACTTCAGAAAATACAGATGTGATTACATTTGGGGCTAGTTAAATAAAACTAAACAAAATCTGAGTCTCCGAATAAGACATAGAAGAACATATATGTTAGAAAGTAGTGAATCAGAAAAATCCTTACCTTTCTCCCCTTTACTCTGCAAGAGTTGGCAGCATCCTCATTAAAAGAGACAACAGATACAACCTTTGGTAGCATGGGATCTTGGTCTTTTCAGAGAGCAGAAGAATCTCTAGTTTTTAAAACGGTGACATATAGATACTGTCATCCACATTTTCAGTATAATTTTTTAAAACTGCAGTTGTGAATTGCATAACAGGATTGTTTTCTTGACGAATAACTTCTGAATTGCTATGAGAATGATTTTTTCAGAAAAAAAATGTTGTGTGGTTGAAGGATGAAATATCTCGCTGGATCTCTTTGTGGTGACTTTCCAGACAAGGGTATGTCAGGAAGGTGGGAAGGGAGAGGAAAGAAGTGATGATTAAATACTGGTTAAGTAGGGAGGAAGATTCTGAGGATTTTTATTAAGCCAAAATTTAAAAGAGGAGAAACCAGAAAAGTAACATTAGTCCTCTGAAATAAAAGAACTTGCATGCAGAATAGCAGTTATTCTGGTATATGCAGTGGGGTATAAAACAGGGAGTGAGTGATCACAAGTAGCAATTAGAGCACAAGAAGGAACTAGCAAGAAAACTATAGGGCTGGGGCTGGGGCTCAGCAGTAGAGTGCTCACCTAGCACATGCGAGCCCCTGGGTTCGATCCTCAGCATCACATAAAAATAAGTAAACAGGGGCTGGGGATGTAGCACAGCAGTAGAGTGCTCGCCTAGCATACATGAGGCACTGGGTTCGATTCTCAGCACCACGTAAAAATAAAATAAAGATATTGTGTCCACTTAAAACTAGAAAATAAAAAAAAATTAACAATAAATAAATAAACTAAATAAAGATATTGTGTCCAACTACAATTAAAAAAATAAATATTTAAAAAAATAAAGAAGACTATAGATTTCTTTTTCACAGTTGCAAGTTTCTTATTAATCTCCAAATTGGCCTTAAAATGAATTTGTTTCTTTAGGTTTATACATAAAGGGGCTATCTGCTCTTCCATTTCCTATGCTTCTAAGATTAAGACATTTCTAACTTTAGTACTATTCATATCTATAATTAAAATATTTCATAGTTCTAGTTCTGACTAAACAAGTATAGGCAATATCACCTACACTATAATTTAGGGGAATGCTGAAAGATTTAATTTCATTAAACAAGATCATAAAAACCTGCTGTCTGAAGATATGATGCAGTAAACTTTCAGTGTAATTCAAAGATAATTCGGTGTGCATCTCTGTTGTAGCTAATACAACACGAATACAATAGCTATTTGCAGGAAATTAGGAATGAACTTGTATGTGTCTTTCCTTTAGAATTTTGGAAACTAGGGGCGTTGTTATAGGGGCAAATTAAGTAAATTACTATGAAGGTGTTTAATTTTTAAAAATCCAACTATTTTGTTTAGGTCTCAGTGAAAGGGAATCATTTTTATAAGAAAATGTATGGAATTAATATTAGGAAGAAGGAAGCCAAAGATTAAAGGATGAAAATGGATCCCTCCCCTTTCTCCTGTTTCCTCTCTCCTCCTTATTCCCCTTTTCTTCTTCCTCTTTTCCCTATCTCCCCTTTCCATAACAGAACATAGTGTTTTTTTCCCTCTTGCACCCCCCTTTTCTTACATTTGTCTTTCTCTTTCCCTGCCTACCTCTCTCCTTATCCTTCTCACCCCCCCATCATCACTGAATTGTTCTGTCTTCATTGGTCCCCCTTCCCCAGGATTTAAAAAAAAATAGATAAAAATGGCATTCTAATAAATAAAGGAAAATTAAGCTTTTGGAGGCTAGTGAACATTTTTTCAATGTTGTGCATGAATTAAGAAAGTGTTATGAAAGGAGTAGTTTTTAAGTTCATATTAGAGAAAACCATGATTCCTAAAATCCACAATGAGGTGATCAATAGAAGACATTTCAGACAAATTTTTGCCAACACAATCTGTTTTTTTTTCCCTTTGGTACCAGGGATTGAACTCAGGGGCACTGGACCACTGAACCACATCCCCAGTCCTATTTTGTATTTTATTTAGAGACAGGGTCTCACTGATTTGCTTAGTGCCTCACTTTTGCTGAGGCTGGCTTTGAACTCACAATCCACCTTCCTCAACCTCCCAAACTGCTGGGATTACAGGCATGCACCACCCTGCATGGCACAATCTGTTCTTGATGCCACATTTGAATAATATTATTGTGCTATGATTTGAATGATTTTCCCTCCCAAACTCATATTGAAATTTAAATTCCATTGTAATAGTAATACGAGATTGGATCATTAATAGGTGATAATGAGGCAGAATCTTCATGAATGTTTTACTGTTGTTAGTTAGGAATGGGCTCTTTATTAAATGCTGAGCTTGCTCCCACCATGTTTGCCCCCTTTTTTACGAAATGATACAGCAAGGAGGCCCTTGCCAGATGTCAGATACTAATCTTAGACTTCCCATTCCCCCAGCTAATAATTTCTCCTTCATTATAAACTAACCACTTCGTGATATTCTGCTATAATAACACAAAATGGACTATGACAGCAGGGAAATGGGAATTCCTATAGAAGAGAGCAGCTATGCACACTCACCACACACAAAAATGGCAGAAATACTTCACAAAAAAATTCAAGAACAAATGACCCTCCAATAGCGCTTTCAAATCTCCTTTTCTTTTAAATGTGTTGTCAGATTTAAAATAATTACATTTAAAATAAATTCATTTACTTTCTAAATTTAAAATGTAGTCATTGCATTTTATGTTACTCATATTCATAGGTATATTTGTGGGGTACAAATAATTGCTGAGAAAAATTCTTGAGTTTTTAAATTTTCTTATTTTGAATTCATGAAAGAACCTCTCTGTGTACTATTGGAAGGGCACTCATAACTTCTCTTCTTAACCCAGTTGCCTGGAAAGGAAAATGAATTGAGGAATGATTTTAATGATTATTGATTACTTCTATGTTGTGTCTTTTAATAAGAGACAGTACAATAGAATGGAAGTATATTGGATTTGGGGAAATACCTGAATTATTTGTTTTTCGTCCCTTTTTTGAGTCTTAGCTTTCCCATCTGCAAGATAAGGACTGCAGTACCTGCTTCATTTGCTATGGTGCTTCTTGAGCTGGTACATCTGAAATGGTTGTGTATACTTGGCATTTAATAAACACTAGTTGCCATAATAATACTATGACTGATGGGAAGCAATATCTTGGTAGCAACAGGAAGCATGGAGCCTGGATGAAGATGGGTCAAGGTTTGTCTTTGGTGGTTTATCTTCTTCTGTGTTCTTTCCTTTCACGTGTTCCTTCAAATCAGTCTGTATTTTAAATATAGCATTAAAAAATAATGTAAAGCCTTCATATAAGGTCTCATTATATACACTTATACTGTTTCCACTATAAGAAGGGCTGCAGTTTGTAAGAAAAAGGCAGACAGGGAAATCATTAAAAATGAGATGATAAAGGTTAGGATATGAGAAAAGTGGGATGGGGTCATAAGAAATGGAAGTGGAAGGAAAAATTTTAAAATTATTATTACATAAGCAAAATCTGTGTAGGTTATTTAAGAAGGAATACATGTAAATATAATGATATTTGAGAGAGTTAAATATAGGAATAGTAAACAAAATTGGGAAAGAGGAACATACATTAGTCAGGGAGACCACATAAAAGACTGCTAGAATAATATTGGCAGAGGACAGTAACAGCCAGCCTGACTGAAGGATGTTCCCTGACTTGGGAAATGAGATTGGGGAACAACACAAATAGCATAATTTCCCACCCAAAGGAAGATAGAAAGATGAAGTGAATTGGTATATCACACAGGCTTTTAACCAACCTTAGATTCTGACATAAATGAGGCAGCCTTTTCTGCAGACCCTGTATCGCTTATTCTATTTCCTCTTGCTGTCTTAAATTCTTTCAATTTAATCTTTTGCACTCTCATTTGAAGGCTTCTAGGGAAGGGAAAGGCAGACAAAGTTGTTCCTTATTCCCCCTTTGCCAATTTTAGTGGTTTATCCCATGTGTCACCAGTCAGCCTGACCCTGTTATTTCCAGCATTTGAAATGGAATATATACTAATCAGTCAATCTAGGTCAGATTGTATTACATCTGACTTGGGGGATAAAATCACATTGTTCCTGGTACTCAGGAGTTAAACTCCGATAATTGGCTTCTGTACTCAATGCAGGCCCATGGGGATTTGGGGATGAAGAAGACTCGAAGAGCAGTAAATCCAGAGTGAATTTTAACATTGGGATATAATATATTTTATTGTTTCATAATTCAATTGTTTTATTATGTGAATTTCTAATTTTTTTCATTCTTTTATTTTTTGTTATTTTATATAGAAATGAGATACATATACAGACAGAAGGTCAGTATCATGACAGTATATAAATAACATCACCAAGAACCTAGGTATCACAAACCTAGGTATCACTGAATAAAAACATTGGAGGAAATATTTAACTAGTACTTACATTTGAGAAAAATTATCTTTCCACTTTCAAAGACACCTCATTTTCAGCAGCACTTATCAGATAGCCACTATAGCCATCGCAAAACTATTTTATTTCTGCAGTGCTGGGATGGAACCAAGGGCCTCATACATGTTAAGCAATGCACCCTATCATTGAGTTACATCTCCAGAACTTATTTTTAAATACACTTTAGTTGTAGATGGACACAATACCTTTAATTAATTAATTAATTAATATGTGTTGCTGAGGATTGAACCCAGTGCCTCACATGCACTAGGCAAGAGCTTTTCCACTGATCTATAATCCCAGCATGCCCAGAACTTATTTTTAATAATGAGGTCTATGAATGAATTGAAGCCCTGACAAAGACAATAGATTTTCTTTTTGCTGCTTCTTTTTTTAAAACCATTGTGATTTCATGGTTTCTCTTGGTTATGAGGAGAAACATTTCTGTTCCTGGATCTTCTAGGATTCCCTTATATGGCTATAACACATATTTTCAGTTTTGTAGGAACAAAAATACCAAATAGGTACAATCAAACTTTCACTGGATACCTAGTGGAATGAGGATTTCTATGGAACAGTCACAAGCTTAATCCTTCCCCTAAACAAATCAGAACAGGAAACACCCAAAGGCCACTGTTAAACACAAAGTATATGTTGATATATTATGAAATAAATGCAAGTTGCTGAGGAGATGCTAAATCTGACATCAAATCCTTCTGTTCTGCCTATTAAATATTCTTTTATGTTACTCTTCATTTTAATTCTCATTGTTGCCATGTCAGTGTAGGCCAGGCATGAAAGTTTTATTTTAGGCAACAGTGACAGAGGCCAATTCAAACTAGTGTAAGCAAAAATAAGGAAGATTATTGTAAGGAACAAAGGTCAAAGATGCATGCCAGCCTTATGAAAAATGGAAAACAAGAATGAGCATACAATAGGAATCAAGGTAGTCTCTTGTACTTACTCTCAGAATACTTTATCTCTTGAACAATCTTGTAATGCATTATGGATTCCTTCTGATACTCTGTCTGTGCCTCTTTCATGTTCTCTTTGCATCTTACTGAAGAATATAGCCGAACTATAGCTTCCAGACTAGCAGATTTCCATTTTGGATAATAATTTGAAATCAAGATCTCTGAATACCAATTTCAAATAGTTAGGAAAGAAGAATTGATTGCTTTCACCTCAGTCCTGTGTCCACCCTTGATCATTAACTATGGTCCATGTTGGAAGGAAAGAATCATATAGTGTGAATTACAAAATTCCAACCTATTGTTTTCTATGTATTCTTTCAGTTTTATTGCAGTAAAAAAACATGAAATCTATTTTTCTAATGGTATGTGCCTTTGTGCTTTTCAATACTAAGTAATAAATCTCAAAGGAGGACTCAAAACAATTTAAAAACATCCCAACACCCATTTGGGAGAGGGATAGTTCTCAGAGAAGGAAGATTAACACCACAAGAGATGTCTGTAACAAAAAATATAATGAGAGAAGGGTGGCCTTTTAGTACTACAACATACTGATGATGGAATTAAATTGGTGCTGAAAGAATTGAATGTTGAAGTGGTAAGGGTGATCTTTGTGTTAAGATTGTTATTTTTGTTTTTACAATTAAACAAAATTAAAAGCAAAAGAAAATGTAAAATCACACAAAAGTTCACCATTTGGGGAAATGGATATAGTAATAAATAAAAGTCACTTCATTACATATAATATCGAGTAATAGTTTTATTTATAATCTTTCCTATAATTTTCTATGTGAGGGTGGTTTCTATAGGGCATATTTATTGGATTTTCTTTTTTCATTCTTTATTCACACCCATCCTTGGTGTTTTACTTCAGGAACAAACTGAGCCTAACTACATGGGCATTTTAGAATGCGGTTTATATTATGGAGAAATTTGGGAAGAAGCAAGAGCCTTGAATGAATGTGAAGTATACACTGAAGGCAAATAATACTTGGCCATTGAAAGGTTTGAAAGATGATAATACTTCCATTGCTTATGCCCATTTTTGTCAGGATACCAACTGTTATGGTTGTTATAAAAAACTTTGACATGCAAATATATAAAGCCCTATATTAAGATGAGATTATATTTTTGACTAGCTTTGATTTTTATTTAGAGAACTAGGCTCTGATAAGACAATAGGTTAAAGAAGAAAGGTATAGACTCCATGTAAGAGGGGAAGGTAGAGGAGTAAGAGTCACTTTCTGTGGTAGAACTCAACATTGTAGAAAAAGCTGAAATAATACATACCTGGTTTCAAATTCTGCCTGAGCTACAAATTAACACTAAACTTTTGGTGAAATTTTGTCCTAGGGTTTGGTTTTATTCTCCAAAAAATACGTATGCCAATATTTAATTTGCAGACTTGTTATGTTAGTAGGTTAGAATCCCAAAAGAAATCAGGATTGTACTTGACACTTAGTAGGTACTCAGGAATGTATTGCTATTGTTTATAGATTGCTTTCTATTTTCTATCAGTTTATTAGATTTTATTTAATATTATGTTGTAGGTATTTCTACTTTATGTAAATAATTTGATTGGGTTGATGATAAAATTTAAGATTTCTTTCTTGAAGTCCTAATCTTAGAGTGCCTTTCCTACCATTAGTCAAAAAAAGAGACATTTCAAATCTCCTCTGGAATAGAATATTAGAATTGGGAAGACTTTTAAAAATCATCTGGTCCAACCTACTTATTGTACTGCTGATGGTGAGATCAATAAAAGGAAATTAACCTGTCCAAGAACAGAAGTGTTAGATTAACTTTGTTTTGAAGTACTCTCTTCTCTGGATTTTGATAACAGCAACCACACCTTATTTTCTTCCTAGATCCTTCTCAATTTGATCTGCTGTCTTATTTTCTTCTTTCTATCCCTTAATATTGGTGTTTCTCAAGGTTATGTCCAGGCTCTTTTATTCTATACACTCTGGTTTGGGTAACTTTATCTACTTTTATGGCTTAAATTACTATTCCTCTCTTAATGAATACCAAATCTACAATTTAAGTTTTGAACTTTCTCCTGTTGTCCCAATGTCTGCTAGCATCATTGTTAGTGTTACACAGATACTTGAAGATGAAAATGTACAATACTGAAATAATAATTTCCCCTCCTGCTCTGCATTAGTCAGTTTTTTGTCACTGTGACAAAATGCCTGAGGAAATCAACTTGGAGGAGGAAAGATCTATTTCAGCTCACAGTTTTAGAGGTTTCAGTCCATGGTTGGTTGGCTTCACAACTTTGAGCCTGAGATGAAGCAGGACATGAAGGCAGAAGGGTTTGGTGGAGGAAAGCTGCTCACACATGGCAACCCGGAAGCAGAGAGTGGGCTGATGGGCGGGGAACAATAAATATCCTTCTAGGAAACCCCCTTCGTTATACAGAATACAGGTATGACGATGTGAGGGAAAAAAAAGAAGTGTGTCACATTAGATTGGGTAGAGAGAAGTGATGGGAGGGGAGGGGAGGGGAAGGAAGGACAGCAGAATAAAATAGACATTATTATTGCTGTGGGTATATACGTGACTGAATGACCAATGTGATTCTGCAACCTGTACACTCAGAAAAATGAGAAATTATACCCCATCTGATTCAAATGTATGATATGTCAAGATCATTGTACTGTCATGTGTAACTAATTAAAACAAATAAAAAAGAAATATCCTTCTAGATCATGCCCCCAGTGACCTACTTCCTCCAACTAGTTCTCACCTCCTAAACTTTCTACCACCTCCCACTCCCATTAATAATTTGTTATCAAATTATTAATGTATCAATGGATTAATCTACTGATGAGGTCAGAAACCTCATGATCCAGTCACTTCCTCAAAGCTCTATCTTTGAACATTGGGGACCAATACTTCAACACATGAACACTTGAGGAACATTTCAGAGAACTATAATACGCTCCCTCTAGAAATAAGCTGTTCTTTTTTCTTTGTACCCTATTTTAGTATTTGGAACCACAATTAACCCAGCTGACAAAGAGAGAAACCTAAGGATCATTCTTGGCTCCTTCTTCTCCCTTACCTCTTCTCCACCCTTCATTCCATTTCTCAACATCATCAGTGAGGACTAGGCCAGACCATTAATCATCTCTTGCCTATATCACTGCAATAATCTACTAATTGGTCTCCTAGTAATTAGACCTTCCCTTACACATCCTCTATACTCTAACCATAATGATCTATTTAAATATACAAAATAATTGTCACTTATCACCTTAAAATCGTTCAGTAATGCCTGCTTCTTTCAGGATAATCTTTTAACTCCTTAAATTGTTTATAAAGCTCTGCATGATCTAATCCTACATACCTTTCCAGCTTTTCATTTCCTTTCCCGCCCCATTCCATGACTTTCAAGCTTTATTCAAACTCTATTACTTATTTTACTGGCACAAGGAATAGAGCCTTAAACATATTCAGTGCTCAAATAAATGCTTGTTGACTAACTGAACCAAACAGGTATAATGCATAGCTAGCTCGATACTTAGGTCAAAGCAATTGTTTTTGTCAAATTACTCTGCTAGTTATATAGTACAAACTTAAGATTTAATATTTTCTCTTTCCTATTTTGCCATTCTGCCCTGTGTTCACTTTACTGCTTCCTCATTAGTATGCTTCATCTCAGAAACAGTTCTCTACCTTTGGGTCTTCAGTTCAAAGATCATTAGTCTGCATTTATCAGCTCTAATCAAACAATAATGAAAAGTGAGCCTAGATTCGTGTAATAAAACAAGATCTTCTCTTTGTTCAAATGATATAATTCTATGTTTTGTGATTTAGAGTCATCTGAATGTTGTACATTGGGAACAGAAGTAAGATCATTTTGGTCTGGGCAAATCCATGACCAAATTTCCCCAATCAATTCGTGATACTGGGAAAATAATTTATTGAACCCAGGGTCTTTTGCATATGAAGCAAGCACTATACCAACTGAGCTATAACCCCAAGCTCCCTGGGAGAATCTTAACAAGAATTGTCTCCTGAGCTTGAGTTCAGGAATTTTAGTACCTAGAAACCAGTTTCTACTTGATTTTCTTTTGAGATTTGACACTATGAACATATGTGAAATTTAATGTCTTATTTCCTATTGTAGTAGTTTAATGATCTTGAAAATTATTGACTGCATATTATTAAGCATTTTTGTACAGATTGAAAATTTAAAATGGAAGTGACTTTTTAAAAGCATTTTTCTTCACAGCCCATGATCATTTTTTTAATTGGTTGTTCAAAACATTACATAGCTCATGACATATCATCTTTCATACATTTGATTCAAGTGGGTTATGAACTCCCATTTTTACCCCAAATACAAGTTGCAGAATCACATGGGTTACACATCCACGTTTTTACATAATGCCATATTAGTGACTGTTGTATTCTGCTACCTTTCCTATCCCCTACTATCCCCCCTCCCCTCCCCTCCCCTCCCATCTTCCCTCTCTACCCCATCTGCTGTAATTCAATTCTGTCCCTTGTTTTTTTCCCCTTTCCCCTCAACATCTCTTGTATGTAATTTTGTGTAACAATGAGAGTCTCCTTCCATTTCCATACAGTTTCCTTCTCTCTCCCTTTCCCTCCCACCACTTGTCTCTGTTTAATGTTAGTCTTTTCCTCATGCTCTTCCTCCCTGCTCTGTTCTTAGTTGCTCTCCTTATATCAAAGAAGACATTTGGCATTTGCTTTTTAAGGATTGGCTAGCTTCACTTAGCATAATCTGCTCTAGTGCCATCCATTTCCCTGCAAATTCCATGATTTTGTCATTTTTTAGTGCTGCGTAATACTCCATGGTGTATAAATGCCACATTTTTTTATCCATTCATCCATTGAAGGGCATCTGGGTTGGTTCCACAGTCTAGCTATTGTGAATTGTGCTGCTATGAACATCGATGTGGCAGTATCCCTGTAGTGCGCTCTTTTAAGGTCTTCAGGGAATAGTCCGAGAAGGGCCACACCAATTTGCAGTCCCACCAGCAATGTACAAGTGTAACCATATCCACTCAGTTTTCTACATTTTTTATTTTTATATTTATTCTTTCTATCCTCCTTACACAAAGCCCTGGCTTTTTTCCTCACCATTTCATCATGGCAAAGGAAAACAATATCTGTGGTGAGAACTAAAGGACAGAATAGGAAAAGCTCTTAGAACAATACATGGTGCAAAGTAAACAGATAATAAATCTTCACATTTTATCACCAACATCATGATGATAATATTCCTGATTTTACTTCTATATTTTTAGTCATCCTCCAATTAAAAGTGCCATTTTTTTCTCAGTGATACTTTTTTTCTCATTTTTTACATACTTATTCTGGGTGATTTCATCTACATAAAAATTCTTCTGTCTTTTGCTTATGAGTCATTCATTCATTTTGTGGGGGAGGGTAGCAGGAATTGAACTCAGGGGCACTTGACCACTGAGCCACATTCCCAGCCCTATTTTATACTTTATTTAGAGACAGGGTCTCACTGAGTTGCTTAGTGCATTGCTGTGTCTGAGGCTGGCTTTGAATTCGTGATCCTCCTGAGTTCCTGAGATTACATGCATGTGTCACTGCACTTGGCCATTCATTCTTTTTCATGCTTCAAAGATGGAAGTAGAGAATAGGATAGAGGAGAAATAGTGGTGGAGTAGACGGTGTAAGAAAAGGAAAAGGAACAAGAGGAAAGCCAGAGTAGAAGAAAAAGAACATAGGTGATAAATATATTCCCAATGTAAAAAGTGATAGAAGAAATGAGAAAGAATTAGAATAAATATGTGTAAACACTGATAAAGAGATTATCTGAGGTATTAATAAGGTCAATTTAAGTAATGAGTAAAATTCTCAAAAGAAGCATAATGGTTAGAGAACTCAATTAGTAATAGCGAAATTTGAGGACAGCTGTGTGTGCTGGCACATGTCTGTAATCCCAGGGGCTCTGGAGGCTGAGACAGGAGAAACTCAAGTTCAAAACTAGACCTAGCAACTTAGTGAGGCCCTAAACAACTTAGTGAGAACTTGTCTCAAAATAAAAAAAAAAAAAAAGAGGGCTCTTGTATGGGGCAGTGTTTAAGCACTTCTGGGTTCAATACCTGGTACCAAAAATAAATAAATAAAAATTAAAAAAAATCAAAACAACAACAACAAAAAAACCACCAAAACAAAAGAAACAACAACAACAACAACAAAAAGCAGTACCTGAAAAGAAATTTATGGTTATAAATAATCTTTTTTTGTTTTTCATTGGTGCATTATAATTTTACATAATAATGGGATTTGTTATAACATAATTTGATCTATATCATTCCAAAGAACATTGAGGAATGAAAAAAAATGAGCTAAGTGTTCAACTGTTCAACTTAAAATGACAGAAAAAAACAGTATAATACAAAAGAAACAAAATGGGAAGATTCATAAACATGATGGTACAAAGAAATAACATAGATTACAAAAATAACAATAGAGAAGATTATAAAAATAGCAAGAACTTTATCTCTGAAAAGATCAATAATTTAGCATCTCTCTAGACTGATCAAGACAAAAAGAGTGCAGATGTAAGGAAAGTACATGAGTATTATTGGAAGAAAGACTTTACCTCTTTTTATGCCATTAAAACTTTAGGAGACAGAAATATAGGTTTATTCAAAGGCAGATTTGAGGAAGATACAAGAGATCTTTCTGACTCAACGCTCCACTTTGGGGTACTCAGGAATGTGGATACCTTCCCAAAAAGAACAGAGGGCAGAGTGAGATAAAAGGCAGGAAATATGCATGTATATATTTAACTAGGCTGTGTTGATCAGAAATGTTTCAGTCACAGGTTCCCTGGCTCTCATTAGGCCGGGGAGCATGGGCAGCCCTTCATATTCTCACTATGAGGAAATATACAATGTAGAAAAGTTGCTTTTAATTTATAAAGGAGTCTGTTTTATAACTACAGATAAAAATTTAAAATTAATGAAATATAAACAATCATCTGCCAATTAATTTGAAAATATAGGTTTTATAAAGACATATTTATAAATATGTATATTTACACAATTAAATGCCAAAATCACCATTAAATGGTCATGAAATGTCTTTGTATAATAGCAAATAAAAGTGAACCAATTTAATTTTCAAGTATGGATAAGGATACTAACAAGAAAGGATTGTAGACACAATTATTCATGAAGGTATACTTGTATATGAAAATAATAATTAAAATGAGAGCTATTTGATCTTGTGAATGTAAGAATAGTTTAAAATCATCATAAAGCATTGTGAGTCAACACATTAATAAAAGAAATAAAATTAATATGACTAAAATATACAGAAAGGATTTCATAAAATTCAGTATCAATCATGAATGATATAAAAAAAAAAAAAAACTCAAACCAGGGTAAAAAAATACTAACTTAACTTAAAAAGGCTATAATAACAACACATGATGATACTCATACTCCATGAGAATTTTATATGTATACCATTCCCTTTAAAATAAGAACTTTCCTATATACCAAAGTGAAAGTCACCACCATGTACATCCATAATAAACTAATGAAAAGAATAACTATGGGTAAAGAGCAGAAATATCAATAGAGGGAAGGAAACAGGGGGTGGGTAGAAATAGAACAAGATATATTCTGTGCTTGTATAATTATGAAAAACTGAATTCTAATGTCATGTATAACTAAAAAGCATCAATAAAAATACTGATTATGAGACATCACTAACACAGTTTAAAAAGTAAAATAAATAATATACAAGATAATGTGTCCAATATTACTAATACTGCTTAGCATAGTATAGATTTTTTAGCTAAATTCGTGTCAATCACCACATGTTAACATATTATAAATACATACATAATGCATATATGCTAAACAATATATATATGTTGTTTTTACATATATAATATGTAGTTTATAAACATTTATATATGTATATATGTATATATATGCATATATATGAATATATATAGTATACATGTATACATCCCCCAAATTATTATATACATATATGTGTATATGTGTATATATGTGTATATATATATATATATATATATATATATATATATCAGCATCCCGCTTTATTTCCCAAATCATTTTAGTGAGAATAATTATTAGAAGTTTCAATGGAAATTCTGATTCAGTTGGTATGGGGTATAGCCTAGGGTATCTGTATTGTTAAATATATTCCTAATGTATTTCTTTTTTTTCTTTTTTTTAATTTTTTTATTGGTTGTTCAAAACATTACATAGTTCTTGATATATCATATTTCACAATTTGATTCAAGTGGGTTATGAACTCCCAATTTTACCCTGTATACAGATTGCTGTATCACATCAGTTACCCTTCCATTGATTGACATATTGCCTTTCTAGTGTCTGATGTATTCTGCTGTCTGTCCTATTCTCTACCATCCCCCCTCCCCTCCCCTCCCCTCCCCTTTTCTCTCTCTACCCCTTCTACTGTAAATCATTTCTTCCATTTGTATTCTCTTGACTTACCCCTCCTTACCTCTTATATGTCATTTTGTATAACCCTGAGGATCGCCTTCCATTTCCATGCAATTTCCCTTCTCACTCCCTTTCCCTCCCACCTCTCATCCCTGTTTAATGTAAATCTTCTTCTCAAGCTCTTCGTCCCTACCCTGTCCTTGTTTACACCCCTTATATCAAAGGAGTCATTTGGTATTTGTTTTTTAAAGATTGACTAGCTTCACTTAGCATAATCTGCTCTAATGCCATCCATTTCCCTCCAAATTCTATGATTTTGTCATTTTTTAATGCAGAGTAATACTCCATAGTGTATAAATGCCACATTTTTTTTTATCCATTCATCTATTGAAGGGCATCTAGGCTGGTTCCACAGTCTTGCTATCGTGAATTGAGCTGCTATGAACATCGATGTAGCAGTGTCCCTGTAGCATGCTCTTGTTAGGGCTTTAGGGAATAGACCGAGAAGGGGAATAGCTGGGTCAAATGGTGGTTCCATTCCCAGCTTTCCGAGAAATCTCCATACTGCTTTCCAAATTGGCTGCACCAATTTGCAGTCCCACCAGCAATGAACAAGAGTGCCCTTTTCCCCGCATCCTCTCCAGCACTTATTGTTGTTTGACTTCCTAATGGCTGCCAGTCTTACTGGAGTGAGATGGTATCTTAGGGTAGTTTTGATTTGCATTTCTCTGACTGCTAGCGATGGTGAGCATTTTTTCATGTACTTGTTGATTGATTGTATGTCCTCCTCTGAGAAGTGTCTGTTCAGGTCCTTGGCCCATTTGTTGATTGGGTTATTTGTTATCTTATTGTCTAATTTTTTGAGTTCTTTGTATACACTGGATATTAGGGCTCTATCTGAAGTGTGTGGAGTAAAGATTTGTTCCCAGGGTGTAGGCTCCCTGTTTACCTCTCTTATTGTTTCTATTGCTGAGAAAAAACTTTTTAGTTTGAGTAAGTCCCATTTGTTGATTCTAGATATTAACTCTTGTGCTATGGGTGTCCTATTGAGGAATTTGGAGCCCAACCCCACAGAATGTAGGTCATAGCCAACTTTTTCTTCTATCAGATGCCTTGTCTCTAATTTGATATCAAGCTCCTTGATCCATTTTGAGTTAACTTTTGTGCATGGCGAGAGAAAGGGATTCAGTTTCATTTTGTTGCATATGGATTTCCAGTTTTCCCAGCTCCATTTGTTGAAGATGCTATCCTTCCTCCATTGCATGCTTTTAGCCCCTTTATCAAATATAAGAAAGTTGTAGTTTTGTGGTTTGGTTTCTGTGTCCTCTATTCTGTACCATTGGTCCAACCGCCTGTTTTGGTACCAGTACCATGCTGTTTTTGTTACTATTGCTCTGTAGTATAGTTTGAAGTCTGGTATCATTATACCACCTGATTCACACTTCCTGCTTAGCATTGTTTTTGCTATTCTGGGTCTTTTATTTTTCCATATGAATTTCATGATTGCTTTCTCTATTTCTACAAGAAATGCCATTGGGATTTTGATTGGCATTGCATTAAACCTATAGAGAACTTTTGGTAATATCGCCATTTTGATGATGTTAGTTCTGCCTATCCACGAACAGGGTATATTTTTCCATCTTCTAAGGTCTTCAATTTCTCTCTTTAGGGTTTTCATTGTATAAGTCTTTTACCTCTTTTGTTAGGTTGATTCCCAAGTATTTTATTTTTTGGGGGGATATTGTGAATGGAGTGGTTGTCCTCATTTCCATTTCAGAGGATTTGTCGCTGATATACAGGAATGCCTTTGATTTATGCGTGTTGATTTTATATCCTGCCACTTTGCTGAATTCATTTATTAGCTCTAATAGTTTCTTTGTAGACCCTTTTGGGTCTGCTAAGTATAGAATCATGTCATCTGCAAATAGTGATAATTTAAGTTCTTCTTTTCCTATTTTTATGCCTTTAATTTCTTTTGACTGTCTAATTGCTCTGGCCAGTGTTTCAAGAACTATGTTGAATAGAAGTGGTGAGAGAGGGCATCCCTGTCTTGTTCCAGATTTTAGAGGGAATGCCTTCAATTTTTCTCCATTCAGAATGATGCTAGTGAGGCTAAGCATAGATTGCTTTTACAATGTTGAGGTATGATCCTGTTATCAATAGTTTTTCTAGAGTTTTGAACATAAAGGGATGCTGTACTTTGTCGAATGCTTTTTTCGCATCTATCGAGATGATCATATGGTTCTTATTTTTAAGTCTATTGATGTGGTGAATAACATTTATTGATTTCCATATATTGAACCAGCCTTGCATCCCAGGGATGAATCCTACTTGATCATGGTGTACAATTTTTTTGATTTGATTTTGTATCCGTTTCGCCAGAATTTATTGAGGATTTTTGCATCTAGGTTCATTAGAGATATAGGTCTGTAGGTTTCTTTCTTTGAAGTGTCTTTGTCTGGTTTTGGAATCAGGGTGATGTTGGCCTCGTAGAATGTATTTGGAAGTTCTCCCTCTTTTTCTATTTCCTGAAATAGCTTGAAAAGTATTGGTGTTAGTTCCTCTTTAAAGGTTTTATAAAACTCTGCTGTATACCCATCCGGTCCTGGGCTTTTCTTAGTTGGTAGTCTTTTGATGGTTTCTTCTATTTCCTCTATTGTTATTGGTCTGTTTAGGTTGTCTATTTCCTCCTGGCTCAATCTGGGCAGATCATAGGACTCAAGGAATTTATCTATGCCTTCACTATCTTCTATTTTATTGGAGTATAAGGATTCAAAGTAATTTCTGATTATCTTCTGTATTTCTGAAGTGTCTGTTGTGATATTGCCTTTTTCATCCTGTATGCTAGTAATTTGAGTTCTCTCTCTTCTTCTCTTCGTTAGCATGGCTGAGAGTCTGTTGATCTTATTTATTTTTTCAAAGAATCAACTTTTAGTTTTATCAGTTTTTTCAATTGTTTCTTTTGTTTTGATTTCATTAATTTCAGCTCTGATTTTAATTATTTCTTGCCTTCTACTTCTTTTGCTGTTGTTTTGCTCTTGTTTTTCTAGGATTTTGAGATGAAGTATGAGATCATTTATTTGTTGGTTTTTTTTCTTTTTTTGAGGAATGAACTCCAAGCAATGAATTTTCCTCTTAGAACTGCTTTCAATGTGTCCCATAGATTCCGATATGTTGTGTCTGTGTTTTCATTTAACTCTAAGAATTTTTTAATTTCCTCCTTGATGTCTTCTATAACCCATTGATCATTCAGTAACCTATTGTTCATTCTCCAAGTGATGCATGATTTTTCCTTCCTTCTTTTATCATTGATTTTCAGTTTCATTCCATTATGATCAGATAAGATGCATGGTATTATCTCTATTCCTTTATATTGTCTAAGAGTTGCCCTGTGACATAATATATGATCTATTTTTGAGAAGGATCCATGTGCTGCTGAGAAAAAAGTGTAACTGCTTGATGTTGGGTGGTATATTCTATATATGTCAATTAAGTCTAGGTTGTTAATTGTGTTATTGAGTTCTATAGTTTCCTTATTCAACTTTTGTTTGGAAGATCTGTCCAGTGGTGAGAGAGGTGTGTTGATGTCTCCCATGATTATTGTATGGTGGTCTATTAGACTCTTGAACTTGAGAAGAGTTTGCTTGATGAACATAGCAGCACCGTTGTTTGGGGCATATATATTTATGATTGTTATGTCTTGTTGGTGTATGGTTCCCTTGAACAGTATGTAGTGTCCCTCTTTATCCCTTTTGATTAACTTTGGTTTGAAATCTATTTTATTTGATATGAGTATGGATACTCCTGCTTGTTTCCGAAGTCCATATGAGTGATATGATTTTTCCCAACCTTTCACCTTCAGTCTATGTATGTCTTTTCCTATCAAATGCGTCTCCTGTAGGCAGCATATTGTTGGGTCATGTTTTGTGATCCATGCTACTAGCCTGTGTCTCTTAATTGGTGAGTTTAAGCCATTAATATTTAGAGTTATTATTGAGATATGGGTTATCCTTCCAGCCATATTTGTTTATTTATGTTACTTAATATGGTTTGTTTTCCTCTTTGATTATTTGCCCCCTTTACTGTCCAACCTCCCACTGTTGGTTTTCATTGTTATTTTCCATTTCCTCTTCCTGTAATGTTTTGCCGAGGATTTTTTGGAGAGATGGTTTTCTAGTTGCAAATTCTTTTAACTTTTGTTTATTGTGGAAGGTTTTAATTTCATCTTCCATCCTGAAGCTTAATTTTGCTGGATACACAATTCTTGGTTGGAACCCATTTTCTTTCAGTGTTTGAAATATGTTATTCCAGGATCTTCTAGCTTTCAAAGTCTAGGTTGAGAGATCAGCTGTTATCCTGATTGGTTTACCCCTAAATGTAATCTGCTTCCTTTCTCTTGTAGCTTTTAAAATTCTCTCCTTATTCTGTATGTTGGGCATCTTCATTATAATGTGTCTAGGTGTGAATCTCTTATGATTTTGCACATTTGGCTTCCTGTAGGCTTCTAGGATTTGGGATTCTGTCTCGTTCTTCAAGTCTGGGAAGTTTTCTCCAATTATTTCATTGAATAGATTGCTCATTCCTTTGGCTTGGACCTCTATACCTTCCTGTATCCCAATGACTCTTAAGTTTGGTCTCTTTATGTTATCCCATATTTTTTGGATGTTCTGCTCATGGTTTCTTAATAGTCTTGCTGAGCTGTCTATGTTCTTTTCAAGTTGAAATACTTTTTCTTCATTGTCTGATGTTCTATCTTCTAAGTGTTCTACTCTGCTGGTAGTATTCTCAATTGAATTTTTAAGTTGGTTTATTGCTTCCTGAATTTCTAGGATTTCTGTTTGTTTGTTTTTTATAACCTCTATCTCCCTGTATAGATGATCTTGTGCTTCCTGGATTTGTTTATGTAATTCATTGTTGAAGAGATCTTTCATTGTCTGATTTTGCTGTCTAATGTCTTCCTTGAGACTCCAGATCATCTGAAGCATGTATCTCCTGAATTCTTTATCTGACATTCCATCTGCTGCAGATATTACCTCTTCTAACGTTGGGTTGACCTGCATTGCTTTTGGTCCTTTCTTTCCTTGTCTCTTCATACTATTCGCGTTTCTTTCTGCTTACTGAAACTGTTGTGTTATTGAGTTTTCCCCCTATATATTTGTATTACTCTTGTATAGTTGCAAAGTCTCCTGCACAGGCGCGGGCAGGGGCTCTGCTCCTCCTCCAATTGGGGCAATGTGCCTACCACATCGGCAGGCCGCTGGGCCTGTTCTGCTGGTGGGTCGCAGGTCCACCTACCTTGCAGGCGTGGTTGGCAGCTCTGTCCCTCCGTGGGCCACTGGGCCTGTTCTGTCGGTGGTCACAGTTCCGCCTACCTTGCTGGCGCGGGGGAAGGGGGCAGCTCTGCCCCTCAGCAGGCCGCTGGGCCTGTTCTGCTGGTGGGTCGCAGGTCCACCTACCTTGCAGGCGCGTGGAGCGGCTCTGCCACTCCCAGGTTGCTGGGCCTGACCTGCCAGTGTGTTGCCAGTCTGCCTACCTTGCAGGCGCTGTGGGATTGCGCACACCTATTTGCATTTAGACAGTTACGCGAAATGGAGGACATAATGTTTGGGATGAAAGTTGGGGGGAAGAGGAAGGTAGGTTCTCTTGAAAAGAAAGAAGGAGAGGGAGATAGATAGCATAGAGGAGAATGGAAAGAGTAGTAAAACTTGGAAGGGGAGAGAGAGAGGGAAAAGGGAGAGAAAAAATAAAATGACATATGAAATAAAATTAGGTCTTAGAGATCCATTTTCTTCTCTTCCCGTAGGCAAAGCTGTGCCTTCCGGGCTGAGTTTTGCCCTCAATGTGTCAACAGCAATCCTTGTAAGGCGGTTCCTGGGAGTCTCTCAATCCTGTTGGTCCAGAGCCGTTTCACTTCTACGGCCCCTCCTCCCCTTCCTCCTGCCAGCCAGCAAGGTCCTGCTCACCAGAGGCAGTTCCCCAAGGATTTGGTTACACTTTCAGCCCCACCGCGTGCTCTATTTCCCTAACTACTGAGCACTCTCTCTGCCATTCATCTAAGCCCCAGTGCTGTGGAGCTGTGGTCTGGGAGTCAATTGTTTAATTTTTCTGGACCCCTTTGGTGGGCACACCTTCGGAATCTGGCAGCTAAGACCATTGGTGTCGCTGCTGGTGGTAATAGGAGTTGCGGGTCGAGGATCCCCTCTGCTTCCCTCAGCCCCTACAGTCACAACCACTCTGCTGGTTGTAGGAGGAGTTGGGGGAATGGAGTGTCCTCTGTTTCCCTCCGCCCCTACCCTCACACCCTCTCAGTTGGTGGTTGGGGGAGTTGGGGGTGGGGAGTCTTCTCTGCTTCCCTCCGCCCCTACAGTCACGCCCACGTCACTGGCATTAGGGGGAGTTGGGGGTCGAGAGTCCCTTGGCCCTTACGTCACGCCCACGGAGAGATTTTGAAGTTTCCCGGTTGTTTGTATCTGATGTGGGTGGGAGTCACACACTTGCTAAAGTAGATTCCGCTGGGAAGGAATCTCTTTGGCCGAACTTTGGTGACTTCCCCTCTCTGCTATGGCGGGCCCCTGGTTCCTTACTGGAGTGCCCGAAGGGAGGGGTGGATCTAGCTTGTCTCTGGTCTGACACAATCTCTGGTTTTAGTTCCCAGTTCGCTATTTCGTAAAGGGTTGGTTAGATTCCCTTCACGCTGTCTCAGGGGGGAGCCGTTCGCCGGGTGGGTGGGGCTGTTAGCAGAGCCGGGAGGGCATGGGCTGTCTGCTGGGCCAGGTGGGGACACTTCTCGCTGCGCAGGGCCGCCGGGGGCTGCCTGTAGAGCCGGGCAGCAACTGTGGTGTGGCCAAGAGCTGGGTGGGCGGTGTGGCGGTTCACAGAGTGGGCGGGGCCACCAGGAGAGCCGGGATGGCGGGTGCCGTCTGCTGGTTCGGGTAGGCCGCGCCGCTCCGGGCCGCCGGCCGCTTGCAGAAGCGGCTGGTGGCCGTGGGATTGGACCTCTGCACCCGACGGGGGGCCGCCTGTAGAGCCGGGCAGCTGCGGCCGCGTGGCTAAGAGCCGGGCAGGCAGAGTGGCCGTTCACAGAGCGAGAGCAGGGCCTCCCGGGAGAGCCAGGACGGTGGGATGGCGGGGGCTGTCTGCCGGTTTGGGCGGGCTGCGCCGCTCCGGGCCGCCAGCCGCCTGCAGAAGCGGCTGGTGGCTGCGGGACTGGACCTCCGCGCCCTCGTGGCCGGCCAAGATCCACTTGTCTGGGACAAACTGTCACTTCTAATGAACCTACCAATTCCCGGCAGGTCTCCTCTTAACAGAATTTTGCTAGAAGTTCCTCAGTAGGTAGACTGCAGCTGTTCCAATGGGTCTTTCTGATCCCGTTAATGTGGAGACATTGGAATCGCTGCTTCCTCTCGGGCGGCCATGTTGGATCCCCCTAATGTATTTCTTATGGTTAGGAAAGATAGGAATTGCCCCTGATTCTTCTGTTCCCTGCAACCCCACGCTCAAATAGTCATCAAGTTCTATATATAGTCTCCCTCCCCCTGAAACATTGCTCAAATCCATCTACTTTTGCCCATTTCATTGTAATTCATTAGGGTATCATTCATCATCTCCAGTACTGCAGAAGATTTTTGTCCTCTCTGCTTCCAGGCTTATAACACCACAAGTAATTCTCCACAGTTGGAGAAACTTTAAATTCCAGCTACTTGTCAGGATACTTACAGAACAAATATTTGACAAGATTTCTCCCTTGTTTCATACCCTCCAATTACTCTCATTTACCTCCAGGCAAAGTTCAACCATGTTCATATTGTTCATATGACATCCTACATGATCTAGAACCAGTGAATTTCTTTGGGTACATTTCTGTCATTGTTTTTCTTCTCTAAAAATTCCTTGAAGACAGGAGGATGTCTTTGGTGTCTCTCATTTCTGTGTCTCCATAGACTTTTCCAGTTTCAGCCAATAGCAGGTTCCCAGTAAATTATTGTTGAAAAAACTAAATGTCACTTTGTATTGCAAATGGAATGTATTACTTATGTACTTCAGCCCATTAGTTGTATTTTTATTTTAATTGATATTGTAGCAATTTTTATATATACAAGCCCAGAATGTGCTTATTGACCTAATTGCTGTACATTTTATAGCCTTATATTCACATGAAATCATTTTTTTAAAAAAGAAATCTTCAAAGTTTATTTCATCTCAAAGTTTGTCACACACTTGGTCAATTTTAAAATAGAGTTACTCATCCCCCCAAATTATTATTTTTCAAAAAATATCATGCCAATTTTTAATTTAAAAAAATGAAAAATTTCTTCAATTAAAAATACCATGGTTTTGTTTTCAATTGAAAAGTCATTTAGAACTATTTTAGCTTTGGTCTTTATAGACTTTTACAGAGTTAACTTTATAAAGCTATTTTCTATATGAGAAAGAAAGGTAAGCACATGTATTTGTAAAATTCTAGAAGTTAAACATTTCAGGATTTGTCATAAAGTGATTGAAGATCATTTGTCTTCCTGTCACTAGCTTCTTGGATATGAAGTATTGAACAACTCACTGGCTTTAACTTTTATAGTTTCTTAGTTGCTCCTATGTCATTTTTGAAATTACATTTAACTCAAGTCTATGGAATAAGTTCAGAATTAAAGTTGTGAGGTATATATTATGTTTCAAGGCTAATAGTCTTAAAGACACATGTTTTAAGGGCTGGGGATATAGCTCAGTTGGTAGACTGCTTGCAATCACATGTGCAAGGCCCTGGGTTCAATCCCTAGCACCACACACAAAAAAGACATATGTTTTGAATCTTTTGTTGAGACTTTTATCTATCATAGGATGTTGATGCTCTTTTATAGTTTTTTTTAACAAGCCTTAATATAATAATGATAACATGTGGCAGATTCAGGAGGAGCCATTATGTGACATAAATGGAGTCATATACCATCATTGGTACCCAGTCTAGTACGCATATATGGAACAGAACTTCAGATGACAAAGAATAACATTGAGGTATTAAAGCCAATTTGGAAAATAAATTAACTGATTCTAGTGAATGGAAATCTCTAAAAGAAAAAATTCAAAGAGACTGGATTAATTTATGCTTTCACAGAAGCCCATGAGTTATCATTTTAAAAATCCTATAAAATTCTATAACTTTTTATAATCATGTTAAAACATCATTTAAAGCACAAAATAAATTTCAAATAATATTTAATTAATAATTTTGATATTTGATCCAAAGGATCTATCTAGAATGGGAGAAAGCAAGAATCACTTCCCATATTAAAACTGGGTCCTTGTAAACCATCAATTTATAATACTGCTAGTTATCACTAGGCAGAAATAAACTTGGTCTAACTATATTGAATATCTAATCTTATTAGATAAGTATTATTTGTGAATTCGAATGTGGTGAAGCTCAGTTTAGGCAAAGATTTAATATACAAATACACACAGATAATGATATTGTTAAGAATGTTGAAAAGTCTGATATTTTATCCTAATTGCAAGCTAACAAATAAAACATTACAATTTCATTGATACTTACAGCAGATATGAGACTTCTGAGTCAGAGACAAAGGACTTTAATACTCATGGCACAGCAAGTGGGAATGAACACAATGCTCACATCAGTTCCTCATGCCAACTCCCACCCAAACACCACAAGAATAACAGGGTGTTCCACATAGTGAGTTTTCCTTACACTGGAAGAACCCCCAAATTAGAAAGCCCCTATTATTTATAATGAGCTGCAAACACACCTGCCTTAACTTGCTCTAGAGGAAAATGAGTCTACCCTTTGTTCTGGAAGGAAACATTATCTTCCTAGGCTTTTTGCTGTACAAACATCTTTGAAAGGGTAATCTATAACAAAGGGAGCCAATAATTCTGCTCATAAGACATGGAAAATTGTGATATATTCATGGAGAATTGTCTCCCAATTATCATTAATTAATTATATTTATTTCAAATTTCTATTTTCACATGTGAAATTGTAGTACAAATGAATTGGCCCTTAGATCTCATCACCTAAATATCTTCACAAAGTACAATTTGTCTATCCATATGCATGGGTAATTGGTTCCAGGGCCCTTCATTCATGCAAAAATCTGTGGATCCCCAAATCTCTTCTATAAAATGGAATGGTATTTACATATATCCTATGCACATTCACCTGTATACTAAAATTATCTCTAGATAATTTACAATACTTAATACAATGTAAATGCTATGTAAATATCTGTTATATGTGTCATTTAGAATATAATGACAAGGAAAAATATCTCTACAGGTTTAGTACCAACACAGTATTTTTTCAAATATCTTTAATCCACTGCTGGTTAAATCTACAGATTTAGAATCCACAATTTGCTTTGTCAGTTACACTTTATGTGTTGATCCTTATAACAATTTGAATACTTGGATTGCTTTTGGAAGGTTGTATAATTCTCCTGAAGGCACAATATGGCTAATGGCTTATATTAGTGGCTTTGCACGGGCCATTCACTTTTCTTTCCAATGGTGCAGCTGTATCACGGTTCCACAGAATGATTTTTGAAATCCTTAGTCAAGTTGCTTCTTTTAAAGGTCATGTTAGTACAATAGCTGATATACTAAAAAGGCATAACTTTGGGGATATGGATGGAGATGATAATTTATTGATATGGAAACCTGTTTGACTAATGCACATTTTAACATCTTTTCTTTCATTAGGCTTGGTTCTGATGGATCAAAGACATTTTTTGATGTACAAGTAATTTGATGGGTTGTTGAGAATTTCTGTTTCCATTTGGTCACATAATCAATATACCTTGTATCTATTTAGAGGTCACATAAGCATGCCTATTTATTGGTATCAATTATCTTCAAGTGCCATTTTCTCTTTTGCTTTTTTGACTTGCCAAAGAATATTGAGGTGGTCAATAAATGTGTGTTGCATGAAACAATGAATGAAATTTACTGTGGGATTTTGCTACTCTTGCTACATTCTGAAGTGTGTAAAGTTGTGCAGCTGTTATATAAAAATATTCATGTTGGCACCAAAAGATGCAAGTACCATAGGCCCCACAGTGTGCATATTAGTTAAAATAACTGGAAAGCTATTTTGATTGACTTTATAATTCTTTTTTATATGAAATTGAGCCACATTATCACTGAAATTTATTAAAATTAGCAGATGTGGAACATTGAAAATTAATCTATCATATTTCACATGTTTGAAAATTGAAGAGGCAAGGGAAAATGTTAGATTCTTAAAAATTAATTTTCTCCAAATTTGTAATTAGATTTACAGTAGAATTGTCATCTAACTTCAAATTTCAGATAAATTAATAGTATAGTATAAAATTTAATACTGAAATTGCAGGAATATATTTTTATAAATGAAAATATGAAATCTTGTGTAATAACAAGATGATCCTGCAAAGGATAAAATATCAATACTGATAATGATTTGTAACTACCACTCTGCAAAAAAAAATCTTATTTTTAAAATATTTTTTTTAGTTGTAGATGGACACAATACCTTTATTTTATTTATTTTTATGTGGTGCTGAGGAATGAACACAGGGCTTCACACATGCAAGGCGAGTGCTCTACCCCAGCCCTAAAAGCTTATTTTTTGTGAAGAATTTGAGAGAAAAATCAGACGTTTCTGTGGTGATTTTGAGTAAAATTTTCTGAGATGATCTCTAAGTTTACTTCTAAACTGTGGATCAATTTGGGAGAGCTAACTCAAGGAAGATAAAGTCCTGCTCTTAAATTCATTATCTTTATTTTATTTAGATAATCAACAAAAATTCCACCAGTGAGCAATTCATTTCAGTTTCCACAGTTTCTTTTTAAAGAGGAAATTCTTGGAAGAGGAGTAAGGACTACCAGGCTTTCATACAATCCAATGAATGACATGGATACCATTGCTTCCACTCACAACTCAGTTGTGCTATATATGTGATCATTGACAGGTTTGAGTGGATGTGAAACAGAAGTTGGTGAGGTCCCCCCCGCTCCCCCGCTGGATCACTGTATGAGATAAACCTCATATGGGTGGGATACTGCAATACATGTGTAGGGGTTGGGTGGGGGAATGTGGTTTGGGACAACAGGAAGAGCCTCCTGCCTGACAAATAATTCATTAGTCAGGAATGAGGAATAGCTATGTAGAGGGAGGTATAATAATGAAAGATTTTGTCTACTGTAAGATTTTACTCAGTGTTAATACTTTCATTACATAGCCCACAGGTACTAGGACTTGAATTGAGGATACTATCATTTCTATGATAGCTCAAGTATATTAAGGATTAAAGAGGATTTTGTGTCACCTTACCCCATATCAGGGTGAAAGCATTCAATTGCTCACTGCTGAAAGGGTTTGGTGGCTGGAAACTTCTAATTGAGTCCCTCCGAGAACTGGCCTTGAGCACAAACTACCTTATCTCAAATCACAATCCTTTCCTAAAGTCAGCTTGCATCCAATGACTGGTCACCGTGAAGGTGTAAAGGCATAGCCCTTGTCACAATTTGGGATGATTAAAAAAAAATATTTTAACTCCAGAGCAACCCTGGAATCACCTAAGGACTTTGTTGTGACTATATCATGATTCTACTTTTCCCTCTGCCCAATTCTACTCCCTTCATTTCTCCCTCATAGATGTTCATCCTACTCCTCGATACACTTCCAGAACACATATTTAGATCTCAAAGTCCACTTCTCAGTGAACTTAACCTGAAACATGTACTGAGAATTTTGTCTGAAATCACATTTTTATTGGGAAGTGAATTTCAAATTCCAAGCATCTTATTAAGTGGATGATCTTTCAATGTGCAAACTATTTGCTTGTATTTTGGGAAGGAACACTCCTGAACCTTAGATTGTTTTAAGCATACATAAAGTTTTAGTATTAACATGTTTGATGACTTGATCATATTTCTCTAAATGTAAATCTTTGAAAATGTGTCCTTATCTATGCCCAGACATAAGTAGCTTCATTTTTGTATAGCTATAAATATTACTTCTTTTGTTAGCCTCATTTCCTTTGAGTCATTCCATTTCTATTTTTCCAATATATGCCATACTAACAGCCATAATTACCTTTATGGATCAGTATCACACTGATGCAAATGTGAAGTTCAATAGGTAGTTGTCAGCAATTGAATTTTTCCCTGTCATGTTTCAATTCTTTCTAAGCCTTTACCTTCATTTCCCTTCGCTTTTAGTTCTCACAAGAACTTAAAAAAGTCTTAACATCTGTTAAACCTTGTATTGAGACATGAGGTCTAAGTATAAATTATATTTGAATTAGGAAAAGCATGAGAGAAAAAGGAAAATTGTAAGGATAAAAATAAATTTTCCAGAGACTTCAATCCAATATCCGTACTAATAAGATGTGAGGTTATGTACAACCAAATTTTGTGCATGTTAATTCTTTTACCATTTTATTTCACAGCAGGAATTCTAGGTATTATAAGGAAGAAAGAATGCTTAGAAAAGAGCTAGGATGATTTTCTTTTTCTCTCTTTTTAGGAGAAGAAAAAAAAATAGATGCCCCATAATTTCTCACATAGGCATGTATGTTTTCCCAATTATTTCAATTTTTATTTTAAAGAGGCATGAAGTTCAATTTTTTCAAACAAGCTAAATGAACAAATTGATGTGCTTAATGTTTCATATTATTGTACACTCATGTCATAACTTTGCATCTATCTTTTTAGAAAGAATTTTACCACTCTGAGAAATTCAGCATGTCATAAGAGTTAAGTTAATTTCCTTTTGCACATCAGCTTTTTGGCGTTTAATTGCTGTTGGGTAGCCTGAAAAGAGTACATGTAACAAGATGATAATTTACTGAAATATGACATGATCTAGGATGCAGAGAACTCATCTGATTTATTTGTGAGCTTGGAACCATGGGAATCAACAGTCAGATCAGATATTTGGGGGGCTAAAAAGAGATACTAGGCAGTGTTGAGTGAGTGAGATTATCTAAATGAGAACATCCACACTCCCTATGTATAATGATGACTGTGGATGCTTCAGTTTCATGTTCTTAAGACTGGCACTGGGAAAAAATGTCCTACTCAAATCTTTTATCTATAATACAGCACAGAGGAATAATTTCAGTCTGAACTCTCAATGCAATGCAGAGAAGGACAGATATGTTTTGGCATTAACTCAAATGAATGGTAGTTTAAGTAGGGCAGAGAAACATAAAGGCTGGAATATATGCATATTCAAATTATCCATCTGCACCATCTACTTACACTTGAGGCATTTCTGAATGCTTATTACCCAGAAACATTTTAATGAGGTGCTCATTCTCCATACCTGAGTTAATTTGCTTCTCCCCAAAGACTATTTGTGATGTGATTCTAAAAGAAAAGCAAGAGACAGCTGAATATTTCATAGGTATATTTGAGAGAAAAAGCCCTCTATGAACCATCTCAATGGGAGTAGTTCTATTTTTGGCTAACCTGTAAGATTAATGCATGTGTCAATAAAAAGAATCACTTTAATTATAAATAAGTAATATTAATAACATGGGAAAATAAATCTTAAAAATATCCATTTATTGTTGACCTGTAAAAAATATGAAATAAAAAACATAAAGGTATAAATAAAATAAATATGTAAATCATATCAATTTCAAAGTTATTATATATGTGAAAATATATACTTTCAGGGCAGCCAGTGTTCTGATGAAGCCATTATGTATCTTATTAAATATTTTAAATAGTATCAAGAATTTCAAAATCTTGCCCCATATTCCCCATACTGATCTCATCACAAAGAGAAATATGACTACAGTCAAATGTGAACTTAAATTTTGTGACAATTATCAATTCATATACAGTTGAATAATTCTTTGCAATAAGTAGAATATAAAAAAATGAAAGATTTTGGAATATAAGTATGGTTAATATCTTTTTATGTTAAAATACAATATGCAGACTTCTAAGATCATTTATGAATACAAATTATAAATTATGACATTTCCTTGAATGAAAATTGTATCTATTATATGCAGAATTTTTTCTTTCATAATTTCTATAGAAGAAATATTTTCCCATATGAGCTCAAGTATTTGTCTCAGTCAATTTTCTGTTGCTATTACTGAATACCACAGACTTAATAATTTATAAAGAAGAGGGATTTATTTAGTTCATGGTTCTCGAGACTGGAAAATCTAAGACCATAACTCTAGCTTGTGCTTAGTATCTGTTAGGGCCTTTTTTTTTACATGTTAAGAACTATTTGATTGATTGATTGATTGATCAATATTGGGGATTTAACACAGAGGCTCTTTCCAACTGAGTTACAACGTGGTTAGCCTTCTTACTGTTTTATAACATGGTGGAAGGGATCAAATGAAGATACCGAGCAAGTGTGCTAACTCAAGTCTCTCTTCCTCTTCTGATAAAGCCATCAGTCCCATTGTGGGGGCTCTGACTTGATCACCTCATCTAATCCTAATTATCTTTCAGAGGCTCCACTTCCAAATAAAATGAACATATGAATTTTAGAATTAAGTTTATAACACATGAATATTTGGAAGACATATTCAATCCATGGCATAAGCTGACCATGATTTTTAGCTAAGGCATGACCTAAAGGTTTATTTCTAATATATCACAGACATTGGTGGTCCTGCCTGCAAAAAGCATGCTTTTAGAACAAGCCACTCTTACAATAACCTATTTTCAACTAATATATTCATCCAAGAATACTTTAATAAAGTCATAAAGGCAGAGCCCTTATGACACAGTCACCAGTGAAGGTCCCATCTGTCAAACACCTTTAACACATGTTTTGGGGGACTAAGTTCCTAACAAAATTATGGGACACATTCAAACCATATTAAGTACATACCAAAGTGATCTAGATCTTAGTTTCCTCTTGTAAGATGGAGACTGAGTTTTTGGAAAAAATATTTCCCAAAACTACTTTAATTTTTGAAAATTGTATAATTTTATCAATGAATGACAAAGTAGAAAGGAAAAGAGAGACACATGAACTGCAAGGCAGACAGAAAATAATTACCGAGATGGCAGTAATAAGTCATCATGTATTAATAATTAATTTAAATGTAAAAGCCTTACAGTATTTGATCAGGAGATAGAGGGGCTGAATATATACAAAAAAATCTGACTATTTGCTCCTTATGAGTCTCAATTTATATTTAAATATACACACAGGCTATAAATGAAAAGATGGTAAAGATATTTCATGCAAATGGTAATCAAACGAGAGTAGAGGTGCTTACATATATCTGACAAAAATAAACTTAAATTAAAAACTTTTATATGAGAAAAGGAAGGTAATTATATGATGATAAAAGCATAAATCACCAGAAAGTTATATCAATTATAAATGAATAATATGTATATATTTATAATATCAGAGTTCCTAAATATGTAAAACAAATATTGACAAGCCTCAAGGGAGAAAAAATAGCAGTGCAATAACAGTAGGATACTTTAATTCACCACTTTCAATAATGGATACAACGTACAAGTGGAAAATCATTAAGGGGCTGAAAATGAATAGCAGTATAAACTAAATGGATCTAACAGACATATAAGCAACATTCACCCAAGGACAAGAGAATACACATTCTTTTCTAGCACACACTAAGCATTTTCCAGAATAGACGAATGTTGGGTCACCAAACAAGTTTTAGCAAATTTAAGAAGACTGAAATCATACCAAATATCTTTTCTGACCACAATGGAATGAAACTACAAATAACAGAAGGAAAATTGGAAAATTTACAAGTATGTAAACTTTAAACAGCACACTCTTGAATGACAAATGGGTCAACAAAGAAATCAAAAGGGAAATTAGAAAATGTCTCAAGACAAATGAAAAAGAAAACACATCATAGCAAAACATATGGGATGAAGCACAGCAGTATTAAGAAGAAATTTTATAACAATACATGCCTACATTTAAAAAGAAGGAAAATCATAAATCAACAACCAAAATTTATACTTTAAGGAATTGGAAAAACAAAGTCCAAAGTTAGCAGAACTAAGGAAATGAAAAATATTAGAGCAGAAATAAGTGAAATAAAGGATAGAAAAACAATGAAACTAAGATTCGGTTTTGTTTTTACTTTTTACTTGACAAATTAAAATTTTATACTTCTTTTAGGTACTTTTGTATGTGGGTGTATAATTTTCCCAGCACCATTTATTGAAAACTGTCTTCTGCACTTCAAGTTCTAGGACATTTATTGAAAATCATTTGGCCATAGGTATATAGGTTTACATCTAGGCTCTCTAGTCTGTTCCATTGGTCCATGTGCCATTTTTATGCTAATACCATGTTGTTTTGGTTACTACAACTTTGTAGTATATGGTGAAGTCAGTATAATAATTTCTGATTTGTTCTTTTGGCTCAATATGGCTTTGACTATTTAGGGTTTTTTGTTTGTTTGTTTTGGGCTGTGTGTGTGTGTTTCCACAAATTTTAGGATTGTCTTTTCTAGTTTTGTGAAAAATGTCATTGGTATCTTGACAAGTATTGTGATGAACCTGTAGGTCACTTTGGATTCTATCAAAGTTTTAATGATATTCATTATTTTGATCCAAAAAACAGAATATCTTTACATTGCTTTGTGTCCTCTTCAATTTCTTTCATCAGTGTTTTATAGTTTTATTATAAAGAGCCTTTACCTTTTTTGTTGAATTGATTCATATTTATTTTTTGTAGTCACTATAGATAGGATTGCTTTCTTGATTGCTATTTCAAATAATTTAACATTGACATATAGCAATGGTGATGATTTTTGTATGCTGATTTTTTATCCTGCAACTTTAATGTTCTGTTGGATTAAGTTTTCTAGAAAACTTACTGAAATCTATCTTCATGAATTATAGTTGTCTCTAGCTTTATTTTGATTGTTTCTTTGTCTGATTTTAGTATCATGGTAAAGGTGGACTCATATCATTAGTTTAGAATAATTGCTTCCACTTCTAACTTGTGGAATAATTTAAGAAGAATTGGCAGTAGTTCTTTTTTAAGTGTTTGTTAAAGCTCAGCAGTGACAAATGACTTACTTCTTAAGAATACAACTTATGGGCTAGGATCCAAGATGGCGGAGTAGAGGAGATACCATTTCTGGCTGCTCTGTACATGAATCCAAAAAAGCAATCAGGCAGCTTCTCCATGGGGTCTCGCCTTCACGGAATACAACATCTCAGAGCATGTGACAGGACCCCATACAGCAGATTTTTGCAGAATCCACCAGAGCTGTGAACACTGCACAGAACTCAGAGCCTCTGTCTTCCAGTAAGACTCCAGATTCTGGTCCCAAAGCCACAGTTTGAGCACATGCTTGACTCTCAAGCAGTGGAGCAGAAACACCAAATCAGTACTTATGCAGAGTGGTAGAACTCCAGACTACGCTCTGCTCCCATGCAGGTCACCAGACTGCATTCTAGCCACAGCATGAGGACATCCCAGATCCCCCTGCCTCACCAGACACCCCGACATGGGAAACAGATGGATTCCATCTTGGAAAACCTTTCTCGCCATCTTTTGGTGGGCATAACTACCAGCGCGGATCTGCGACTGAACAGGTACCTGGTTTCCAACTCCCCCTCCCCCCAGCTGTGATAATTTGGATCAGTGACTATCCAACACAAAAACAGCTCTCAGTTGAACAGGAGCGCAGTGCAACTAGGGAGCTGCCCACCTGGTGTGATCTGAGGGTGGAGGGTGAGAGGACCTGCAACTGAGACCTGATAAGTAAGAGAGGGGAGGGGTCTAAAAACCAGGAGCAACTCAGAGAGACCAAGATTAGGGAAGCTCCAGGCAGGAGAGGGAGAGCTCAAGTCTTCTCACACTAGTTACCTCCATCACCCTAAGGGCAGAGACTAAAGCTTGGAATAGACAACTCCACCTACTGGAAGAGAAGAGAAGAAAATGGAACTCTAAGAGTATTTTAGTTTGTTTGTTTTTGTTGTTGTTGTTTTGTTTTCTTCTCTTCCATTTTATCCTCTTTCTTTCTCCTCTACCCTTCTTTCTCTGATCCTTACAACCCCAACATATGTGAAACCAAGAACTTTGCATGAAACAGAGCTTTAAGAACTGAATCACCAGAATAATATAATATAGAGGAATTACATAAGCCCCCCTTTTTCTTTTTCTCTCTCTCATTTTTCTCTCTTTCTTTCCTTTTTATCATTCTCCCTCCCTCTCTTCCTCTTTCAACCTCCTAATTTTTACTACTCTTACTTCTTGTAATTTTCTAAATACATATATGTGTTTGTTTTGATGCATTCTACTGTCCTCACACATACTTGTCTACACTAAATTACCTACTGTCTATTCCTCTGCTACTAACCCTCTTCATTAGAGTTCTCCAAATTTTCTAAGTTATATTAACCCCATACCCTCAAATCTTTCCCCCTTAACATAACATCATACACCTGGCCCCCAGTTCTCTATCCGCCACCAGAAGCTGTACACCTTTTACGAAACTACTGATTATATTTTAAATAACAATTGAATCCAAAATTTCTAGACATTGAGACTAACTATAAATGTCTTAATAACAGTAATTTGCTCATAGGTGATGTATTGTTGATATTGGGAACTATCAACATTGTCCTTCCCCACAAAGGAAGGATCTTGGGAATATACAAGAACACTACAAATCTATAGGGTAAAAACAACAGCACACCAGTCCCACAGAGCTGGAAAGAAATGCAAGCAACATGAAAAGACAAGGGAAGAAAGTATTACAAACAATTAAAGAGAATACATCATTAGAAGAATTAACAGCAACAGCAGAAAAAAGGACAGAGAAAGATTTCAGGATATACATGAATCATGTTTTGGAATCTCAAAGACATTAGACAACAAATACAGAAAGTGAAAGATCACTTTGACAATGAGCTACATAAACAAATCCAAGAAGCAAAAGATCACCTCTACAGGGAGATACAGGTTATAAAAAAAAAAACCCAGAAATCCTTGAAATGAAAGAGATAATAAACCAAGTTAAAAACTCAAATGAGAGCATCACCAATAGAGTAGACCACTTAGAAGATAGGGCATCAGACAATGAAGACAAAGTATATCATCTTGAAAAGAACATAGACAGCACAGAAAAAATGTTAAGAAACCATGAGCAGAACATCCAAGAAATATGGAATAGCATAAAAAGACCAAATTTAAGAACTATTAGATAGAGGAAGGCATAGAGGTCCAAACCAAAGGAATGAGCAATGTGTTTAATGAAATAATATCAGAAAACTTTCCAGACATGAAAGATAAAATGGAAATCCAAATCCAAGAAGCCTACAGGATGTAGAATGTGCAAAATCACAACAGATCCACCACAAGACACATTATAATGAAAATGCCCAACCTAGAGAATAAGGAGAGAATTTTTAAATCCACAAGAGAAAGGAATCAGATTACATATAGGGGTAAAGCAATTAGGATAATGGCACAGTTTTCAACACAGACCCTGAAAGCTAGAAGATCCTGGAACAACATATTATAAACTCTGAAAGATAATGGGTGCCGACCAAGAATTTTGTATCCAGCAAAACTAAGCTTCAGATTTGAAGACAAAATAAAAACCTTCCATGATAAACAAAAGTTAAAAGAATTTACAGCTAGAAAACTGGCACTACAATACAATGTTGGCAAAATATTTCATGAAGAGGAAATGCAAAAAAACAATGAAAACCAGCAGAGGGAGAGAGTATACTAAAAGAAAAACTAATCAAAGAGGAAAACCAAGTCAAGTTAAATAAACAAATATGGCTGGAAATACAAACCATGTGTCAATAGTAACCCTAAATGTTAATGGCTTAAATTCACCAATCAAAAGACATAGGCTAGCAGATTGAACCAAAAAAAAAAAATCCAACAATATGCTGCCTACAGGAGACTCATCTGATAGGAAAAGACATACACAGACTGAAGGTGAAAGTTTTGAGAAAAATCATACCACTCACATGGATGGCAGAAGCAAGCAGGGGTCTCCATACTCATATCAAATAAAGTAGACTTCAAGCCAAAGTTAATCAAAAGGGATAAAGATGGACATTACATACTGCTCAAGGGAACTATACACCAACAAGACATAACAATCATAAATATAAATGCCCCAAACAATGGTGCAGCTATGTTCATCAAACAAACTCTTCTCAAGTTCAAGAGTCAAATTGATCACAACACAATAATCTTGGGTAACTTTAACACACCTCTCTCACCACTGCACATTTCTCCCTAACAAAATTTGAATAAAGAAATTATAGAGCTCAATACCACAATTACTAACTTAATCTTAACTGACATATATAGAATATATCAACCAGCATCAAGTGGATACACTTTCTTCTCAGCAGCAAATGGATCCTTCTCAAAAACAGACCATATACTATGCCACAGGGCAATTCTTAGAAAATACAAAGGAGTAGAGATAATACCATGCATTTGATCAGATCATAATGGAATGAAATTAGAAATCAATGACAAAATAAAGAATAAAAATTTCTGTATCACACGGAGACTGAACAATATGCTACTGAATGAACAATGGGTTACAGAAGACATCAAGGAGGAGATTTAAAAATTTTAGAGGTAAATGAGAATTCAGACACAACATATCAAAATCTCTGGGATACTATGAATGCAGTACTAAGAGGAAAATCCATTGCATGGAGTTCATTCCTTAAAAGAAGAAAAAGTCAACAAATAAAAGACCTCACACTACATCTCAAAGCCCTATAAAAAGAAGAACAAATCAGCAGCAAAAGCAATAGAAGGCAAGAAATAATTAAAATCAGAGCTGAGATCAATGAAATCGAAACAAAAGAAACAATTGAAAAAATTGACAAAACTAAAAGTTGGTTCTATTAAAAAATAAATAGAATTAACAGACCCTTAGCCATGTTAATGAAGAGAAGGAGAGAGAGAACTCAAATTACCAGCATACATGATGAAAAGGGCAATATCACAACAGACACTACAGAAATACAGAAGATAATTAGAAACTATTTTGAAACCTTATACTTCTATAAAATAGAAGACAGTTAAGGCATCTATAAATTCCTTAAGTCATATGATCTGCCCAGATTGAGTCAGGAATATATGCACAACTTAAACAGACCAATATCAATTGAGGAAATAGAAGAATCCATCAAAAGACTACCAACCAAGAAAAGCCCAGGACTGGATGGCTACACAGCTGAGTTCTACAAGACCTTTAAAGAAGAACTAATACCAATACTCTTTAATTTATTTCAGGAGATAGAAAAAGAGGCAGCACTTCCAAACTAATTCTATAAAGCCAATATAACCCTGATTCCAAAACCAGACAAAGACACCTCAAAGAAAATAAATTTCAGACCAATATCTCTAATAAACATAGATGCCAAAATCCTCAATAAAATTCTGGCAAATTGAATACAAAAACATATCAAAAAAGATTGTTCACCATGATCAAGTGGGATTCATCCCAGAGATGCAAGGTTGGTTCAACATATGGAAATCAATAAATGTAATTCATAACATCAATAGACATAAAGATAAAAATCATATGATCATCTAGATAGATGCAGAAAAAAACATTTGACAAAAACTAGGGATAACAGGAACATATCTCAACATTGTAAAGGCTATCTACACTAAGCCTCAGGCCAACATCATTCTAAATGGAGAAAAATTGAAGGCATTTCCTCTAAAATCTGGAACAAGACAGGGATGCCCTCTCTCACCATACTTCTTGAAACACTAGCCAGAGCAATTAGACAGATGAAAGAAATTAAAGAAATAAGTATAGAAAAAAAAAAGAACTTAAACTAGCACTATTTGCTGACGATATGATTCTTTACCTAGAAGACCCAAAAAACTCCACCAGAAAACTTCTAGAACTATGAAATGAATTCAGTAAAGAAGCAGGATATAAAATCAACACCCATAAATCAAAGACATTTCTGTATATCAGTGACAAATCCTCTGAGAGGAAATGAGGGAAACTACCCCATTCACAATATCCTCAAAAAATAAGATATTTGGGAATCAACTTAACAAAAGAGGTAAAAGATCTATACAATGAAAACTACAGAACCCTAAAGAGAAAAATCAAAGAAGACCTTAGAAGATGGAAAGATCTACCTTGCTCATGGATAGGCAGAATTAATATTATCAAAATGACCATACTTCCAAAAGCACTATACAGGTTTAATGCAATTCTGATCAAAATCCCAATGGCATTCCTCAAAGAAATAAAAAAAAAGCAGTCATAAAATTCATCTGAAAAAATAAGAGATCCAGAATAGCTAAAGCAATTCTAAGCAGGAAGAGCAAAGCAGGTGGTATCGCTAGACCAGACCTTAAACTATACTACAGAGCAATAGTAACAAAAACAGCATGGTATTGGCACCAAAACAGGCCAGTAGACCAATGGTACAGAATAGAGGACACACAGACTAACACCAAAAATTACAATTATCTTATATTAGACAAAGGTGCCAAAAACATGCATTGGAGAAAAGATAGTATCTTCAACAAATGGTGCTGGGAAAACTGGAAATACATATGCAACAAAATGAAATTGAACCCCATATCTCTCATCATGCACAAAACTAAACTAAAAATGGATCAAGGACCTAGGAATTAAACCAGAGACTCTGAGACTAATAGAAGAAAAAGTAGGCCCTAATCTTCATCATGTGAGATTAGGCCCCAACTTCCTTAGTAGGACTCCTATAGCACAAGAATATAAAACAAGAATCAATAAATGGGATGTATTCAAATTAAAAAGTTTTTTCTCAGTAAAAGAAACAGTCTGTGAGGTGAACAGAGAGCCTACATCCTGGAAGCAAATTTTTACCCTTCACACATCAGATAGAGCACTAATCTCTAGGGTATATAAAGAACTCAAGAAGCTAAACACCAAAATAACAAATAACCCAATCAATAAATGGGCCAAGGACCTGAACAGATACTTCTCAGAAGAGGATATACAATCTGTCAACAAATATATGAAAATATGTGCATAATCACTAGCAATTAGACAAATGAAAATCAAAACTACTCTAAGATATCATCTCACTCCAGTCAGGATGGCAGCTATTATGAAGACAACAACAATTGTTGACAAGGATGTGGGGGAAAAGGCACACTCATACATTGCTGGTGGGACTGCAAATTTGTGCAGCCAATTTGGAAAGTAGTATGGAGATTCCTTGGAAATCTGGGAATGGAACCACAATTTGACCCAGCTATTCCTCTTCTCGGAGTATACCTAAAGGACTTGAAAACAGCCGACTACAGATACACAGCCACATCAATATTTATAGCAGCACAATTCAGAAGAGCTAAACTGTGGAGCCAACCTAGATGTCCTTCAGTGGATGAATGGATAAAAAAATGTGGCATATATACACAATGGAACATTACTCAGCATTAAAAAAGAACAAAATCATGGCATTTGCAGGTAAATGGATGACATGGCGTTGGAGAAGATAATGCTATGTGAAGTCAGCCAATCCCCCCCCCAAAAAATGCCAAATGTTTTCTCTGATATAGGGGTGTGACTCATAGTGGGGTAGGGAGGGAGAGCATGGGAGGATGAGATTAATTCTAGATAGGGAAGAGGGGTGGGAGGGAAAGGGTGGGGGCTGGGGATTAGCAAGGATGGTGGAATGTGATGTCATCATTATTTAAAGTACATGTATGAAAACTTGAATTGGGTGTCAACATACCTTATGTACAAACAGAGATATGAAAAATTGTGGTATATATGTTTATTAAGAATTGTAATACAAAAAAGTACATGTATAATGGTATAAATTGGCGTGAACATACTTTATATACAGAGATACAAAAAATTGTGCTCTATATGTGTAATAAGGATTGTAATGCATTCCTCTGTTGTGAATTTTAAAAAAATAACAAAATCAATAAAATAAAAAGAAAAAAATCTCAGAGGTAAAGGCATCTGGTTGTAGGCTGTTCTTTAATAAAAGACTTTTTAAAAATAAATGACTCAGTCTTCATTACTTGTTACTGGTCTGTTCTGGGTTTTTGTTTCTTCATGATTCAATGTTGATAAAGTGTACATATTTAAGAATATTCACTTTTTCTATATTACCAAATGTTTTGTATATAGTTGTTTATAATAATCTTTAATGTTTATGTGTCTGTGGTATTGATTGTAATGGCTCCCATTTCATTTCTGATTTTATTTGTTTGAGTCATCTATTTTTCTTTAGCTAAGGGTTCATCAATTTTGCCTTTTCAAATAAACAACTCTTTATGATTTTTAACATATGTTTTATTAATGTGAATTAATTACACATAGTAATGGGATTCACTTTGATATTTCCATACATGCACACAGGGTACATTGATAATAGCCACCTACCCTTCTTCTAACTTTGCTGCCATTTTCTAGAACTATTTCTAGTCACTAGTAATCATTATTCTACTTTCAGATTGACTTTTTAGTCTCCACATATAAGAGAGAATAGGGCATACTTTTATTTCAGGGTGTGGCTTATTTTACTTATACTGTATTCAAGTTCCATGCATTCGTCAGTCAATGGCAGGCTTCCATTCTTCTTTATGGTGGAACAATAATCTTATTCATCACACATATATACCTTCACAGAATGTATTTCTTTAGGGCTCCCATAAACTCAAGAATGTGCACAAAAGTAAGCAAGCCTAATACACAAAGTACTTTTATAATAGGGGAACTGTCACTTATTGAAAACCTATGATCTATCAAGCTTTATTATGGGCTTTTTAATATATTATTTTCTTTCCATACAATAATACCACTATATTGATATTTTACTGTTATTTTACTCTTGAGAAAAGTGAAGCTGAGAAATGTTATCCTCTAGGGCATAGTTGTATAGCAGTGATAGTCACATTCATGTCATTCCAAAGTTCATGCTTATTCCACTGGGCAACCTTGTCCTATGTGTATACAGCTTTGAATGTTTTTTTTTGGTCAGCAAAAGGGAATGAGAAAATTTAATCATGATTTCTCAGTCCTCTAAATTTCTCCATGAGTTTGAGTATCTGAATCTATCTTTCACAGTTCATAAGTCATTCTCTCAGGCTTGGAACCAATTTATTGGGGCCTAGAAACTTGAGCTCTCTTCAAAAAGAAATCCTTACTTACCTTGGATTTCAGTTATATTATAATGTTTGTTCTACTATTTCCAGTTTGAGTAACCTTGAATGAGGTAACTAAAGCACATTAGGGGGTTGCACATTTCTGCTTTCTTTCCAATCATGCTGTATTCCCCATCAATGATTTCTTCGTGTCCTCACTAGATGAAGTGCTATAAACAGCATTGCTTGTTGACCTCAAGGTCTGGAAAAATTGACAAGCATTATGACTCATCAACTATATTCTTTCTTTGGGAATACATTAGAGATGATCAGGCCATTTCAGCGGATTAGATTTTTTTCAAAACTTGCAGCACAGTTGATCATATTTTCATGCCAGCAGCACTTTATAGAGAGCACAGAATTTGTAGTTTAAAATAATACTAATATATTTTATAGAATCATTGGATATGGACCTGTACACAATAGATTATATACGATTGTTTTTACAAGTATATTTTAGAAGAAGAAAACTTTAAATTTATCCAAACCAGCAAGTCCTCTTGATTAGTTCACCTTCCCAGAAACATATGCATAAAGTATGTTTAGCATCAAAAATTTTCAGTTTCCCTGTAGGCTAAGTTCTAAGTAGATAGTAAGACTGGCTGCTCTAACTGTTCTCCATCTATAATTGTATAGCCCCTTAGAGAGTAACCTCTTCCAATATATCACAATCTGGATTTTCTCATTACATGAAAAAATGTTCTCTCAAGTGTTATTATATTTGATTTCATTGCATAAGTCTTCAAAAACTTGCTTTGGCCAAAACCTTTCCTTGAGGATGTTAATTTTCTTCCACAGTATAAATCACTTTGAGAATTACCATGTGTTGGAATAAAGTAAATAGTACAGCAATCAAAATATCAAAACGTGTACTGTAGTAAGTGACCAGGAGAAATATTGTCCAGAAATAAGGGAAGAGAGCCATGGTATGAGAATGTCAGACCTTGGAGATTGTCTCATATTGCATACAAGGAAATTAAGGACAAGAAAGATGAAATGACTCACTCAAATCACAGGAAAAGTTTGTTACTAAGCCATGAAGAAAACACATGTCCTGTGAAAGCTGTTTATCCCATGATAGTGCTTATTTTTTTAAAATATTTTATTAGTTATAGATGGACACAATGTCTTTATTTTATTTGTTTTTTTTAATGTGGTACCAAGAATTGAACCCAGTGCCTCACACATGCTGGGCAAGTGCTCTTCCACTGAGCCACAACCACAGCCCTATAGTTCTTATTTTTAACATTCACTATGCATCTGAATTATTTGGGCAATGGTTAAAAACACAGATGTTTGGACCTCATCTCTAAAGACTTTAAATTAATTAATTAGTCGTGGGACCAAAACACCTGTATTTTTAAAGCTGTCTCCTGTCTCGGCTACTTCACCAAGAATAATAACTATCAAACTATAAAATGATGCCTCTCTAAAATTACAATCATAAATCATTGTCTTTGAAGGTACAATGGAGATGTCTATTCTCTTGAACAAGTCTATTAAGACTCTCACTTGATAGAGTGCTTTGGAGGAGCTATTACACAAATGGTGTACTTATGAATTAATATAAAGGTGCTGTCCCAGACATAAGTGTGAACAGCCTTCAGCTTAAGATAAAAGGAATTCTGGTTCAATGAATATCCCATTTTAGGAAGTTATTCATTGTTCTTTGTAAAATGTGTTTCAGGAAGCCATCACTGACCTTCTCTTTCTCCAGGATGGCTTTTCTTTATCCATTAATGACTCCTATGTTCCTTCACAGAACCATGGATGTGTCATGGATGATAGCATATTACATGGATTTTTTTTTTGCTGTTTCTTCTACTGGACTGTGAGAAACATGAAGGAAGAATTCTGTGATTCATTTATGTATTTCCAGAATTTAGCATATTTTCCTGGCACAAAGTAGATGATCAATAAATGAACAGAATTAAGATTACTAAAAGCACATTTATGAAGATTTTAATAAAATAAGAGGAAATATATTTCCAATGCAGAACAAAAATGATGGGAAAGAGTACGTGGTGCCAAAGGAGAATAGTACATAAGCCTCTTTGAGTTTCATAAGGAAAGAATGGGTGTTGTTTTCTTGTACTAGCAAGTTTACATATGTTGTCTCATTCTATGCTCATAATAACTTTCTAGTTTTCATCACATCTAACTGATATATATGAAAATTGATTCTAAGAGAAACTAGTTGATTAACCTGCCAAAAGTCATTGAGGTAGTATGTGATAAAGTCAGATTTCAAACTCAGAATTTTATGGCTCTGTATACTTATTTTCTGATTATCCTTATTTTATGATTATCTGAAATTAAAATTTCAGAGAAAAAAACACTTCATTTAAAATTCCCATTATCAAGGAACTTTCCTGCCTATTCCTTTTTTAAATATTTATTTTTTAGTTGTATTTGTTCACAATACCTTTATTTTATTTATTTTCATGTGGTGCTGAGGACTGAACCCAGTGCCTTGCAGGTGCTAGTTGAGTGCTCTACCACTGAGCTACAACCCTAGCCCTCTAATTATTTCTTATAACTTTAAATCCCCAATTCTTTGAACACCCCATATATAGAAGTTGCTGGATAAATATTTGTTGAATTAGTAACAAACTACCGTCTATTATGTTGCTTTACACTTAACCAATAGGTTCAATTTACTTTAACTGATGATTATTCCAAACACAGCCCCTGACATGTATAAATTTTGTACAACTAGATTGTCATTAGTGATAGGTATGCCAGTAGTTGAAAATCCTGTCTTATTAATTATGCTTTTATTCTTCAGATAGTACTAATCTTAGGCTTCCTAAAAAAACAAAGAGTAGTTATTGAAACAAAATAATGTTTTCTCAACATATAATTTTGATGCCTTACAGTAAGAAACATCAAGGAGATTACATCTCTTTAGTGTGATCAATAATGAAAGATAATCCTCTATAAACAACCCAAGAGTCATGAGTCTTCCAAACTTCTGGACTGAAATCTCAAGGGAAAACATTACTAGTAGAGTTAAGTCCCATCTACCTGTATCACCAGACTTTTGTCACAAATTAGTAATTGATTTGTGTTCTGTTTCAGCTTTGTAGCTTCGTTTTCATCTGACCACTTGTTGCAGAGGACCAGATGCACTGTATTCCAGAAAAGAAGCCCACCAAGAGTCAGTTAAGATATCAGGTTGTGTTCTGGAATTCAAATGCATTACTTTTCCTTGAGATCAAAGTGAATTATGATCTCCTTCAGAGACGCATTGTCTTATTTATCATTTCAAAGGAAACTTCTGTGATTCAGGGCCTATGAAGAAACCAGGATTTATTCTGGAACATCAAGTCCTGAATTTGGATAGCAGTGAAGTATTGAAGGTAAATGCTGGAAGCAAAGTATGAAACTACCTGAAAATGCCCTGAGAACATACATTTAAATTCAGTCTATATTCAATGGCATATGACATTCCTCTGTCAATATTGACTCAGACACTAAGAAGAGATGATCCTGCAATTATGTTCTGTTATTAGGCAGAACTCTAAAGAGCTGGGGAGATTAGGATAAAGAGTGCCCTTTTGTACTGACTAAGCTTCTACTCCAGGGTAAACTTAAGAAAGCTCCCAGGTATAAGGGCTTTTCTCTTTGTCTCTCGAGTCTTTGGAAAGCTAGTCCTAAGACATATTTTCAAGTTCCTGATGGTAGCACAGGTGAAAAAGGGGAATCTGGTTTGGCATTTAAATGAGGGCTTTATATTTTTTTCCAAATGAAAACATAAACAAAATTTGTGGCATTGGGACACATTCAAACCATAATTTTTCCTTTCTTATTCCAGAAAAGATTTCAGGTAGACTGGATAATTGTGTCCCTCAATATAATAAAACCAAAACCACAATAAGATACTATCTAACACCATGTAATAATTAATATGATAAAATGCTGGTGAGGATGAGTAGAACACTTGTATAATGTTGGAGAGAATGTCAATTAATACAATCATTATTGAAAACAGAATAGAGGTTTCTAAAAAAACTAAAAATACATCTACTGTATAAGTTAGCTATCCCACTTTTATATATATATATATATATCTCCAAAGTGAATTAAATCAAAATGTAAAAGATATATCTATATTCCCATATTTATTATGCCAATATTCACAACAGTTAAGATATAGAATCAGTCTAGATGCCCATCAATAGGTAAACAGATAAAGAAAATGTGTATCTATACAATTAAGTAATATTCAGTCATAAAGAAGGAAGAAATACTATCACTTGCAGCAAAATCAGTGGAATTCAGGGGAAATTATGTTAAGTGAAATAACCCAGACACAATGCTGCATGTTTTCATTCACATGTGGAAACTAAAAAAGTTGACCTGTAAGAATAATAACTATAGAGTTTGGGGAGGAGAGGGAGGGTGGACAAAGGAAGATTGGATTTGATTAGTGCATGTTATATGCATATTGAAATATCATGTTTAATATCATTGGTATGTATAATTAATGCATGTTAATAAAAATTATATTTTAATAAAAATTATTATATGGATGTGTCCCCTATAATGCATGCATTAGATATTTAATCTTAAATGTAACAATGTATACATACAAAGGCAAAGGAGTAAATTCTGATGGCATAAGATTCAGACAATGGTCATATAAAAAGACATTAGATAATAGGTAATAAAACACAGAAGAAAAATATTCTAGTGTTACACAGTACAAGGGTGACTATAGTTCACAATAACCTCAATATATATTTTCTGAATAACTAGGAGGAGTTTGAAGACTGGAAATACAAAGTAATAATAAGATGGAAATGCTAATTACCCTGATTTGATCAATATACATTATATATCTTCATTGAAATATCATGCTTTACCTCATAAAAATGTACAATTATTACACATTAAAAAAGCAAATAGGGAAACAAGCCAATTAAAATATGAACAAGGGATTTGAGTAGATATTTCCCCAGAGATGTTATAAAATGGCCCATAAGCATGTGAAAGGTTTTAATAAAAAATTACAGTGAGATACTACTTCACATACACCAAGATGGCTAGAATCCAAAAGATAGACAAAAAGTGTATTGGTTAGGATTTGAATTTGGAACATTCATATATTGCTTGTAGGAATGTAAAATGTGCAATCACTTGGAAAAATGTTTGGCAATTTTTGAAAAGGTCAAATGTAGAGTTATTATAGAAACCCAAAAGTTTTATTCCCAAGGGATTTGAAATATATGTCCACCCAAAAATTTTGTACACAAGTATTCACATTATTCATAAGATTAAATATTGGAAATGAGCTGTCTGATCACATCATTGGCTGGATATGCTGGCTCTAGAAGTTGCCCAATTAGCAATTCTTGGTTTTGTTTTGCTTTCCTCCAATAATCTCTACTAAATTTAATGGGTCTAAGGAATTTTCTTTTTAAAAATGCATAAAGAAGAATAAAGATGAGAGCTCTACATGGCCCAATGACCCAGAGAGGGGCTCGCTCCAGCTCCACATGCCCTGGAAACCCAGAGAAAGGCACCCTGTGCTGGGGTTTCTTTTTCACCAAAGCATGGCTCCAAAGGCCAATATTGGGGTACATATAGGCTTGAGGCTGCTGCTGCCATGAAACAGTGACATCACTGCTTCTATCAAGGGACAATAAGGACCTGGTAAAATATCACCAAGGTCCCTGTGGACCTGGCTGTACCAGAGGTATCTATACTAGGGGTGCTAACAGTTATTCTGTTGCTGAGGTAACAGGGAGTCTTGCATGGGGTTACCTCTCTTGTTTCTCCTACTAACAGTCAACTTCTTATTATTACCCTTTCACTAGTCATATAAACTAATACCTCCATATTCTCACATCCTAACTCATAAACATCTCAGCCAACCCCCCAGCCCTCCCTTTCATTACACAAACCTATTGACTATATGGTAGAAGACAACCAAACTCATCATTTCTAATAATAATGACAAAATGGTAAATGTAAAAATAGAAGCTAAATGATCTGTAGACAAATTTCTAAGGCATATGAGTGCTGTAATATTTATCTCCCCCTTAAAGGTGAGGTTTATTGGTAACCTGCAAGGACACTATAAGACAATAGGGCAGAAGCTCTAACACCTCAGATCTATACTGCAAGAGAGGAAGACAACATAGACATCATGAAAAATCAAGAAAGGAAAGTGCCCCAAACAAACCAAGATACTACAACAATAGAATCCATAGATAGTGCAATAGATGAAATGTCAGAGAAGGGGTTCAAAATATACATAATTAAAATGATCTGCCAATTAAAGAATGTCATGAGTGAGCAGAAACAGGCAAAAATTGATCACTCCAACAAAGAGATAAGATAGCAAATACAGGTAGCAAGAGATTACTTCAAGAAAGAGATAGAACAAATGCCAAATGTCTTCTTTGATAATAAAGAGAACAACTAAGAACAGAGCAGGGAGGAAGAGCATGAGAAGAAGATTAACATTAAACAGGGACGAGAGGTGGGAGGGAAAGGGAGAGAGAAGGGAAATGGCATGGAAATGGAAGGAGACCCCCATGGTTATACAAAATTACATACAAGAGGAAGTGAGGGAAAAGAGAAAAAAATCAAGAGAGAGAAATGAATTACAGTAGATGGGGTAGAGATAGAAAATGGGAGGGGAAGAGAGGGGAGGGGGGATAGTATACGATAGGAAAGGTAGCAGAATACAACAATTACTACTTGGGCATTATGTAAAAAGGTGGATGTGTAACCGATGTGATTCTCCAATCTGTATACGGGGTAAAAATGGGAGTTCATAACCCACTTGAATCAAATGTATGAAATATGATATGTCAAGAGCTTTGTAATGTTTTGAACAATTAATAATAAAAAAATAAATAGTTAAACTCTTATAGGTCTTCAAGTTAATTAATTGCATGTCTAATCTTTACTGTCATGTATATCTAAAAAGAACAAATTTTTTAAATTGCATATTAAAATTATAGATAATTAAAAAAGAAAAAAAGAGATAGAGATTCTGAAAAAAGCCCAAACAGAAATCCTTGAAATGAAAGAAACAATAAGCCAAATAACAAACAATAGAAAGCATCACCAACATACTAGATCATTTGGAATACAGGACCTCAGACAATGAAAATAAAATATACAATCTTGAAAATAAAATTGACCTCACAGTGAAGATGTAAGAAACCAAGAACAGAACATCCAAGAATTATGGGATAACATCAAAAGACAAAATTTACGATTTATTAGGATAGAGGAAGGTTCAGAGATTCAAACCAAAGGAAGGTACAATTTCTTCAATGAAATAATATCAGAAACTTTCCCAAGCATGAAGAATGCATTGGAAAATCAAATACAAGAGGCCTATAGGACACTAAATGTACAAAATGACAACAGATCTACACCAAGATACATTATAATGAAAATGCCTAGCCTATGGAATAAGGATAGAATTTTAAAGGCCACAAGAGAGAGGAATCAGATTACATACAGGGGAGACCAATTTGTACCTCAGCAGATTTTTCAAGCCAGACCCTCAAAGCCAGAGATCCTGGAGCAACATATACTAAGCTCTGAAAAAATATGGATGCCAACCAAGAATATTTTTTTGAGATATAGATGGACACAACACCTTTATTTCATTTATTTAAATCTATGTGGTGTTGAGGATCAAACCCAGTGCCTCACACATTCCAGGTGAGCATGCTACCACTGAGCCATAACCTCAGCCCTTCAACCAAGTATCTTATATCCAGCAAAATTAAGCTTCAGATTTGATGACAAAATAAAAATATTCCATGATAAACAAAACCTAAAAGAATTTACAGCAAGAAAGGCTGCACTACAGAACATTCTTGGCAAATTATTCCACAAGGAGGAAATGGAAAACAACAATGAAAGTCTACAAAGGGAAGAACTACAATAAAGGAAAGGCCAACCCATGGAGAAACTAAGTCAATTTAAATACCAAAAATAATCAAAAATGACCAGAAATACAAATCATGTCTCAATAATAACTCTGAATGTTAATGGCCTAAACTCACCAATCAAAAGTCAGACTGGTAGATTGGATTTAAAAAATACCCAACAATATGCTGCCTTCAAGAGACTCATAGGAAAAGACGTCCATAGACTCAAGGTAAAAGGTTGGGATAAAATATACCACTCACATGGTCTGCATAAACAAGCAGGGGTTTCTAGCCTTGTATAAAATAGACTTCAAGCCAAAGTTAATCAAAATGGATAAAGAAGGACATTTCATACTGCTTGAGGGAAACATACATCAACAAGACTTAACAGTTATAAATATATACACCTCAAACAATGGAAAATCTACTTCATCAATCAAACTCTTCTCAAGTTCAAGAGTCAAATAGACCACAACACAATAATTCTGGGTGACTTTGACACACCTCTTTCACCACTGGATAGATCTTCCAGAAAAAAAGTAAAAAAAAAAAAAAAACTATATAACTCAATAATACAATCAATAACTTACACTTAACTGACATATACAGAATATTTTATACATCAATGAGAGAATACACTTTTTTTCTCAGCAAGATTCTTCTCTAAAATGCACCATATATTATGCCACAAAGCAACTCTTAATAAATACAAAAAATAGAGATAGTACCCTGTATTCTATCAGACCACAATGCAATGAAATTAGAAATCAATGATAAAAGAAAAAATAAAAGCTACTCCAACAACTGGAGACTAAATAATATGTTAATGAATGAAAAATGGGTTGCAAAAGATGAAGGAGAAGATTAAAAAATTCTTAGAGGTAAATGAGAACACTGATACAGCATATTAAAATCTCTGGGACACTATGAAGGCAGTGCTAGGAAAGTTCATTGCATGGAGTTCATTCCTTCAAAGAAGAAAAAGTCAACAAATAAATGACTGAACATTATCTCTCAAAGCCCTAGAAAAATAAGAAAAAATCAACCCTCAAAGCAGTAGAAGACAGTAAATAATTAAAATCAGATCTGAAATCAATGAAATTAAAATGAAAGAAACAATTGGAAAAAATGACAAAATCAAAAGTTGGTTCTTTTAAAAAAATCATTAGCCAAGCTAACAAAGAGAAGGAGAGAAAAAAATCAATTTACTAACATCTGTGATGAAAAATGAAATATCATGATGGACACTATAGAAATACAGAAAATAATTAGAAATTATTTTGAAAATTTTTACTCCAATAAAATTTAATATATTGAAGGTGCAGACAAATTTCTAGGGCATATGATATACCCAAACTAAGTCAGGATGATATACACAATTTTAAAAGATCAATTTCAAGCAAGGAAATAGAGGACACCATCAGAAGCCTACCAACCAAGAAAAGCCCAGGACCAGATGGATACACAGCTGAGTTCTATAAGACCTTTAAAGAAGAGCTAACACCAATAGTCCTCAAAGTATTTAATAACATAGAAAAAGAGGGAACACTTCCAAACTCATTCTATGAGGCCAATACCACCCTGATTCCAAAATGAGACAAAGACATCAAAGAATGAAAACTTCCAACCAATATATCTATCAGATATAGATGCAAATATTCTCAATAAAATTCTGCAAATTGAATACAAAAACATATCAAAAAGATAGTACACCACAATCTAGTAGGATTCATCCTACAGATGCAAGGCTGGTCAACATACAGACATCAATAAATGTAATTCATCACAATAATAGACTCAAAGATAAAAATCATATTATGATGTCAATAGATGCATAAAAATCATTTGACAAAATACAGCACCCTTCATTTTCAAAAAACTAGAAAAACTAGGGATATCAGGAATATATCTCAACATTATAAAGCTATCTATGCTCAGCCCCAGGCCAACATCATTCTAAATGGAGAAAAATTGAAAGTATTCCCTCTAAAAACAGACACTTCTCAGAAGAGGATACACAATCAATCAACAAATATATGAAAAAATGTTCATCATCTCTAGCAATCAGAGAAATGCAAATCAAAACTACTCTAAGATGTCATCTCACTCCAGTCAGAATGGCAGCTATTATGAAGACAACAACAACAAGTGTTGGCGAGGATGTGGGGAAAAAGGTACACTCATACATTGCTGGTGGGACTGCAAATTGGTGCAGCCAATTTGGAAAGCAGTATGGAGATTCCATGGAAAGCTGGGAATGGAACCACCATTTGACCCAGCTATTCCTCTTCTCGGACTATACTCAAAGGACTTAAAAACAACCTACTACAGGGACACAGCCACATCAATGTTTATAGTAGCACAATTCACAATAGCTAAACTATGGAACCAACCTAGATGCCCTTCAGTAGATGAATTGATAGGGATATATATATATATATATATATATATATATATATATATATATATATAATCTCCAATGGAATATCACTCAGCATTAAAAGAGAATAAGATCATGGCATTTTGCAGGTAAATGGATGGATTTGAAGAATATAATGGTAAGTGAAATAAGCCAATCCCAAAAAAACAAAGGCTGAATGTTTTCTTTGATATGAGGATGCTGATTCATAATGGAGATGTTGGGGGGAGCATGGGAGGAATGGAGGAACTTTAGGTAGAGCAAAGGGTAGGGAGGGGAAAGAAGGGTCATGGGGGTAGGAAATACAGTGGAATTAGTTAGACATAATTACCCTAAGTACATGTGTAAAGACCGGAATGGTGTAAATCTTTGTGTACAACCAGAGACTTGAAAAATTGTGCTCTATATGTCTAATATGAATTGAGTTGCATTCTGCCATTATATATAACATATTAGAATAAATAAATAATTTAATAAAAAAGAATAAAGAGGAGCATTTCATAAAAATAATGAAAATGATTATTTTTTAAAATTTTGTGGTGTACTTTATTTAATTAAAATTAAAATTCTTCACACTTGGTATACTCTCAGTCCTAAAAGAGTTCCTCTGGGACTCTCAGGATTTGGTAGTATTATCAGATCCCCCATTGAAGTAAATAACAGATGAAAATGTACATGCATACATTGTTAATAATTTATCCTGTGAGACTAACAGAATTAGAGACCTAGCTGGAAACATGCTTTACGAGAAGAATTTTTATTCTTTTTTAATATTTTAAAAAATTGTTATTGATTCTTTTTAATCATATATAACATTAGGATACATTTTGACATAATCACAAATCCATGAAAATAATTTGCTCTAATTCAGTCCCTACCACTTCTCCCTTGTCCATCCCCCTGCACCCTTCCCCCTACTCTACTGATCTTTCTGCAATTTATTTATACTGTTTTTTTTTTTAATTAGTGTGTGTGGATATACTTGATGTTGACATTCACTATGATATATCCATGTATGTATATATGAAATTTCAGTCAGATTCAGTATACTGTTCTTCTCCCATCCAATCCCTCCTTCTTCCCCTTTAATCCCCTTTAACTACTTTACTGATCTTTCTTTTATTTTGATAGAATTCCCTGTGCCCTTTTTTCCTTTCTCTCTTTCTCCCCCACTCCTTATTTTGGATTAGATTCCTCATATAAGAGAAAATATTCAGCCTTTGACTTTTGGGGACTGTTTTTTTTTCACTTTGCATGATAATATCTAGTTCCATCCATTTCCTAGCAAATGTCATAATTTCATTTTTCTTTAGGGCTAAATAATACTCCATCATGTATATTTTCCTTATTCATTCATCTGTTGAAGGGCATGTAATTTGGGCCCATAACTTGACTATTGTGAATTATGTTGTTGTTATAATCATTGATGTGGCTGTATCCCTGTAGTATGCTGATTTTAAATCTTTTTTGTTTAATTTTAAATCTAGGATATAGAAGGAGCAGTGGGATAGCTGGGTCATATGGTCCTTCCATTCCTAGTTTTTTTGGGGAATCTCCATACTGCTTCCCAAGTGATTTTTACTAATTTGCAGTCCCACAAACAATGTATGAGTATACATTTTTCCCTACATCCTTACCAACAATTATTATTATTTTTTGATAATTGCCATTCTGACTGGAGTAAGATGAAATCTGAATGTAGTTTTGATTTGCGGGAAATGGTAATATATTTATGGTTCTGGGGATTGAACCCAGGAGTGCTTTACTACTGAACTATATCCTTAGTTCTTTATATTTATTTATTTATTTAGAAACAGGGTTTCTGAGGCTGGCCTGGAAATTGTGATTCTGCTGTCTTAGCCTTCTGTGTTTCTGTGTGAAGGATTAAAGGCATGCAACACTGCACTCATAAGAAATTATATAAATGTCCATCAAATAATAGATAAACAAAATGTGGTATATTTCTACAGTGTATTATTATTTGGCAATGTCCTTCAGATAATGGAAAAGACTTTGTTATATTATTTGACAATGTAAATAATTAAAGTACTGATACATGTATAGAAAAAAAATGATGAATTGCTGATGTATGTCCTGATATGGACGGGCTATGAAAACATTGTTAAATGAAAGAAGACAGTCATGAAAGATCAGTTAGTACACAATTCCATTTATATAATGGTCCTATGATTTTGGTACATTGTTTCACTATTCACATTTGACTCTAATAATTTATTTTTAATTTTAAATTATATTTTTATATTTTATTTTTTAGTTGGGCACAATACCTTTATTTTATTTATTTATTTTTATGTGGTGCTGAGGATCAAACCTAGAGCCTTGCACAAGCTAGGTGAGTGCTCTACTGCTGAGCTACAGCCCCAGCCCCAACTCTAAGAAATTTTTATTTCTTCCCTCGTTCCTTCTATGATCATGTTATTCAAATGTATCCAATATATATCATAGGGCCAAATGGAATCTCAACTGAGCTCTACCAGATTCAAAGAAGAACTACTGCCAATCCCCTCAAATTGATTCCATGAGATAGAAAAGGAGAAAACACTCCCAAATTTATTTTATGAAACCTGTATGATGCTGATAACAAACCTGATCCGGACACATCAAGAAAACAAGAGAACAATAGCTCTAATGAACATAGATGAAAGATCCTCAATAAAAAATTGGCAATCCACATTAAAAAACAAATTAAGAAAATTGGAAACCATGATCAAGTTTAATTCATCTCAGGGATGCAAGGCTGGTTCAACATATGCAAATCAATAAATGTAATTCATCACATCAATAGAATTGAAGACAAAAAAATCACATGATCATTTAAATATATTCAGGAAAAGCCTTTAAGAAATTTCAGAAACCATGCATGTAAAACACACTGAAGACACTAGGGATAAATGAAACCTTATCATCATAAAGGCTATATGTGACAAACCCAAAGTCAACATCATTCTGAATGAAGAAAAACTGAAATCATTTCCTCTAAAATCAGGATGTCCCTCTCACACTCCTGTTCAATGTAGTACTTGAAACTCTAACTAGAATAATTGTTCAAAAGAAGGAAATTAAAGGTATACAAATAGAAAAAGAAGAAGTCATATTCTCTGTTTGCTGATGACATGAACTTATACTTAAAAAAACCCAAAAACTTATCCATGATTTCTAGATCTGATAACAAATTCAGCTAAGTAGCAGGATACAAGATCAACACATTCACAAACACACACACACACATTCACACATACATTCAATAGCTTTCTTATTTGTTAATAATGAACCTGCTGAGAAAAGAAATTAGAAAAACAAATCTATTCACAATACCCTTATAAAAAAACCCTGAGAATAAATCTAACCAAAGAGGTAAAAGATTTCCACAATAAAAATTACTGAACATCAAAGAAATAATTAAAGAAGACCTTAAAAGAAGAAAAGACTTGTCATATCTTGGGTAGGCAGAATTCCTATTGTCAAAATGGTCATATTACAGAAAGTGACCTACAGACTCAACATAATTCTTATACAAATACCAATAACATTCTTCACAGAAATAGAAAAATGGTCCTAAAATTCATTTGGAGGAAAAAAGACCCAGAAAATAAAAAAAAAACATTCCTGAGCAATAAGAGTGGTGCTGGAGACATCACAATACTGATCTCAAAATATACTACACAGAGCAAAAACTTATACAGTAATAAAACCAGAATTGTATTGGCATAAAACAGACACAAAGATAATTGAAGACAATAGAAGATACAGGGACAAACCAGCTTAGATATAGTCATCTGATCCTTGCCAAAAGTGACAGAAACCTATATTGGATAAAACATACCTTAACAAATCATGCTGGGAAAACTAGATATCTATGTATAGAAGAACAAACTAGATCCCTAGTATTGGTATTTATCCAAAAGAACTAAAATAAGCATATTATAGTGATACATGCATACCAATGTTTATATTTTTGCACAATTCACAATAGCCAAGTTATGAAACCATCCCAGGTGCTCTTCAATAGATGAATGGATTAAGAAAATGTCGTCTATATATACAATGGAGTTTTTCTCAGCCATAAAGAAGAATGAAATTATGTCATGTGCTGGTAAATGGATGGAACTGGAGAAAATCATGCTAAGTGAAACAAGTCAGAGTCAGAAAGTCAAGGGTCATATGTTTTTCTCTTATATGTGGAAGAAAGAGAGGGAGAGAGGGAGAAAGGGTCTCATGAAAGCAGTCAGGAGACCCATAGAGTAGAAGAAAGAGAATAATAGAGACTGAAGAGGGGAGGGCATGAGGAATTAATGAAGAATGAAATCTACCAAACTTTGCTACATGTCCATGTATTAATATATCACAATGAATTGTGCTTTATACATAATTTTAATGTTCTAATTAAAACAATAATAATAAATAGAAGAGCAATCAGTAGAGTGGAGCCAAGGATATCAGTGGGAGGCAAAAGGGAAGGGAAAGCGAAGGTTCTAGGGAATGAGACTGATAAAATTGTGTTATGTGCATGAATATGGCACAATGAATCCCACTAGTATGTATAATTGTAACGCACCAAAAACTTGAAAGACCTCATAAACCTTGGCAAGAATTACAATGCATTCAGAATAGATTCTCAAAAACTTTTCATAAACATTTCTTCTTCCAAACCATTTGCAAGATTCTCTTTTCATCTATCTCTTCCAAATTAATCTCTCAACATGTTATCATATTATTAGAGAAAAATCAGTTATAGAGACTTATAAAAATGAAAAGTTTTATTTTATCATAAGCAGATATGTAAAAAACTCAAATTTCTTCATTTAACTTCTTGTGTTCCAAGGTGTGATTTGTACTAACGTGGTTGGGTCTGGTAATATTATTTGCATCAACAATCATTGGATACTTCAGCATGCATTTAGAGAAAATATCATATTTTTAGTGTTTTTTGCTCAAAATAGAAATTCAATACAAGTTTAGTCAGCTGGGCTTATGAAGTTTCAGGGATGAAAGCAAAATACAACAGAGAAAAAGAACAAATTAATACTTAGATATTCAATGTCTTTCAGTGTTCTGGAGACTGCACAGGGATGTGTGTATATGTGTGTGTGTTTGTGTGTGTGTGTGTATGCACATGCAAATGTACACATTTGTACATATGTGTCCAAGGGCAAAGGCGTGAATTCTGAAGGTATAAGAGTCAGATAATAGTCATTTAGAAACATTACTCACTAAAATGGCAAATAAATAATATCAAAAATCTTTCCACCTTTCTGGAGGAACTTGCAATGTTCCCAAAGAGATTGATTGCAAAGCCCCACAATTCAAAGCCACAAAATGTATGAAGGTTTCATAAATAACAATAGGCTATAATTTTATTTTCTTTCTCTTTTAAAATAAAGATAAGCGGGAAACAGGATATGTTCTTTTCCTAGAAACTTCATTGAAGTATGACTGATATTTAACAGACTGCACTATTTACATTTAAAATGTACAATTTGGTAAATTGGACATACATTCATTTCTGTGAATCTATCCTTATACTCAAAACAATTATCATTTCAATCACCCAGGTTTACTAGTGGTGCTTTGTAATCTTTCCCTCCTATCCTCCATCCTTACCCACCCCACTGTATTTCTGCCTACCTTTAAAACAGCCCTCTTCTCCCTTCACTTACAGTAACTGCTAATCTACTTTCTGTCACTATAAATTATTTTGCATTTTCTAGCATTTTACATCAATGGAATTTTCCAGTATGCATTCTTCCTTTTCTAGCTTCTTCTCCTTTGCACATTATTTAAGATTTGTATGGGTTGATGAGTGTATCAATAATTTGTATTGCCTATTCCACAATTTGTTTATCCTTTCCTATTGATGAACATTTGAATTATTTTCAGTTTGGGGCTATTATAAAACTACTATAAATTGTGTGTATATGTCTTTGTGTGGATGTATGTTTTCATGTTTTAAAAGATGAAAAGACTTGTCATATTCTTGGGTAGGCAGAATTGTCAAAATGATCATATTACACAAAGTAACCTACAGACTCAATGTAATTCTTATCAAAATACCAATAACATCCTTCACAGAAATAGTTGAATTTAAAAAAATATTAAAGCATCATTAATATGATATTAGAAGTCAGAATTAATTTTGACTGCATGCTAGTATGTTAATTTTTTTATTTCAGGATGAATTTCTTTCCAGGTACATTATATAAAACCCTTCCACAAAATGGCAAAACTACAAGTCATTTGAGTTCTGTATAATAAACTGTCAAATCATCAGTTAATATAATTATAATTTACCCTATCAAATATATATATTACTTTTTTAACTTAAAATACATTTTATATTAACGGTAGGTATTTTTGATATATAGGCAATATTTTTCTTTACACTCTTCATTTACTATTTTTTGCCTTGTGTAATTTGTAAAAAAAAGAAAAATTATATGAATTATCCAATTTTCTCCTTTTCCCTCAATTTGAATTTGATATTATTATTTAGTATAATTATTTTAATTTATTTTTCCATTTATGAGGTATCCTAACATATAAATTAAAATGAAAAATGGAGAAAATAATGAGATTTCTGGAGTCTGAGAGAATTTGGAGAATAGTAAGAAATAAGTTTATTTAGATCTATGATGATATACAAAGCACACTGAAGTTTCCTAAAGTAACTCTTTTTTTAATATACTTTTAGTTGTCAATGGGCTTTATTTTGTTTATTTATATGTGGTGCTGAAAATTGAATCCAGTGCCTCACTCATATTAGGCAAGCACTCTACCACTGAGCTACAACCCCAGCCCCCTAAAATAATTGTTTATTGTATTCAAATTGATATATTTTCTTATTCTGTTTCAAATAAATGATTTTGCCTGGTATGGTGGCACACACCTGTAATGTCAGGGGCTTGGGAAGCTAAGGCCGGAGGATCGCAGGTTCAAAGCCAGGGCTAGCAACTTAGTGAGACTCTAAGTAACTTATTGAGAATGTCTCAAAATAAAACAAAAAGTCTGGGGATGTGTCTCAGTGGTAAACCGCTCCTGGGTTCAATTCCTGTTACCAAAAAAAAAAAAAATGATGATTTTTGTAACCATTGTCATATTGTATGTTCAAATGCCAAACACCTTCGTTTTGCCCACAATCTTAGCACAAAGTAATGTGGAGCTTGGTAAAAGACCATAAATTTGAAATATAATTTATTTTTCATTTGCATGTAATAGATAATAAAGCAATATAATCCTTCATAAAAAGTACATGAATGTTCAGGGAATTGGAAGCATATATGTAACTAAAAGAATTTTGTTGGAAAATGATTATAAAAGGATGATGCATATGCATAGAGTACCAATATTATAATATTTTGGAGATTTTAAGTATTTGATGATAATCAATAACCAGCAGTATTCTTGTATAAATAGAGTTGCCAAAATTCATGACAATATTAATCTTATTGAGTATTCAATATTCTTCAAGAGTTTTCATAAATTCAAACTTTAAATTATATTTAAATTTGTTAATGGATCAGAAAAATCAAAAAGAGCTAGAGTAAAATTTGTTGAAGGAACTGTACCACTTAATTGCATTGAGACTATGTACTAAAATGTCCATTAGTAGCCTTTCAACTTCAGAAAAATATTATATTCATCAATGATTTAATGATAAAGTAAAATAGTTTTTCTTTGAATTATCAAGTTCTAGTTGGATTTTCTAAAAGTAAAATATATTGAACTAATACATTTGAAATCATTGACATAATCATATTCAAGTACTTCAGTTTAATCAAATATGAAATAATTATTTCTGATTATTCAGTGCCTGAGGCTTGCATTTAACATAATATTTGTCATATTTTCAGAATTATATAAAGAACACATAACCATTATAAAAATTTAGAAAATATAAAAATTGTGTGAAGGATAAAATTAAAATCAAGCATCATTTCATTACTCAGAGCAGAGACTTCCACTGTTATTTCTAATATATATATATATATATATATATATATATATATATATATATATATATATATCCCTTCAGTTTTTCTGTGCTTTTTGTATATTATTATACACAGGGATTTTAGTCCACATATAATTTTACATCCTTGTTTTTCTCTTAACATGACATTATTGAATTTGCTTCCTCCTTTTTATTCATGTTCCAGACCACTCTGGTCCAACTTTCATTCTTACAATTCCTAATGAAACTTTTGTACCAAATGTACACATTTCTGTCTTCATCTTTCTCAACAACTCAAACTACACTGTTAAATATGGTAGCCACTAACCACATTTGTGGATTTAAACATAAATTTTAAAAAAAGAAAAAAATTAGTTCCTTAGTCACAGGAACTGTCTTTCAAGAGGTTATAGCCTCTGGTAGGTGGTGACTATTGTGTTGGACATCACAAATATAGAACATTTTTATCAACATGAAAACTTCATTTAGACAATTCAGTGACTTTTGGCAAAATTTTATACTCCTTTCTTCTCAAGAAAGTTTCCTCTCCTGGTGTACTATATACTGTCCTAGTTGTGGGAAAGGATGCTGGAAGATGAAAGAAAGTACCTAGAGACAGCATGTAAGATATACAGTTTGTTGAAAAAATCTTACAGGAAATGTCCACTGGTGACAGGCTGGAGAGATAATACCTTAGATCCTCACAGGGTTTCACCAAGTAATGCCTGGAGATAGTACTTCAAAAATAGTATCTGTGTCCCTCAGAATACCTTGTCCAAAAGATGGATGGTTGAATGAATGGTGTTTATCCTTTCCATGGTTTATCATTTACTTAAATTCATATCAGTAACCATGGGGAGGGATATTTTATAGGTTAGGTCACTAGGCTACAGAAGCAGTGACATTATTAGTTTAGCTTGCTTTGTCCCATTTTATGATCAGCATTCCAAGGAACTTGGTGTGCCTTCAAGAAAGCAGCTGTCAACAGATAAAACTAACTTACCCTCATTCCCAGCATACATGAGTGAAAGTCAGTGTCCTTTGAGATAATATTTATCTGGACATTCTGGCCCAGATTTGCTTTCGTTGTTCCTTTAACTTGGATAGGTTCTTGGAAGTGGAGAGGCGCCCTTCAGGGACATAGTGTTTTAGTATCCTCCTTTTCTCCAAGGATGACAATTTGGCTTCTATTGAAATACAGTATTTTTGTTTTTTTCTTCTATTGACTGCCACCTCATGGTCTCATTTACTGTATCTTCTTCCTTCCAACCTAAAAATACTAAAATTTAATTCATATTCCTCTATTGTTTTTACTTTTTTGTCCTAACCCTAGGTGATCATATAAAGTCCTATGGATTTAAACATAATCTACAATCTGGCTACTTCCCAAATTGTATCTCCAGTTCTAACCCCTAATCTTGAACTCCAGGCTTGTAAGCATAATTCTCTACTCCAAATATTTGTATCCAACTTAATATGTGTAAACTACCTTATTTCCAACTGTTCTAAACCTATTCTTCCCTAAGTATTGCTTAGCTAAGTAAATGGTGCTGCAAACTACCCATTTATTCAGTCTAAAAACCAAAAGAGGAATATACATATATGAATATACCACAGTGAATTTCACCTTTATGTGTATCTACAAAGAACCAATTTTAAAAACAGTAAGTAAATAGAAGTAAGACAGGTAGAATAAAGGAAGGGGAACAGTGGGAAGGAGGAGAAAAGTAAAACAGAGCAAATTATAATCCATGAATGTATGATTATGTCAAAATAAATCCCAATATTATGTATAACTATAATACACTAATAAAAATATAAAAAAAGAAAAAAATTGTGGCTAAATATACACACTAAAATAAAATTTAACAATTTCCACCATTAAAAAAGAGGAATGATTTTAATGAATATGTCCCTTTACTGACAAAGCAAAATTATCTCCTATTTCATAAAGAACAAATAAAGTATGATGAAACAAAAAAGTTCATAAATAAAGAGATGATAAATGTATAAACACACTAAGTTTTAATATAAGAAATCAGAGGTTGTGATGCCAAGGAATAGTAACTTTCATAACAGAGTCAGACCCTGAGTAAATTTAAGACTGAATTATATTTGCCTTTCACAAGTAAATTCCATATCTTTTTTAAGATGGTGACGACTAAATTGATACAAATTTTTTTATGATAAACTATTCAGTTTTGGCAAAAAATTGAAAATGTTAGTATTTTCTGGTGGCTCTGTAATTTATCTGTAATTTGTCAGAAACTTTAGGGAAGGCATTGGTCTTAGTTCATTCCATTGTTACAACAATACCGTACATCTGGATACTTCCTAAACAAAAGAAGCTTATTTAGCTCACAATTTTGGAGGCTGAAAGTCCAAGATCAGGGGGCCTCTAGTGAGGACTTCATTGCACATGGAATCATTGCAGGAGCATATACAAGAAGGATCATGTGATGATACAGAAAGCCAGAGAGCAGAGAGGTCTGCACTTGCTTTTTTATAATAACTCACTCTCTCAAGAACTCACTCCAAAAGATCTGTATTCATTCCTCTTAGGTTAGCTCCACTGTGCTAATACTTGCTATTAGATCTCTTGTTTAAAATTTCCACAACCTTCCCATTGCACTTGGTTTGGATAAGATTCCATCAATCAAGTACTCTTAACTTCAACAGACATTCATATATTTTCATGGACATATGCTTTCACTTCTTTTGGGTACATCTAGGAGAATTGCTAGATCATATGGTAACTACATGTTGCAATCTTTAAGGAACTGACAACTTTTGTTACAATGGCTTACATCTATTTATATTCCCATCAGCAATGAATGAAGGTTCTAGTTTCTTCAAATCCTCATAAGAGAAAGATCAATGTTCTTAGGTTTAGAATTTAAATTAATTTAATTAGCAAATTTAAATTAGAAGACATTTTAAAAGCTGTTGGTAAAAATAAAAATATATTATCCTACAGGTAGATCTAGTCTTTTCCTTGATTAAAAAACAAATTGGCTTTCTAAATCAAATTCAGTTTTAAATCAAATTAATTTTTAACTGAGGAGAAGCCTGGGTCTACCTGAAGGAGAATATATTATTTTTTTTAATGGTCACTATCTTAAAGAAGATATGGGTTTATTTGAGGCAGACCAACATAAATTAATTACTAAGTTTACTCAGTGCCAATATCTATTAGGAAAATAGCTTATTATTACTGATTTCCTATTGTAGACTATTTTGCATCTTTTGTATAACTTTAAAGTTAAGTACAGATGTAAATCTGATTGGGATATGTGCTCTTACTACCCCCAAGTGGCTTCTAATCAACCTACAGTTGAGTCCACTAGTAACAGGAAACTTACCAACTTTATATGCAGGTTTCATATTTGGACAATTTGGACACAAATGAGGATTATTTTCCTTCCTATCCATTTCTTTTGATTTATCAAGAAAAAGTAAGAATAGGTTGTTTGAAAGGAACTTCCATTTTAGTAGCAGCTGTTTATAGTGAGGTCTATTGTGCAAATAAAATTTTTCTTCTCTTCTTTTCATTGACATAAAAATTTCAGTGTGCTTTGAGGCTGCACATTTGCCTCCACAGTCAATGCTCTCTGTCTTCAACTTCTGCTCCCTTCTAGGCCCATTCATTTGCCTTGTTTCTGTCCATCTACCATCTCTGGTTAAAAAGCAATCAGCAAGTTATAGAAATGTTTGCTTAAAGAGGAGAGACAATGTCCCCACCAAAATTTTTCTGAGCACTTTTCTAATATTTTCTCTGTTAATTTTTTATGCAATGTGGCATTTTGCTCATTAATTAAACTAATTGTACATCCCTTCCTAGAAACCTCTCTGCTTGCTACTGGCCTCAAATAAAAAAAATCAAAGCTAGGAAATATTAAAGGAGGTAGATGGAAGAATCTGAAATCACTTTCTAAATTCTTTCCTTCACAGTTAGTGAGTGGATATTTGAAAATTCACTGGATTATTATTCAAACTTATGTGGATGTGGGTGTACCTGTCTATACTCTTCTCAGTTTCCACTAAGAGTAGATCACATGCACGAAACTTATAATTGGAAGATTAATCTTTTCTCGATAATTAAAAAGTTTTAACTACATCCTGGAGGAGGAGGAGGAATTTGAGGTCATAACTAAATTATTTAAAATGAAAACTGGATTTATATGGTAGTTTGCTGCAGATAAAAATTTCCCCTAATATGCAGTTATTATATAAATGTTTCCTTCCTGTTCCTTATATTACCTGAAGGTGGCACCCTTTCCATAAACTAATTTCTCAGTCTTTAAAATAAAGGGACTCCCATCTTGTCTACATATAACTCTTCAAAGGTCAAACCACTACAGAAAACCACTGTATTTCACATAATTTTTTAAGCAAGAAAATTCAGATACTTTATGCTCATCTCAAAGACAACAATAAAAAGAAAAATTGCAAAAAAGCTCATATATAGCTGTATAACTAGACTTTTAATAAGAATCAGAACAGATAAACAAAGAAGGTCATATCTTATAAATTAACTGTTATGCTTTATCAAAGAATGAACTAAAATGCTTCAAAACTTTTGCATACTAATAGTACCTGGGAACCGAAAGGAACTGCCAGAGTACAAAGCATGCTATTTCAAAAGAACATCATATAAAGGGTTTTTAATAAAAAATTATCCTATAATTACTAATGCAGTTCCCTGTTTAAAATGACCCTTTTCAGAGGTTCTACATTTCCCTCAACACTTCTGGGCAAAGAGTAACTTCTACTGTGTCAGAAATGTCTCAGAAATGCCAAGTAGCTCATTTGTTCCTGGCTTTGCTCAAATTATATTTAATAACCAGTGAAAGAATAAAAGCAAACTCAAACTTTATCTACCCTTGGAACTAACTCAGATATTACATGTGTTTTGTCTACTCCAGCCCACACAGGAACAAAATGTCAGAGGTGAATTTTAAGGGTTGGGGGTAGACATTATGAAATTGTACTGCAAAGAGGCACACTTGAAAAGCACCAAAACTGTGACTCAGAATATCAAAAGTTTGAAATAAGTTTGTTTGATAATAACAATACAAAATGGAATAAGAGCCTTCTGTGACAGGTCTTAGATACTTTAATCATAAATAATTCCCTTAATCTTTAAGAGTGGGCAATTTTATATCCCCTGCCACTGTGCTGAATTCAGAACCCTCAGAAAACTGGATTTTATAGGCTTTTTCTGATTTTTGAAGTGAAGAATAAAAGCTGAGAAAAATGTAGGCCTGCCTTTATAGTAAGGGGGAAAAAGCTCTATTATGTTTCCATTACATTCCCTTTATTTATGATTATGTATTTAGACTATGGTTGGTAAACTACAGCATAGGAATAATATGGCCCACCATCTGTTTATGAAAATAAAGTTTTATTGGGAAATAGACATGTTCATCCATTTATGTATTCTGTGGCTGCTTTTGCACCCAAACCATACATTTTGGTAGTTGTGACAGAGATAATCTACAAAGCTGAAAATATTTTCCTTCACAGTAAAAGTTTTCTGTCCCACAGTAGACTATCATATCCATGTTACCCTGCCTCACAAAAGGGCAATATTGACTATATTTGTCATTTTAAAATTTTACTTTTAAAGTGATACATAAAAATTAAAAAGTTGAAAATATTAATGGAATATCATGTGACATTTGATATGTGTATGCATCACATTGTTTAAATGAGGTAAAACAGATTTACCACCTCATTTATCAGTTCCTTGTAATAAAAACTTTTAAAATCCTTTCTTCTAACTTTCTGAAGTGTACAATAAAGTACAGTTCTTTATTGGTTGTTATGATGATCAGAACCAGTGCAGTGAATCTTTAATTTGGTCATTGCTCTTCAAAACCCTTTTCTGACCATAAACAACAACATTTTCTTCTTGTATCCTTGTGACACGAATTTAGGGGTTATTTCCTAGCGAAGTTATCAAAGGAGGAAATGCTAATTGAAGAGAGGATCCTGAGGAGGCAGAAATTAATAATAAATACTTTGGAGATAGCAAAACAAAAAGGAATGTGGACAATGGATTTGATTACCTTTGTTAGAACAATTTAAATAGGAGTGTGAATTTGTATATCTAACTGCAGAAGGTTAAAAGAGAATGGGTTTATCACAACCAAATAAGAAAAACAAACTATAGACCAATATCCCTTAGGAATATAGATAAGTCAGAAACAAATGCTAGAAAAACAAATTCAGCAGTATGCAAAAAAGGGAATATACAGCATAACCATGTGGGTTTTATCTCAGTAATGTAAGGTGGATTCAACATACATAAATAAATTAATGTGATATGCTATATTAATAACATTAAGAATAAAGCAAACATGACCTCAATAGATTGTAGAAAATAAACATCTGACAAAGTCTAACACCTATCATCACAAAGTCATTCAAACAATTAGGAATAAGGGAGAATGTCTTCAACCTGATAAAGATCATCTATGGAAAATCCAGAGCTAACAGAACACTTAATGATGAAAACTGAAAGCTTTCACCCTAAGATCAGGAACACAAGGGAGAGGATGTCCATTCTCTCCAGTTATATTCAACCATTGTACTGGAGTTTCTAGCCAGGGAATTTAAGAAGGAGAAAGAAGAAATAAGACAAAAGAAGGAGAAGAAATAATAAGAAAAATTATCCAAATTGGAAAATAGAAGTAAAACCACTTTTATTCACAGATGATGTCAACTTTGTAAATGGAAACCTGTAAGAAACCCACAAAAATCCTAATAAAATAATAATCAAGTCCATCAAGATTTCAGTCTACAATATTAATATGTGAAAATAAGTATTTCTATACACTAGCTATGAACAATCTGAAAATCAAATTAAATGATTCCACATAAATATAAAAAATAATGCACTGAAAACTTGAAAAACATTATTAAAATAATTTAAACACGTATATAAATATGAAAACAACTCATGTTCATTAACCAGAAGGCTAATATTGTTAAAATGACAATACTCCCCAAAGTGATCTGCAGAGTCTCAGAAAATCTTGTCCAAATCCCAGTTTTTTCTTTTCATACATATAAGCAAGCTGATTCTAATGTTCATATGGAAATATGTGCCGAGGATGCCTAAAATAACTTTGATAAAGAACCAAGTCCTGGAACTCACACATCCCCAAATCAAATCTTAACTTCTTGTAATCAAGTTGTGGTTCTAGCATGAGGATATGCACATATATCAAAGGAATAGAACTGAAAATAGAACAGATCACATTTATATTGATCACATTTATGATCAACTGCTTATCATTAAGGTGACAAGTCAATTTAATGGAAAAAATAATCCTTTCAACAAATGGCATCAGAAATGATGGATATCCACATTCAAAATGTTAAATCTGGAAACTTACCACATGACATAAAAAATTTAACTCAAGGTGGATTAAATATCTAAATCTAAGAGCTAAACCTATAAAACTCACAAAAGAAATTGTAAATCTTCATGACCTTGAATTTGGCCTTGAAGATCTGTCTTTTTAAGATATGACACCACAAGCAATCAAAAACAGATAAATTGGAATTCATCACAATTTAAAATGTGTCTCAATGGGTGCCATCAAAACTGAAATGACAACTCAGAGAATGGAGAAAAGATATTTGTAAATCATATATGTGATAAGAGTCTATTATCTAGAGTATATAAAGAATTTTATAATTCAGTAATGAAAAGACAACCCAATTTACAAATGATCACAGGGCTTAAATAGACATTTCTTTAAAATAGATGTAAAAATGACTAATATATGAATGAAAAGATGCTTAACATTATGAATCATCAGGGAGATACAATACAAAACCACAGTGGGATATTATTTCACACAATCTAGGTTTTTCTGTCAAAAAGACAGACCATAAAAAATGTTGGCAAGGATATGGAGAAATTGGAACTCTTATATTTTGCTTGTGGGAATGCAAAAGGTGCAGGAAAATGGTTTTGCAATTTCTTAAATTTTAAACAGTTACTATATGATTCAGCATTCCCCTCCTAGATATATATATATATATATATATCCCCCCAAATTAAAAATATATGTTTGTATAAAAATTGTTCAAGAATTTTCTATTATTTTATTTATTTGTATGTGGTGCTGAGAATTGAACCCAGTGCCTCATGCATGCTAGGCAAGTGCACCACCACTGAGCCACAATCCCAGCCCTGTACAAGAATTTTCTTAGCATCTTTTTAAAAATGCTTTTTTAGTTGTAGGTGAGCACAATATTTTTATTTTATTTATTTATCTTCATGTGGTGCTGAGGATCAAACCCAGTGCCTCACATGTGCTAGGCAAGTACTCTACCACTGAGCCACAACCCCAGCCTTGTTCTTTTTTTTTTTTTTTTTTTGAGAGAGGGAGAGGGAGAGGGAGAGGGAGAGGGAGAGGGAAAGGGAGAGGGAGAGAGAGAGAGAGAGAGAGAGGGAGAGAGAGAATTTTTTTAATATTCATTTTTTAGTTTTCGGTGGACACAACATCTTAATTTTATTTTTATGTGGTGCTGAGGATCGAACCCAGCGCCCGGCACATGCCAGGGGAGTGCAGTACTGCTTATACCACATCCCCAGCCCCCCAGCCTTGTTCTTAACATCTTTCCCAACTGCAGTGTTGGTCAATAGTTAAATGGAAACACAAAATGAATTATATCCATACGATAAAATATTACTTGTCTATAAATAGGAATGACATACTGATTCATACTATGTGAAAGAATCTCAAAAAAGGTTATGCTGTGTGAAAGAAGCTAAACAAAAAAGACCACATATTATATGATTACATTTATATGAAATGTTCAGAATAGGCAAATCTGTACAAATAGAATTTAAACTAGGGGTTTCCAGGGGCTGGTGGTGGTGGTGGGTGTATGTGTGTGTGTATGTGCATGTAAAGATTAGATACTGATTGTTAATATAGGTATCAGGTTTCATTCTGGCATGATAAAAATATTCTAGGATTGGATAGTGGTCATAGTTGTGAATATACTAAAAAACACTAAATTTTACACTTAGAATGGTGAATTTTATAACATGTAAATTACATTTCGACTTTTATTATTTTAAGAAAAATGTTTTATTTCTTATTTTTTTGCATTACAATTCTTTTTTTTAAGAAGAACAATTTTTTTCTTGCCACTTCTTTTTAAAGTATAAATGTTTTTTTTAAAACATTTTTTTTAGTTGTAGTTGGACACAGTGCCTTTATTTTACTTATTTTTATGTGGTGCTGAGGATCAAACCCAGGGCCTCACACATGTTACACGAGCGCTCTATGCTGAGCAATAACCCTTAGCCCCACAATTCTTATTACACATAAAGAGCACAATTTTTTCATATCTCTGGTTGTATATAAAGTATCTTGACACCAATTCGTGTTTTCATATATGTACTTTGGATAATGATGTCCATCACATTCCACCATCTTTGCTAGCCCCCTGCCCCTCCGTTTATTTTTTTTTTTAAAGTAATGGATTATGAGGAAATAGAGAAGTGCACATGTACTCAAGTTTGATTATTCTGGGACTGGCTTCACAAAGAACTGATGTAATTCCCAGATAGGAGATCACAGTCAGCTAAAAAATTCAAAATGAGAACTCTTACACATGCTTGAAGGTATAAGGAAATGGGAGAAACAAAAATTTTTTAAAAATTGGATTGAGACAGAGCACATGTTTAACTGTGTATCTCTAACTACAACAGTGAATACTAGTAATATGTCAGTGAAGTTGGCATTTTTTCTGTATATTATTGGTAGCTTCTGAGCATAAACATACAATCCAATTAATCTTTCTTTGTGTAATATTTATGGTGCATGTCCATGACTTAGGTTCTTTATAGAAAATTCACACAGATTTAATGGTCGTTACTTTGTAATAGGTAGAGAATTGATTGTGTCCAAATAACTGAATATGAGAAAAATGAGTTGAACTAGGTTTATTAATTTTCCAATGTTAAAAGGGAAGGAAAAACTTCTTGTAAATATTGCATGTTGTTGCTGCATATAATAAAGGTAACATATTTTTACGTTTTCAGAATAGCATTTTTTTTCTTGCCACTTCTTAAAGTATAAATCATTTATACTCTGCATTGTAAAGCTTTGTTCCCTGAGAATATGGCATTTTATTGATTTGCCTTAAAACTTCACTGGGGTGAGATGAAACCCTCTGCAATAGAAAAGGAAGCCTAAAACTGGAAAAAGACCTTGCAGAATGATAGAAGAGAGCATGGGTGTAGCCAAAATGATACATTCTGACTCTTTTTTTCTGTACAATGTCAATGCTGCCTTTTCACACTAGTGACTTGACAAGAACCAGATCCAAGAAATCTGCCTGTGTTGAATGAGACCTCATTATGATGAGTATTGTTAAGAGAGTCACAAATTGTGGATTGTTCAAAGGACAGAAGTTAACCAAACAGATGTTGATCATATATTGAATATTTAGCTAAGCAGTTCTCCCTTCACTCTTGTTTAAGGTTTCAGGTAATGTAAAAATATAAAGATTCACTGTTTAGTCTTGGATTAATACATGATAAAATCAATAGAGCATTGCCAACAGTAAGAGGCTAAACCAGACTGTGTATGCATATTTAACTTCCCCTCCCCATGACAATTACATTCTATTTTAAAACCCCTGTGTCACACCAGGAGAGACAGAGGGAGTTAGAAAGACTAAGAGGGAAAGACAGAGATACAGAAACAGAGAGAGACAGAGAAAATAGAGACAGGGGAAGGGAGGGGAGAGGAACAGATTTTGCTTGTCACTGGATATCAGTTTAAATGGTGAACGTTCTTGTTCTCTCACCCGAGAGCAGAACTCTGTGACAGTGCAAAGCAATCTGTATGTGGGTGTACTGCTATTATTCCTGCCCCCCAGATAAGTTCAAATACATTTTAAGCCATAATATTTCAAAATTGAGAAGTTCTGAAAGTGAAATAGGCCTGATTTTAAGAACTCCTGATTAAGAAATTAGTTTTGTAAAACAGATTTCTCTCTAGCTTAGAAGATACTTTACTGTTTAACGCCACTCATTTCAGACTAATCGAGTTTCACATTTTCACTAATTAAAGTCATTTGGAGTTGAAGCTCATTTTCAGAAATTTCAACATTGAAAATTCAAGACATCTATATGTTACTGTTTTCATCTTATCTCCTTAAATTTAGCTCTTTGCAATTATATTCTTAAAAATGTATCTGATTTAATTGCACCTCATTGATTCATATTTGTCATTAATAATTTTGGAATGTGGAATGTATCTGATGCTTTGTCTGGGCTTAGAAATGGGAGGCAAATTGTCTTTGGTGATTTTAAAAATTTGCTATTTGATGCCCTTTATTTATCTACTAGTATCCTCTTCCTAATTATATCACTTTCTCATTTCTATCTATGTGTATGTATATGTATCTGTTATGCATTTACTATATGGATGTAAGTGGGAATGTATGCACCTACCTACCTACCTATCCATCTGTCTATATTTTATCTATATCCTATGCTGCATTCTAGAAAAACCTTATTATCCACTAGCTATTAAATAAGCTCACACTCTAATGTATGAGCATCAGCAGGAAATTTTTAAGGATTTCACAATTTTCCTTTTTACGATTGTTAATTTTGTATAATACATCACACAAAGACATAAAAATATATGCATATATAACATAAGTTAATTATCAAACTCAATAAAATGAAAACCTATATGCTCTCAATGTAAGAACTGGAATATTATCAACATTTTGTATCTACTTATGATTCCTCCTCTGTCTTTTAAAATATTTTTAGTGAATTATAGGTATACATAATAATTTTGACATAATCACACATGCATGGAATATAGTTTGCTTCATTTCAGTCCCCACTACTTTCTCATTCCCTCCCCTCCTCTTTCTCCCTTCTTCCCCTCTCTAATCTACTGGTCATCCTCCTATTTATGTGTTGTAATTTTAATTGGTGCTTAATAAATACACACCAAGGTAGAATTCACTGTGGTATATTCATATATGTATATAACATAATTTGGTCAATTTCATTTCACAGTTCTTCCTTTTATCCAACCATCCTCCCTCCCCCTTTCTCACCACTCCTATACAATATAGTTCTTTAAATTCTAGGCAGAACAATAAGTAAAAGAAGACAACTAAAGGAATACTGATAGGAACAGAAAAAAGTCAAATTATCTCTGTTTACTGATGCACTGATCCTGTACCTAGAAGACCCAAAAAACTACACCAGAAGAATTCTAGAGCTGATAAATAAGTTTGACAAATTAACAGGGTACAAGATCAATAAACAAAAATCAATATCTTTTTTAAACAACAATCTACTAAGAAAGAAATCAGGAAAACTATCCCATTCACAATAACCTCAGATAAATACTTAGGAATAAATCTTAGCAAGGAGGCATAAGGTCTCTACAATGAAAATTACAGAATACTGAAGAATTAAATTAAAGAAAGCCTTAGAAGATGGAAAGAACTCCCATGTTCTTAGAGGCAGAATTAATATTGTCAATGTGGCCATAGTGTCAAAAGCAATACACAGATTAAATGCAATCCCCATCAAAATACCAATGATATTATCCACGATACTAGAGGAAAAAAAGTCCTAAAATTCATTTGGAAGAATAAGTGATCCAGAATAGCCAAAGCAATACTGAATAAGAAGAGCAATTATGGAGGCATCAAAACACCTAATATAAAATTATACTACAGAGCTACAGTAATAAAAACAGCATGGTATTGGCATCAAAATAGATATGAGCCAGTGGAATAGAATAGAAGACAGAGAGACAAATCCACATAGATACAGTCATCTGATCCCTAATAAAGGTGCCAAAAACATATCTTGGAGAAAAGAGTCTTTTTAACAGAGTTGTGAAAACTGGATTTCCATATATAGAAGAATGAAACTAGATCCGTATATTTCACCCAGCACAAAAGTCAACTCCAGGTGAATCAAAGACTTAGAAATTAGACCAGAATATCTACAACTGGTAGGAGAATACAAAGGGTCAAAATTCCTTCTACATTTTTATTCTCTGCTTCTTACTTAATAGGTAACTATGATTCTGAATTTGTATTTAATATTCCCTTGCTTATTTTTATTTACCACACCAAATATTTACTTTTGTATACTTTTGAGCATTACAAATGTGATGCTATGCCTTGTTTTTCAAAACATTTTTATTGATGCATTATAATTATACATAATAATAGTGGGAATCATTGTGATATAATCATACCTGTGCATAGCCTCATTTGGTCTATTTTACTCCCCTACACCTCCTTTTTTTCCTTTTCTCATCTCTCACTATAATCCCATCCTTTATTTCACTGGTCTCTCTTCTATTTTCATGGGATCCCATTTTTTATTCTTTTTAAAATTTCTGTCTTCTGCATATTTGAGAAAAAACATGATCCTTGACTTTCTGAGTCTTCCTTATTTCACTTAGCATGATGTTCTCTCCAGTTCCACCCATTTTACTTCAAATGACATAATTGAGTGCTTGACAGTGGAGTGAAACTTCATTTTGTATATATACAACATTTTAAAAATTCATTCAACAGTTGAAGAATATCCAGACTGGTTCCATAACTTGATTATTGTGAATTGTGCTACTATAAATATAGGTATGCTGGTACCACTAAAATGTGTTGATTTTAAGTATTTTGGATAAGTACCAATGAGTATACTGCTGTGTCATGTGGTGATTCCATTCCTAACTTTTTAAAAAATTGTTTTAGTTGTAGATAGACACAATACCTTTATTTTGTTTATTTTTATGTGGTGCTGAGGATTGAACCCAGAGCCTCACATGTGGTAGGCAAGCGCTGTACCACTGAGCCACAACCCCAACCCCTCCATTCCTAGTTTTTGCAGGAACTTCTATAATGATTTTCATAGGGATTGTACTAATTTACCAATAGTGTATACATGTTCTTTTTTTCCCTGCACTCTTCTCAGCATTTATTATGGTTTTTGTTTTTGATGATTGCCATTCTAACTGGAGTGAGATGAAATTTCAGTGTAGTTTTGATTTGCATTCCCCTCATAGATAAAGATGCTGAACACTTTTTCATATATTTGTTGGCCATATGCATTTTGTTTTTTGAAAAAAAAAATATTTATTTGCTGATTGGTTGACTTGGATTTTTGTTTTCTTTGGTGTTAAATTTTGTGAGTTCTTTTCATATTCTGGATATTAATTCTCTGCCAGATCAGTATTTGGCAAAGATTTTCTCCCATTCCATAGATTCTCTTTATGATCTCAATTGTCTCTTCTGCTAAGAAGAAACTTTTAAAATTTGATGCCATCCTATTTATTAATTCTTGGTTTTATTTTCTGAGCTTTATGAATCTTATTGAGTAAGTCTCTGACTATGTCTATATGTTACAGTGTTCACTCTACATTTTCTTCTAGCAGTTGCAGTTTGTATTTTAATTTCTAGATCTTGAATCCACTTTGATTTTTGTGCAGGGTGAGAAATAGTGATTTAATTTCATTCTACATGTGTATATACAGATTTCCCAACACCATTTGTTAAAAAGACTGTCTTTTCTCCAATGCAGTTTTGGGGGGCCTTTTTCAATGAGCAAATGACTATATTTGTGCGGGTTTGTTCCTGTGTCTTCTATTCCATTCTTCTGGTTTACATGTCTGTTTTGGCACCAGTACCTTCTCTTTTTGTTATTATACCTCTGTAGTATAATTTAAAGTCTAGTATTGTGATACCTCCACTCCAGCCTTGATGTTATTGCTCAGAATTATGCCTTGGGTTTTTTTCTTTCTTTTCTTTTTTTTTTTTTATAACAGGAATTGAACCCAGGGGCACTTAACCACTGGGCCACATTTGCAGCCTTTTTTGTATTTTATTTAGAGACAGAGTCTCACTGAGTTACTCAGGACCTTGCTAAATTGCTGAGGCTGGCTTTAAACTCATGATCCTCCTGCCTCAGCCTCCTGAGCTGCTGGGATTATAAGCATGCACCACCATTGTTGGGGTTTTTAGCCCCTGTCTCCTCCTGACCAGTGGGAGAAGCGGGAAAAGCATGCCCCAATCAAGATGACCCAAGAAAGGTAAAGGTCTATGGGCTGCCCACACCAGCCCTCCCTCCTGGGAGGACAATTAGACATGCCAGGGAGACGAGTGGAAGCAGGATCTCATTTATTGAGGAAGTACACACAGCTTATATACTGCACAGGAGCCAATCAGGATAAAGGTCAGAGGGGTGGAGCAAGTTCATGTGTACACCCATCCCATAGTCTGTAAGGGAAGGCACAAGCTGTCCATGAGGGCAGAAGAGTCCTGGACCTATCCTGAGGTGGTACACCTCCTCTGTCACTGCCCACAGCACTGCCTCCTGGCTGATTGCCAGGAGCCGTCCCAGCCACATGTGCAGCCTCAAGAACAGGAAGCAGGCAGCCACGCCCTACACACCATGCCTGACTTATTTACGCCTTGCTTTTTAAATTAAATATTACACTTCTAAGATCCACCTATATGTTTGCTTCATAGTACTACTTCACACATTTTTTTCTGCTATACAGCATTCAAGTCTGAATATGCCACTATTTATTCATCTAGTCTATTGTCAATAGACATCCTGGTTAGTCTAAATTTTATTTGTTACTTGTATGAACAGCGGAGGTAGGAGCTTGCAGGAACTTCTATACTGATTTTCATAGGGATTGTAATAATTTACCAACAGTGTATATGTGTGTTCTTTTTTCCCCTGCACCCTCCTCAGATTTATTATTGTTTTTGTTTTTGATGACTGCCATTATGATATGTCTCTTGGTACATATGTGCTAGAGTTTTTCTAAAGTATATATATGAAAGCAGATGGCTGGACTCTATAGTATGTATACATTCATCTTTTAAAAAATAGTACCAAATTAAGTAAAATACCACCTGAAGCATGTAAGGTCATACTTTCTTTGATTTTTGCCAATCTAGTGCATGAGAATAGTATCTCACAATGGTTATAGTATGTATTTCATAGTTTCATAATGAATTTAAGCATATTTTCATATGTTTATCTATCAGACTCTTTTGTCCATGAAAGCACTAATTTTTTTCCTTTCCCACTTGTGTTGTTTATATTGACTTTAGTCATAGCATATTTAGAACAATAAGTATTTTCACTCATCTGTTGAATAAATATTCTATCAGTGGCTTGTCTTTTCACTCTTCTTGTGGTGTCATTTGACAAATAACATTATCAACTTTAATATAGTAAACATACCAAAGTTTTTAACATTTAATATGATCAAGTTTATTCATATTTTATTGTATGATCAATTAGTTCTGCCTTTTTAAAAATCTTTCCCTACTGTTAATTAAGATACTTATTATCCTAAATTTTCTTCTAAATATTGCAGCATTAACATTTTAGTTTTAATCAATCTGTACTGATTTTTGTGATTACTGTAAGGAGCCAATTTCTTGTCTGCATATAAAAGGCAGTTGTATAGTGTCATTTATTGAGTAGTTACTCTTTTGTGTAATACCAATATCTCTATCATAAAATAAGTATATATACATTTTGATCTCTCTGTTTTTTAATCTATTCATCTTGTATTTCCTTGTACTGTGCCACTTCACCTATTTTTAATAAATATTGGTGTATGGCAGGGAATATCCTCCATCTTATTCTTTTTTTAGAAATATGTTTTAGTTAGCCTTTTGTTGATAAACATATGCATGCATCAAGGCACATATTAGAATTAGTTTATCAAGTACAATAAAATTATTAATGGAATTATGAATGCAATTGGATTAAATCTATAGATAAATTCTAGGAGAATGGAAAAATTTGTATTACCCAACATAATCATCAATATGATACAGCTGTCCATATTTTAGTTTTTTTCATGACTTATAAAAATGTTTTATGACTTTTGCAAGCAGATAAAATAAAACAATTGCATATGATCTACATATGATTCAAATGTTGGTGTTAGTGGATAAATACCTAAAATAACTAGGATTAAAATATTAAAACACATGGATAAATGGCTGGAAAAAAGATGAATAATTCCAGAAAGAACTGGAATTTTTAAAAAATCAAATATCCAAAATTACGAATTAGTTAATTTAACATCTTAGCACACTAAGAAACACAAGGAGACTGGTAAGCCTGAAGATGAGTCAGTAGAAAATAACATGGAACAAAGTCTTGCAGTATATCTTAATGGTAGAATGCTTGCCTAATATGTATGAGTTTCTGAATTCAATCCTCATCATTTCAAAAAATAGATCTATACATATGTGCTTATACATATATCCATATGTATACACACACAAACAGGATGATGGAAAACATAATTATGGAAAGAAACAAAGAATGGGGGAAAGGAGCACATAAGACACCTGGTTGAAATATATGCTATTTTTGTCCCTAGAAATAGATGATATATGGAATGGGGAAGAAAAAATATCTGAAAAGAAAATGGGCAAAAATTTCCCAAATATGATAAAAATCCTTATCTTACAGATTCACACCACTCAGCAAATTCTGAACAGGATAAATTCAAAGAAAATCACACACAGGTTTATCATAATCAAATAGTTGAAAACCAGTAAGGAAGGTAAAAATCTTCAAAGTATCCAGGGAAAGGGACACACTACCTTCAAAGGAAGAACAAAAACATGGAGAGCTTATATTTCAACAGAAGTCATGAAAGCCAAAAATCAATGCAATGATATCTTTAAAATGCAAAAAGAAACACTTGTAACATCGATTTCTAAACCTAGAGAAAATATCCTTCAAAAATAAAGGAAAAGTATAGCATTATCACATAGAGAAAAGATGAAGGAAATAACTGACAATACACCTGTATTTTAAGAAATTATAATTCTTCAGATAGAGAAAAATTATCCAGTTAGAGGGGCAGAACTGCAGGAATGAGTAAGGAAAACCTAAAAAGGTATATGTATAGGTAAAATATATTTGATTTGCTTTGGTGATGTCAAACCCATCAAATCCAACTTCAATCATAAGGGGATACTTAAGTGTGAATCATAGAATAGAATCATAGAATATTAGAATCATAGACTATTAGGCCAAAGAGACTTTGAAAACATGTAGTTCAACTCATGTTATAAGACAGATGTGAGTAAATAATTTTACAAATGAATCAATGACATAGATGGGAATAGAATAAAATAATAATTTTTTAATGAGTCTAACATTTGAGTTCCAATTGTTCTGAACTTCAGGTTATTCACAAACTCTTAGGCCTTTTAATTCTTTGGGGGAAACCTGCTGTCATTATGTATAGCTTCTGGTTATTTATGGTTATCCTGTGCATGCCTGCTTAACTGCGTAAAGATTGTATGCACCAAGAAACTTTCAGAGACAAACTCTGATACTCCTGAACTGTCTAGTATGTCAGTCTCCAGTAACCTTTTGGCTCTTGCATGGTAAATCCTACCTAAAAGAGATTTCATATTTATAAATAAATAGATATTAATCCTAAGGTTGTTTTTCAGGCTAGTTGATGCTTAGTAGATATAATTTCAAGGGTTCTTGACACTGAAAGGGGCTCAAAGGAAACATGGGTGCCAAAGCAGTCATAGCTCTATCACCTGCCTTTCTTAGTCTAGTCTGGCAATACAGAAACCTCATACAAGTCAGGCAAAGCAACCGTATTACTCAGAGATGGCCAGAAGGAGTCAACAAAAACCTAGAATCCATGAAAAACTGGCCCTAAAGGCTGAGGAATGCTGCATAGGGTACATAAAATCTCATCTACACACAGATAAGGGACATTTTTGCAACATAGCAAATGGAAAATAAAATCTCACCACTCTGGGTTTTATATGCTGGGAAATATTGGCATACTGAGAGCAAGTGTTGCTAGACAATTCACTCTGTAAGGAATGAGGACAAAGAACTGGGCTGTTCTAGGATGTTCCTTCTTATTTCAGGTTATTGCATTTTCAGCACATTCTACTGTTTTCATGAGGTCTACAAAACAGGAAGGAGAGAGCTGGGTCAGCTAAGATCACCTTGCAGCCTGTCATCCTGCAATTGAGTCTGCCCCTAAAAAGTGTTTGCATTTGGAGATAAAAGTGATGTTCTTATATACTAATTATAGTTGTTAGGAGGAGGTTCAATTATTAAAAATACAACCCTGAGAGCCTACCCTTACCAGTTTCTTTTGTTTGTCACAAGGTAACACTGTATTTCACAGCATAATTGTTGCAGATTTTATGCCATTTAAAAAAAAACTGAGGTGAAATCATTATGTGAAGCCTTTTTAAGGAAAAAAAAAGTGCCAGTATTATTTAAAAGTCATTTGTACTAAACTGTCTTTGGTTCAAGATTAGGATGTGCAGAATACTTATGAATATATATTAACACAATGATGACAATTATGCAGTGAAATACGGCATTTGATCAGTTGGTACTCAAAAGATGCACACTATTTTGCTGCCATACAACTTTGTACATAAAAAAATATTTTCACTCTAGTAGTCTGAGTACAACAACATTTTGGGTTTTTAAAAATGTTTTAAATTTTAAAAATTTAAATTTTAAATTGGTACATTATAATTATTCATAATAGTAGGATTAATTGTGAAATATTCATAAGTACACATAAGAGGGTTTGGTCAATAAGATAACATTTTGTAAAACAAATGTTGATTCACATTTGTTCTTACTTTGGAAGTGATAAATTTCTACAGAGTTGACTGATTTTACTCAATAATTAAAACCTCCCTTTTAAATTGAATGTATGATTTATTATACTATTTTGAAAGTAAGTAGTAGCCAATCCCATGGTCTTTTTCTCTGTGACTTTATGGATCCCACAGAAATTCTATCATTTTTTGAGATGCTGGGTATTGAATCCAAGGCCTTGTACATATTGAGTGCCTACTTTACCACTGAGCTACACTCCCAGCTTAGAACTTCTATTTTTGATAGGGCTGATTACCATTTTGAAGAGAAGATGCAGGATTGCTTGCTGATAAAGCTGGTTGTACCGCCATGCTATATGAAATCAGTGTCTAGCAGCCAAGGCTCCTCTAATACTTGAAAAGTTCTTTTCAAATTTGTTTGTTTGTGACCCAAACACATGGGGATCAATTATTCCTTCATTTAATTATTTATTCATATACCAATTACTGAGACAACACTAACACAGTATTAGACAAAGATAGATCATTTTATTTTCATATAAAATCTGGATTCAAATATTGATTTTACTACTTAATTACTAGTAAGATCATGAGTAAACTAATTAAACTGTCAGACTCAGTTTTCCCTTCTAAAAAATGGGAATAGCTCCTATCAGAACAAGGAAAATATTACCTGGTATCTACATATTGGATCTAGTTAAAGCCTAAAAGAGTAATAGACAAACTATCAGTCTGATTCTGTTTATATCATAGTAGGGCTGAAAGAGCCATAGGATTGATAGAACCTGATCATCAATATTCATGATGCTATTGCATTGAGACAGAGCATTTATGATATTTTCTTAAGCTGTTATGTCTGATTTATAATGAGTATCCCAGAATAAGGAAAAGGCTAGACTTTCAAATCTCCAAAGAACCATTGAGCTCTATGCATCTTTCTGAATTTGAATAATGAAATTTTGCATGCACAAAAAGAAAACACAAGGAAAAAGAAGCTATAAGAAAATAGTGTGCTTATATGGAAAGATTTTAAGAGCAGTTCTCCTGCTTGTTAAAGCCCAGTGTCTGTAAATTTACACAGAAATGCATCTGTACAATAGATCATCATTAGAATTCCAAAGTGAACACAAACTTCCTTGTGCCATTTTGGTCTCTAAAGGTGGCAAAGGTAAGGGTAAGGTAGAATTTTTGGTTCTAATCTCTGGTATGCTTCAGCAATATTTGCAAACATTGGGTCCCTAGAAAATAGTGGAGCTATATTTGGATTTCAGTTGCACATTCTTTATACATAGGGTCAGAGAGAGGCAGTTAAAAAATAGAGAGAAAGAAATGGATGCTGCCTCTCCTTTCTTCTTAAGTGTCTTGTTCTATCCAATCTTAAACATAGAATTAACAGTATCATTTTAATATGAGACTTTTTATAAACATTGCATACAAATGTACAGTTTTTTCTTAAGAATACTGAATATAGATTGTATGTTTCAACAATTGGAACTTCTAGATTCAAGGCATAGTCAACTTAGCAATTTATATTCATTCATAAGTGCATGGGTAAAAGAAGATTTTCTGTGTTTAAAGTCAGAAAGCCCAATCTAAATGCTTGGGGGTCAGTACAGAGAAATCAAGTTTCTATGGACCAATATGCTTAGGTTCAAAAAATAAATAGAAGATTAGACATTTCCTAGATTTCTTTTCTACTTGACAACAAAAATCTTGATATCATGTGCTCCAATCAGTTTTTTCAGGGAATGCCTTCATACCCAGAATCTCATTCACAAGCCACATTCATTATTTCCACTATTCCACATTTTAAATTTTTCTGTATGACATTCAGGATGGCAAAATACTATATACCATTTCTATCTGTGGCAGAAATCATTTTCAACAGACATAGATGAAAGATATTTTCTTGGATGCACCACTTACTCTTTTGGGCCAAACACTTAACTAACTTTTGTAAAATGATCTAATTTGGCATAGACTCATTGCTTCATATCATTTTATTATTGTCATCCTTGTTTATTTTGATAGACTAGTTGAGCCTTAAAATGTTGTATTAGTGGGATTTTGGGAAATGACATAGGGTAGTACATGCCATTTCTTATCACTCTATTATCTTCATATACGTGTTCAGATATCAAACTCATGTTTTCCCATTTTAAGACTTTATCTAATCTGAAACATATTCCCCTTCTCTTGGTCTTGACAGAATTCTTGGTTTTTCAGTTTAATTGTTCAGTTAAACATACATTATTGAGCCTTATTATTTTCCTAGCATTTAGGCTATAATAGTAAGACATGATTCCCATTCTTAAATAGCTCAAAATCTAATTGAAGAAATAAACAGACATCTAACTAAAGCACAAAAATATACTGGGCATCATTGCTGTCCCAGCACATTGCAAGCAAAAAGAATTAGGAATAAATAGAAAAGTAAACTTACAGATAAAAATTTGAAAAATATGTTCGTGTCAATCCTTTACTATGATCTTATATATAACCCTAGTTCAATGAATGCTTTTTTTCTAGCATACCTATTTATGTCTTCTGGGAGTCAGATTCTCTTGGGAATAGTACAAAATTTGGGACTTTAGACTCATTATATGACAACTCTCCTAGTAGCTGGCTTTTCTTAGTTTTTTTCATTACATGCATTAGTACCCCATATTCACAATTCAGGGTCTCTTAGGAAGTGGTTAACCTAGAGATCAGGTAACCTAGGCTGTTAGGAGTTAATTAAAGTGAAGGGCATCAATTTTATTGCTAACCTCAGCATCAGCTAGGTCAGTAATCTTCAACATTAGCTATGTGGTAGAATCACCTTGGGAACTTTAAAAAATACTGAGGCCTACATGTTTCCATACCCCAACCTCCACTTAGATTCTTTTAAAAAAATATATATTTATTTTTTTAGTTTTAGGTAGACACAATATCTCTATTTTACTTTTATATGGTGCTGAGGCTTGAACCCATTGCTAGGTGAGCACTCTACCACTGAGCCACAACCCCCAGCCCTCCACTTAGACTCTTATGGGTCTGGGTTGTTGCCTGAGCATCAAAATTCTTAAAAGCTCCTCAATTATCTAATGAGAAGCCAAGATTGAGAAACACTGTGTTAATTGTATAATACTTCCTCTGATTTACATGCATTTTTCTTTCTTCATTATAAATATTTAAGGCTTAAAGGCCTAAACTCTGATGTTCAATATATAAACATTCCTCATAATAAGTTTCAAAGTTTGGGTTTCCTTGTCTTCTAGTTCTTTGCAGTGATTTAAAAATATGCTAGCATTTTTTATACTTCTACTATCAAGAGAAGAAGTCTAGGTCCCTTTTTAAATATGAACTAACCTTAGTAGTATACACATTAGCAGGAAAATGAAGAAGAGCGCACTGTGTGACTTCTCAAGTTATGTCAGCTAGGACCATGATGCATCTTCCTGGTTCTCTTTGAACTACTACCCTAGAAGCTCTGAGTCACCAAGTGAGAAATCTTATGGTTCTGAAGTTGTCATAATTTGAAAGAGTTATAGTGTATGTACACAGTATGGTCAATAGTTCTAGTCCTCAAATTATCCCAGTTTAGGCACAGCACATGTAAGTAAAAAAAGCTTCTAGATAATTCTATTCTTCCCTTATTATTGAGTTATCCCCACCTTTCAGTTTTCCCAAATAAAGTCTCAGATTTTGAATCAGAGACAAGACGTCCTTGTAAGTGTCTATCCAAATTTTGGATCCACAAAATTCATTAATAAGAACAGAATTTGGAACCTAGAAATGGGATGTTGTCATTACAAAATGTTGCATTGGCTTTGTGACCATGTGGTTGACAGAAAGCAGAATGGTCTTGAATAGACTATTGGTGAAAGGTTGATAATCCTCAAAGAGACTATTGGTGTAAAATTCAAAAAAAGTGAGGAAAATGTAAGTGAAAACTAGAGGAAAATAGAACTTTAATGTGAAAAATGTAAACCTTTTACAGTAGATCTTTGATATCAAAACTGTCATAACCATGTTTATATGAAAAATAGAAAACATACCTTATGAATGGGTGATTCTGGTGGAATATTTCCAGGAGGGATGTCAAAAGTACCAATTATATTTTTGCTTTTAGATGAATGTAATAAGGTATATTTTTAAAAAGCAGTCTAAAGAAAAAACTATTATGTTTCTATTCACAATTTTAATAATAAATAACTTGCTGTTTGAAAATAAAAGTGTTACTCTTAGTTTTTCTAACAGAATGTTACAAAATAAGAAAGGGCTTGTATTCATTAGGGTTCTCCAGAGAAATAGAAGCCATAGAATACATATACATTCATACATTTCCACCTATGGAGTTGGGGAAAGATAAGGAGTATGAGGAAAAGGGAAGATGAAGGGGAATGAAAGAGAGGAATTGATGCATTATAAGGAACCAGCTTACACAATTATGGAAACTGACAAACCTGAAGAACTCTAGTTGTCAAGCTAGAGAACCAGGATTGTTGATGGTTTAGATACAGTCCAAAGTCAGGGAAAGGTCAGTGCTTCAACTCTAAGGCACACAGCCAGGGGGAAGACCAGCCATTTTTTTGTTGTTCAGGCCTTCAACTAATTGTCTGAGAACCACCCACATAAGGGAGTGAATTTGTTTTACTCAGTCGATCTATTAAATGTTAAACTCATCTAAACACTCCCTCAAAAGAACTAAGAACAATGTCTGACCAAGTATCTGGGTACTCTATGGACCAAAATGACACATAAAAATAATCATCACAAAACTTCAGAGTGAAGATCAAGGTGCTATAGGGACAATGTCTTTTGGTAAAGATGAGCTAAAGGTATTAAATGTAAAACATTTATAATTATCTCAGAGAGAGTTAAGGTAGCACTTGCCCTTTGAAACAGACTCTTAGAAATAGACAAAAAGGCTTCAAGGGGATATAGTTACACATATCTCTGAAAAATACCGTCACATATCTGTAGCTTTTCTCCTGAGTTTTATTCCACTGTTCTGATCAATATCTCATTTTCCTACAATGGTTTTTCTTTATACACACTAAGCATTTGTCAATATAAGAGATTTTTATGCCTACTTTGACAAAATATAAACTAGAAAAATTTTAACTATTTTCTAAAATGGTGAATGTTTTCCAAACTAAAGCAGTATAAAACATTATAGTAAAACTGAACCATGGTATTGTTTTCAAGCAATGTTTAAGGTAATTCCTTTCCATAATCCAAAGCTCATTTTGTATGCTCCATGACAGAAGCTACAGTAGTTGAATTGTTTCTCAAACTTCAAACCTACGTAGTTAATATTTTATTTAATGTTTTTGTATTTTATTAAGTTTACAAAGTCAGTTATTTTCAGACCCATACAGAGAAAATGGGGTTTTAAACACCAATAAAACATTAATATATTAGAGTTTGCAATTCCTTTGTTCCCATACAACCCTCTAGATCTGAATTTATATATCTTTCAAAATGCAAGAGAATTCTAATAACTTAATAAAAATGTTATATTAACATCTGCAAAAGAAATATTAAAGTTTAGGGTTCATATAGTAGCTTGCAATGTCCAGGCCATAATTCTATGATTAAGGTGAATTTCTATGAAGAAAGAGGTTGCCTTGTGAAACAGTTTCCTTCAAAGTTAGCTAATTTATCAGGAAATAGTGTGTATCTGACTATCTTTGTGCAAACTGATTTTTATTATTGTTGACCTAACAAGGACCATGGCTAATTTGCTTAGTTCTTTTAAAAATTCCTTTATTTTTTATTTGATACTGGGGATTGAACCCAGGGATGCTTAACCACTGAGCCACATCTCCAGCCCTGTTTTCTATTTTACTTAGAGACAGGGTCTCTCTGAATTGCTTAGGGCCTTGCTAAATTGCTGAGGCTGGCTTTGAACTCAAGATCTTCCTACCTCAGTCTCCCAAACTGTGGGATTACAAGCATGTGCCACCATACCCAGCTTAATTTGCTTAGTTCTGAAGTTGACAAATAACCATATATATCTCAAAGGCCTCCATTCATTCATTTTTTCCAATACATGTTTCTTTAAATTTATTTTTTACTATGGATCAGACATTTTTATATACATAGTTGGAACACAAAGATGTATGACACATGGTCCCTTGCCCCAGAGCCTACTGTACAGTGGGAGAGACAAATACCTAAACAGACTTGAATATAATATGTTAATTAACTACAATGATTAAAAATGCACAGCAGAATCAATGTGATCTCAGAGAATAAATACTTAAAATAGTCTGCAGAGATTAGGAATTTTTTCTTGGAGATGATACCTGGACTGAGTCATAAAGTACAAATAAATTAAGAATGGATATAAGTACTTTAAAAATTTGAGCTCACAAAGTAAGGACAAAGATGAATAACAAATTATGTATCATGAAAAAAAATCAGTTCATCATTTGTAGAATATAAAGTGCAAAAAAGCAAGTTGTAGGTGATACATCTTGAGTAATAGTGTGGGGCTAAGTTATAAGATCTGTATGTTATGTCATATAATTTGGAGATATAGGAATTCAGTGGAAGATCAGAGAATAACATAATAAAACTTGCATTTTAGAAAGATTATTTTGTCCCTAGTGTGGACAATGAATCAGAGAGGGTTAAAGTGGAGAGAGGAAAGATATAAGAGGATTTGTACAATAAGGAAGGTAGGAGATGATTATAGCCAAAGCTAGAGTTATGGCAATAAAATGGAAAGAAGTGGAAAACTTCAAAGTATATTTTGGAGGTAGAGTTAAAAATCTTTGTTGATGAATTAAATGTAGAAGGTGACTATGAAGGAGATAAAAGTCAAGAATGGTTTATCATCAGTTTTTAGCTTCAGAACAGATGAGTTAGAAACATTAGTACACTAACTGTTAACTTAGGAAAAAGTGGAAGAGAAATACTTCTTTTCTGAATAGATGTGGAAGGAGATATGACATGAATTCACTTTTTAATAACACATTTGAAAAGCATATGTGCAGTGCAAGACTCAAAGACTCTACTCACATATTGATTTTGGGTTTCATCAACATCTGATAGTGAAAAAATGGATAAGGTAATACCAGGGAATTGTATTTATTGAGAAAAATAGTGAGAGAAGGAAAAAATCCTAGGCAACACCAATGTTTATTGACCAGGCAGGTTAAGAGAAACCTGAAAAGGAGACAAAAACAAAACAGGTAGGAAAAAGAACTGTATAAGGAAGCCAGGTGAGTGGATGATATCATTAAATGAGACAAAAAAAGATCTTAACTTTTACCCTGCATGAGGGAAGATTTCTAGAGGTCTTACATTTTCTCATTGAGCTTCAATGATGACAGCAGAAACAGGGCTTCCTGATGGATCTGCTTATAACCAAAAAAGCTAAAAATTAACTACTGGCCTAAATCTCTGAATCTGTAGTTTGTCAAGTGATACTGTAAGGTAAGATATTTGGTAATGTTACCAAAGATGATATATTTTGTTTTGCTCCTTTACCTTTTGATATATGCTTGTTAGCTTTAGTTTTTCCTTAGGAAAAACATACTTCATATTAAATTCCATATGCAAACAAAATCTTCATTTGTGTTTTACACAAAGTACCTTCACTCTTTAGAAGGTGAAATCTAATAAAGGGACAGATAAACAAATAATTATGTGGAGTATTGTGACCAATCTCAGAATATCAATAGGCACAAAATACTATCAGAACACAAGTAAGAAAATAATTTTATCTGATTGAGTTGGGATTTGGAGAGAATATATTATATAAGAAAAATGACAAGTGAATTGAAATTTGAGAGACCACTAATAGTTTGTCAGACAAACAAGAAGAAAGTGGGAAGGGAATTTCACTAAAAATACTCATATAATCAAGAATAAATAAGCATTCATGGACCTTTCATTTTAAAAGAATGAAAAGCAATCTAAAGTAGATACATATGCAAAAGAACCCGGTTAACATTAGAAAGAATGAATAAAGCAGTTTTGTGGAGTATGCTGGACTTAGTTTTAATGGCAAAGGAAAAACAATTATGTGTTTTAATCAAAGAAGTGACAATTGTCAGATCTACATTATATCAAATGAACTCTACTCTCAAGTATAATTTTAAAAAAACAATAAAAAGAAAGATTATTTGAAGTACAAGTTGAATAATTCACATTTGATAAATTGAGGCTAGTGGCAGACAAGTCTACTCAAATGCAGTTGCATCAAACCAGGTGAGAGATAACAGTACCATGAAATATGACAGAGACAGAGGTTATGAAGAGGAAAGATCAGGTATAGGAAAAGTTTGAGGAAAATTCCAAAGGCTTGGTCATCTTTGACATTTTTCTTCCCTTACCTTCAGGAAGAGATTTATTGCTACATATACCATATAGAAGATGATATCCTTACAAACATTTTTAAAAGATCGTTAAATGAGGAATAGATGTGAGGTCTGGAGTGATGATGAAGGTGAGAAAATGAAAAAGAAAAATCATCTTTCAATGATTCCTCATTACTGAAGTATTAAGTAATGACTAACAATGACTGATAAGGCTCTTGATTTGGATCTACCTTTTGAGTTTCACATTTTGTCACTTGTCAACTTCCACTCTCCATTACAGCCAGAATTAAATTATGAGCTATAAAATCTTGTGCTCTCTTCACTGAATCTTTGTATAAATTATGCCCACTTCCTGGAAAATTCTTCCTGGACTCTTGAGTAATTCCTATTTATCATTTGGGATTCATCTTAACAATCACTTTTTTTTTATTTGACTAAGTCCTATTTTCTAAGCATTTCTATGTAGCAAGTGCAATGAAGTCAGAAACTCCATTCATTAGCTGTTTTATCCCTAGAAACTTGTGTGTATTCTTTAAAAATACAGTAGTTATTAATTAAATAGTTTGTGAGTAAATGAAATTCCTGACATTCATCTGGACAGAAAGGCCCTATAATCAACCATATATTCAGACCTTAATTTTAGAAGACAAATGCATTTAATAATTTTGTATTATATATGTACTAACTAAAACCTTTAAAGTGAACATCTTAACAAAGGGAGTCTACTAGATTGAGGAAAAAAACATAGCTAAATAGAACTCAGGAAAACCAATGTCTAAAAGAATAATGAATCATGGGAAGAAACATAGGAAGAGTGTCCAGAAATGTGTGAGAAGGAGAAAATAGTGTTTCAGAAAGCAAGGAAGAAAAGACTGTCAATGGGGTCAGCAGTTATACAGTGCAGGGAAAATAATTTCTCAGGAAGAACTGATGGGATGCTATTTGCTTGGTGTCTTGGTCCATTTTCTGTTGCTATAACAGGAAATGTAACACGTTCTAACTTATTTTTTTTAAAAAAGGTTTATCTTGGCTCACAGTTTTGTAGGCTGGAAAATCCAAGATCAGGCAGTCTCCTCTGGTAAGAATCACACGTTGGCTGATTCAACTCCTAGTGGAAAAAGAGAAGCATAAGCAGGAATATGCAGAAGAGAGGGTGGGGACAAAAGAGCTGACTTGCTTTATAACAACCTGATCTTGTGAAAATTAATCTATACCTGTGAGAACTAATCCAGACTCCTGTAGTAAATACTGGTATCTGAGAAACACAGTAGTTCCTCATAATGATCTGATCATCTCTTAGAGGACACACCTCTTAATACTGCTACATTGGCAACCAAATTTCAACATGTTTTTTTGGTAGGGAAAAAACACATCCACACCATACCACTTGGTTAATTTACAAAAATGGAAGGGGAGCTGGGCACAATGGCACATGCCTGTAATCCCAGCAGCTTGGGAGGCTGAGGCAGGAGGATCCAGGGTGCAGATCCAGCCTAGCAAGAAGGAGGTGTTAAGCAACGTGGTGAGACCCCGTCTCTAAATAAAGGACAAAATAGGGCTGGGGATGTGGCTCAGTGGTCAAGTGCCCCTGAGTTCAATCCCTGGTATCCCACCATCCCTCCAAAAAATGGAAGGTGAAAGAAACCAGATACAAAGTTTAAGAGTGAATGGGATATAAAAAGGAGAGACAATAAATATAGAAAAATCTTTCAAGAAAACAAAGAGTAGCCTTTAGGATTTCATTACCAAATTCTGTGGATTTAGATGTGAGTAAGAATTGCTGGTATTTGGCAATTTCTAACTTTTTGTTCCATTGCTTTTCCCTTTTTTAAAATTTGTATATCCTCATGGACTTTAGAACTTGTATTTAGAGCTCATATAATTCAACTCGCTCACTTTGCAGGAAAGAAAATTTAGGTTTAAAGAGGTTGAAGGAGCTTAGCTAAAGCATTTAACCAAGAAATAGAATGCTACACAAGAATCATTTCTCCTGATTATTAGTTTCATGATCCTGAATCTGTTAGCATATCTTTCACTTTTATTTTTCTCAAATATTTTTTAAACATTTATTTCCAATAAGTTCTTTTTTTTAACTATGTGTGTTCCTACAGCTTGTTACAACATGAAATTGCAAAAAAAAAATGTAGTAAATACTGGTATCTGAGCTTAGCAAAGGAATATGTCAACCCTTGTTTGCCATTATGTGTTCATTTCTATGCACTCTCAGTCACATTATAAGCTCAAAATGTGCTCAAAACTTCTAACAAGCTAAATTAAATAAATAAGCTCAAATACTTCAGGTTTTGCATTTTAATGGCTATTTAAATATTTTGTACATAATTCATTCAATGTGGAAAATATTTAAGAGTAAATACTCATTGGAACTTACACACCCAAAATTCTAATTTAAATCAACATTCCTTTATGAATGTCATAAAATAAATTTAGAAGTAAACAAAAGGACAATTTGTAGTTCCTTAGTAATAATAATTAGCACTCCCTAATATTCAATTCTCTCTCCAGAATGTACTTTTAACTTTCGATCTTCTACACTTTTATCTTATTTCACTCTATGCTTTCTTAATCACACTCAGCTTCAAATGGCTTCACTAGGTAATTATATTCCACACATGAAATAATTTTTACCAGTTCTCTGATTCTGTCAATAATGACATGACAGTTCTCTCTAGTGAGCCTTGGAATCCATTTGTCACAGGGAATAAGAATGACATAATGGAAAGAATAGGAATTTACCACACCATTAAAAACTGTGCCTCCTAAAACCAATTTTAAATGTCTAGAAAAACGTAAATTTTGAGAACTCCTAAATCAAATAATTCCTAACTGACTCAGTTATTTCAAACTCTTTGGTCACATTCAGGTCTAACATCACAAATAATACAAGAGCAAAATGAGAATGACAATCTCTTATGCAACCATGGCACTGAATATGGTAGGGTGTTTAGAAATTGCATAAAAATATAATTTTGAGTAGATATTGTTTTCTGATTGGGGGTCAATTAAAAGTGATATGCAGTATATATGGCTCAACTTATTTAAGGCAGAAACAGTTTTTGGAGTTGTTTATTTTTCATACCCTTAAAATGCAAATGCATATTTGCTTACCTTTTGTTTCAATATTACATTATGACTACTAAATCCTTAGTAATATGATTCAGTAACTAGATATTTGTTTAGTATTTAGCTTTCAGTAGTGGTCAGTATGGTGTCTGCCTGTTTTCATTATTTTTCTTTAACATGTACATATATGTGTGTGTATACACACACACACATATATTGCTTTTATATACTTGCTTCTTTTTGTATCTTAATATATGTATTTGTTTCTATCTTTGTTTTCTTTTTTGAGTGGGAACATATATCATGATTTCTATTTTTATTTAATATAGGTCATCATAGCTCAACCAAGATAATTTGGTCCTTTCTGCAATAATGATTTTCTCCACTAAATGCATATGCTCACAAATGCAATGGTAAGAAATAATTATATTTGAAGTTATATTTTTAATTTTGTTTTAAGAAACTTCCATAGAGTTTTCCATAATTGGCTGCACAAATTTACACTCACAGCAAAAATTTGCAAGGGTTCCCTTTTCCTCATCGTTGTTAGCATGTGTTATGTCTTTTTAAAAATATCCATTCTTACTGGAATGAAGCAATATTTTATTCTGGTTTTGATTTTCATTTCCCTAATGATTAATAGTGTTGAACATTTTTCATATACCAGTTGGCTATTTCTATGAATATTTTTCTAATAAATGTCTATTTAGGTTTATTGCTTATTTTAAAATATGAGTATTTGTTTACTGGATATATGTCTAAAGGATGTAAAGTCAATATGTCTTAGAGACATCTCTACTCCAATGTTCACTGAAGCACTTTTCATAATAGAGAAGAAACAGAAACAACATTAGTGTGGGTAGATAAAGAAAATGTAGCCATATACACAATGGAATCATATTTAGCCATAAAAGAATGAGATTCTGTCATTTGTGACAACATGAATAAACTGGAGAACATTACACTAAGTGAAATAAGCCAGGCACAGAAAAACACTACAGAAAGAACAGTGAACATGAGATCAAGGAGACAGACACTGTAGAAACTGACTCATAGAAAAATGGCTAAACAAACATACCAAACTTCAGTGACTTGTGTAAGCATATCATGTAGGCTTTGCGATTTTTGAAGTTTCAGATATTGAAAGTAGTCATAAAAATATATAAATAAATAAATTCCCAAACTTTTTTTTCAATAGTTTTTTTTTAATTTTTATGTGGTGCTGAGGCTCAAACCCAAGGCCTTGAACGTACTAGGCAAGTGCTCTATTGCTGAGCTACAACTCCAGCCCCCCAATTTTTTTGAAAGTATTCAGTCCAAAGAAAAAGGAAAGAACAAAGAATCTGTTACAACAGAAACAATTAACAAAATGGCAGAAGTCCTTATTTATCAATAATTACCTGGAATTTGAATGGATTAAACTCTCCAATCAATGACAGAATAGCTGAATGGATGAAGAAAATAAGACTTAAATACATGCTTCTTACAAGGGACTCACTTTAGGTTTAAGGACACATGTATATTAAAAGTGAAGAAGTAGAAAAATATATTCCATGTAGATGAAAACCAAAAGGGAGTAGTAATACTTATACTTTTTTGTGATAAAACAGATTTTAAGAAAAACTGATGAAAGAAGACAAAGAAGGGCATTATATAATGATAAACAAGGCAGTTCTGTAAAATAATATAACATTTATAAAATACACATGCACCCAACATTGGAACACCTAAATATAAAAAGCAAATATTAATAGATCTGAAGGGACAGATGAGATAGCCTGCAATGCATAACAGTAGAGTACTTCATCATCCTGTGTTAAGTAATAAACAGATCATCCAGACAGGAAATCAATAAGGAGACATCAGACTTAAAATATACTTTAGAACAAATGGTCCTAATAGACATATTCAGAATATAAATGCAGAATACATATTCTTCTCAACAATACATGGAACACTTTCCAGGATAGTTCATGTGATAGGACACACAAGTATTTATAAGGACTGGGTTTGTGGCTCAGTGGTACAGTGCTTGCCTAGCATATATGTGTAAGGCGCTGGATTTAATTCTCAGCACCACAAATCAACAAATGAAAAAAATAAAGATCCATCAACATTTAAAATTATTTTTCAAAAAGTATTTATAAATTTAACATTAAAATCATAGAAAGTATCTTCTGTGGCCATACTACAATAAAGCTAGAAATCGATACAAAAGTGAGCTTTGGAAAATTCACAAATACATGAAAATTAAGCAACAGGCTCTTAAACAACCAATGTATCAGTAAATAAATGAAAAGAGAAATTAAATATTTAGTGAGACAAATGAAAATGGAAACACAGCATACCAAAACTATGAAATACAACAAAATATTATATGATATTATAATAATATAATAGTATTCAGTTATAAGAGGAAAGTTTATAATAATAAATGCTACATCAAAAAAAGAGGAAAAATATCAAACAGCTTAATGTTGTTGAATCTCATGGAACTAGAAAATCAAGGACAAACTCAACCCAAAATTAGTAGAAAGAAGGAAATAACAAAGAGACATAAATAGAGGCTTAAAAAAGAACAAAAAGATCAATATAATTGAGAGTTTTTACTTTTTTTTTTTTTTTTAGTTTTAGAAGGGCACAATATCTTTATTTATTTATTTACTTATTTTTATGTGGTGCTGAGGATTGAACCCAGTGTCTCACACATGCTAGGTGAGCACTCCGCCACTGAGCCACAACCCCAGCCCTAATTGACAGGCTTTTTTTTTTTTAAGGATAAACAAAACTATCTAAACTTTAGATCAACTAAGAATAAAAAAGAGAAGACTAAAATAAATAAAATCAGAAATGAAAAAGGAGACATTACAATTGATATGACAGAAACAAAAAGAATTATAAGGCACTATTATGAAAACTTATACTTAAACAAATTTGAGTATAAAAGAAATAGATAAATTCCTTAAAACATGCAATTTCCCAAACTGAATTATGAAGAAATATAAAATCTGAACAGATCAATAGTTAAGAAAGAGATCACATTTGTAAGAAAAAAACCCTCCCACTAGCCAGGTATGGTGGTGCAGGTCTGTAATCCCAGCAACTAGGGAGACTGAGGCAGGAGGATCATGAATTCAAAGTCAGCCTCAGCATGTTACTGAGACTCTATCTCAAAAGAAAAAATAAAAAGAGCGGGGGATGTGACTCAGTGGTTAAGAGTCGCTGGGTTCAATCCCTGATAAAACAAAGAAACAAACAAACAAACAAATAAAAATAAACAGAACATGATGACTTCATTGCCAAATTCTATCAGAATTAAAAAAGAACTAGTACTAATTTTCCTCAAATTCTTCCTCAAAATTGAAGAGTCGGGGATACCTCTAAAGTCCTGTTACAAGACCAATATTAATCCATTACCAAATGCAGATGAGGACATTAAAAACAAGAAAACTATGGACCAATATCTCTGATGAACATAAATGCAAAAATCCTAAACAAAATACTAGCAAACCAAATCCAATAACCTTAAAATGATTATTTATGATGATTAAATGTAAACTATTCCTGAGATGCAAGGATGATTCAACATAATGCCAATCAAGAATGTGACACATCACATTAACAGAATGAAGAACAAAAACCATATCATAATCTCAATATATGTAGAAAAAACATTAGATAAAATTTGGCATCTTTCAAAATAAAAACCACCAACAAATTAGAGAAGAGATATACCTCAATAGTGTAAAGGCCACACATGGCAAACCCTCAACTATCTTCATACTCAATGGGAAAATCTTCCCATAAGATTGAAATAAGACAAGGGTATCCAGTATCACTGTTTCTATTTAACATAGTACTAAAAATTCTAAATTAACTTTTAGGCAAGAAAGAAAAATAAAAGGCATCTAAAATGGAAAGGTAGAAATTTAATTGGCCCTCTTCACAGATGGCATACAGAAACTCTAAAAACCACACTAAAACTATTAGAACTCATAAACATATTCAATAAAGTTGTAGGATTAAAAAAATAACAGAAAAGTAAATTTCTCTCTCTCTATATATATATATTGGCAACAAAATCGATCAAGAAAATAATCCATTTACAACAGCTACAAAAATTTAAAATACATAGGAATAAGTTTAATTAAGGCAAGGGAAGATATCTTCATTGAAAACAATAAAATATTGGTGAAAAATTCAAGAAGAAAGAAATCCTAGTTACATAGATTTGAAGAACTAATGTGGTTAAAATATCCTAATACCCAAAGCAATGCAATCCCTATCAAAACACCAGTATTGTTCTTTGCTAAACTAGGAAAAAATCCTCAAATTCATATAAAACCGCAAAAGATACCAAATAGCCAAAGCAACATTTATTGAAAAGAACAAAGCAGAGGTATCACAATACATAATTTCAATACACATGACAGAACCATAGTAACAAAAGCAGCATGTCGTTTACATAAAAACAGACACATAGACAGATGGAACACATTAAAGAGCACAGAAATTAATCTACACATTTATAGCCAACAGTTTTGGGAAAGGGTGCCAAAAGCACACAGTGGTGAAAGGATAATCCTTTTAATATATTATTTTGAGAAAACTGGATCACATCATGTACAAAAACTATCATCAAATGGATGAAAGATTGAATGTATGATCCACAGATATGAAATTACTAGAAAAAATAGGTAAAACGCTTTATGACATTAATCTAGACAACAGTTTACTTGCATATGACCCCCAAAGCACAGGCAACAGAAGAAAAAAAATAGACATATGGGATAACATCAGACTAAAAGACTTCTGAGTAACAATCAACACAGGGAAGAAACAAACTATAGAATGGGAGACAATATCTGTATTCTACACATTTGATACATTTATATGCAAAATATATAAGGGAATCCAATAGTTCAACAACAAGAAAATAAATAGCCTGATTAACAAATGGGGAAAGGATCTTAATAGTCATATCTCAAAAGAAGACCCACAAATGACCAATAGGCATATGAAAACATACTTGGAGACCACTATTCATCAGAGAACTACAAATTAAAACCACAATGAAAGATCACTTCATACATGTTAAGATGACTATCATTAAGAAAACTAAAGATAACATGTACTGGCAAAGAAAAGTGAACCATTGCATAGACATGGTAAATTAAAAGAGCCATGATGGAAAACACTGTGGATGTTTCTCAAAAAATCAAAAATATAACTGCCATATGATCTGTCACATTACTGAATATATATTCCATAGATGATGAATCAGTGATTTTTTTGTTAAATTAATTTATTTATTTTATCTAATTAGGTCTATATGACAGTAGAATGCATTTTGATTCATTGTACACAATTGCAGAACAACTTTTCATTTCTTTGGTTGCATATGATATAGTATTGTACCATATGTGCAGTCACACATGTATCTAGGGTAATGATGTCCATCTTTCCTGCTCCCATGCCCCATCCCCACCCCTCCTTCCCCTTTGCCCAATCACAGTTCCTCCATTTTTTCACACACTCCCCCATTATGAATTAGTATCCTCTTACCAGAGAGAACTTCCAACATTTGTTTTGGGGGGGATTGGCTTACTTCTCATAGCATGATATTCTCCAACACCATCCATTTACCTGCAAATGCCATAATTTTATTCTTTTTTAATGCTGAGTAATATTCTATTGTGTATATATACCACAGTTTCTTTATCCATTCATCTATTGAAGGGCATCTAGGTTGCTTTCACAGTTTAGCTATTGTGAATTGCGCTACTATAAACATTGATGTGGCTGCATTACTATAGTATGCTTTTTAAAAAATCCTTTGGTTATAGACCTAGGAGTGGGATAGCTGGGTCAAATGGTAGTTCCATTCCAAGTTTTCTAAGGAATCTCCATACCGCTTTCCAGATTGGTTGCACCAATTTGAAGTCCCACAAGCAAGGAATGAGTGTGCCATTTCCCCTATATCCTCACCAACACATTGTTGTTTGTATTCTTGATAACTGCCATTCTGACTGACATGAGATGAAATCTTACAATAGTTTTGATTTGAATTTCTCTAATTACTAGAGATGTTAAACATTTTTTTTCATATATTTGTTGATCAATTGTAGAATCAGTGTTTTGAACCAATGTCTTATTCACAATAGTCAAGATATAAAATCAACCTAAGTGTCCGTCAATTCATGTATGAATTAAGAAAATGAGCTAGAATTTATGAATTTTGGGCTGAATCATATTCTATTATATATAGTTTTTGCCATAAGAAATTATAGACATATTCATCCTATTTTAGATATTATACAATATATGCATGGGTGGAAAGTTACATTGTACTCCATTAATTTGTATAATTTTTATGCTTTCATACATCAACTTAAAATAAATTAAGATATATTACACATAAAAGTAAAAAAGAAAATGTGAGATATACATATATTTCCATACACAATGCAATATGATTCACCCATCAAAAATAAGGAAATCCTATCATTTGTAACAACATGAACCTAGAGGCATTATACTAAGTAGAAAGACAAATACTGCTTAATTCAACTCATAGGTAGCATTTTAAAAAGTTGATCTTATAGAAATAGTGGGGCTATGATGGTTGCAGACATATGTTAGTAAGATGTTGGTCAAATAATATAAAATTTTAGATAGGAGAAATAAATTAAAGAGATCTACTTCACAACATGATGACTATAGTAATAACAATATATTACATTTTTAAAAATACAAGAGTGTGGATGCTAAGTGCTCTCACCACAAAATAATAGCTATGTGAAATAATGCACATTAATTAGCTAGATTTAACCATTCCATAATACATATACTCTTCAAAACATCACATTGTATATGATAATTAGATACAATTTTATCTGTAAATTTTAAAACAAACTTACAAAGAGAACATCACCATAAATCCTATACACATAGCAGCAAATTAAAGCAACATCATAAGCATTTCCATGTTCATCATATTGCCACTGAAATGAAACTAACAAATTTCTTGAAGGACCAAAATTACTAAAGTCAACCATAAACAAATGGAAGATCTATAAAAGGTCATAGTATTAAAAATGGAATCAAATTTCTGCTAAAAAGTACAAAAATTTGAAGGTCCATTTAGCTGTTTGTTCCTTACAAAGTGAAGCATATACCTACCCTGTGGTCCAATAATTTTACTCCTACATGTTTATCCAAAGGAAATTAAATATAAAAAATCAAGAGATTTGTACAATATTGTTTATTGAATCTATGCATAATGAACAGAAACTGAAAATAACTGTATTATCTATTAATAGGAGATCAATAAACAATTGAATTATATTCAAGTCATAAAATAGTTTCTGTGATCAAAAGGATGACTGACAACATGACAATTTTATGGACATAATGTTGAGCAAAGTGGCCAATGTTAAAGTAGTAGATATTATATTATTCTGTATATATGAAATTCCATAATAAGCAAAATTATGCCTATTAATAATTATTCCCAGTAGGAAATGCTGACTGGAAAATGCAGGAGGGAACTAACTGTGACTGTGGAAATAAGCTATAATTCAATTCAGGTGATAGTTATATCCAGGTATACTTTGTATCAAAACTCTTTTACTTGTACAATTAATATATATTTACTTTAATCTATGTAAAATATACCTCAAATACAATAAATAGTCTATATCATTAGTATGTGCCTATTTAAGGCATTCTAAATTTAATATGTCTTCTCTCTTATTGCTTACTTTTAATTTAGATGAGTTAAAGAGTTGCTAAAGGTAATATTAGAAAAAATCATATGACAAGAATCTTCAGAGTAAGTCATAAACAGACATCTGAACTTTTTTTGTAAATTTTATCCAAACCAATATTCTTTTGTAATGCAAAGTATCATGTTTCAATTTTGTTTAGTTATTCTAATTCTCACAGTGTTTGTAATTTTATATTTTTAGTGATTCATGGGTATGGTAGACAGAAGAGTGTAAAACATGCTACAAATATAGGCAAAAATAAAGCAAGAAAGTTTAGCCAAATAGCATTTATTACACATCTTTTAATACTTTGTTTTAGTTGTAGTTGGACACAATACTTTTATTTTATATTTATGTGGTGCTGAGGATCGAACCCAGTGCTCTACACATGCTAGGTGAACACTCTACCTCTGAGCCACAACCCCAGCCCCATTTATTACACATTTTTAGAAACCATTTGTAAGGATGCCCTTAGGCCTTAGCCTAAGCAACTCCATTTTAAAAACCTGTAGTCTCACCAGGCAGAAGCCTACAGAGCCCTCCAATATGCTGTTTTCCCAGATGTGAATATTGAACCCCTGAGAATTTCCAAGACATATAAAGAAAGCGAGTTTTATTTAAATGATAGGACAGAAATAGACTTCACAGAGAAGGGTATCCTGAAATGATATCTAAAGAAGTAGACATGCCCTGCCCCTTTTATACTTTTTAGAATTCCTTTGTTCTCCTGGTCTCTCCTCCCCTCATCCTGTGTATAGGACCAGTGGTCAAAAGGTGGGCCAAAAGGTGAAGGTCAAGGGTGGGAACCAAGCCACCCAGGGGGTATACATAAGAAGGAAGCAACCCCTTGTAGAGAGGAACAATACCTGGGGGCAGGTTACCTTGGCAACAGGTGGAGGAGAAGGGGGAAGGGCTTTGGAGATATTAGCATTTCATTTCCTCCTGAATTAGTCCCCAGATTTCTGACCCAAGCATTTTTTACCTTAACTATCTTTTTGTCCCCTCTTCACCATTGGGGGAGGGGAGTTATATCTTTTCTTTTTTAAATAAGTCCTACTCTGTTTACTCTTCCCTTCTTTTATTGCTTGTGGATTTTATTCTTCAAATTTGTGAGACAAGAACCCAGAAATAAATCAGTGAAGCAGAGAATCTTTCATTTCAAAACTCCAGTTTCAATTTGATATTAGAACTTCAGACAAGCAGCATCCTAAATGGTGGCCTAGCAACAACATAAAAGCATCTGAATAATTACATAGTAAACACTTGATTTTGAGCAATGTGGTTTTCTAGTGAACTAATCTGTAAAATGTACATTCACATGCATATAAAAACTGACATGATTCTGGTAGATTTGAAATGTGGAGAGTCCCATCCTAGCTCTGAGAACATTGAGTGAATGCCTATAATCAGAGATGGGAATGAACAGTGAGATAACCATTCTCTAGTCATCAACAAGAGAGCTGACAAGTCAAGATTACTATTTCTGGACAAAATATTGAGCAAGAGAAAAAGACAACATACATACAGTGTAAGGTAAGCATCCCCAATGAAAATATCATGTCATCATTTCATCTGAATTTCACCAGATGAAAGGTCCTGCTCTCACACACAGTTTGCTATTAGTTTTAGTGCTTCACTCTTAAATATGATAGAGAAGAAACAACTTGAAACATTTAGACCACAGCTGTCAAAATAAAAGTTTTGGGAAAACAAAGAATGCAGAGAAGAGATAAAAAACTTGATGATAAAACTATAATATCCTCATAGTGATGAAATTATTGCCTATATGAAACATTCAGATATGGCTATAATAGTAAATGTTCCTAGAACAAAAATGAACTCTTAGAAACATGATAGTAAAATGGAAAACAAATAGACTGGGGGTAGATAAAATTGACATAGAATCTTCCAAAGTGTGGACTAACATGAGAAAGAGAAATAAGCACATAAGAAACTAGAAAATTAGTAGATAACTGCAGGACATGTAACATCTAAATGATAATATTCTCTGGAAGTAAAAAATGAGTGTAAAGTGATCAAAGAAATGATTGCAATTTTTTCTACAATTGAAGAATATGAATTTCTGAACTGAAAAAGATCATCAAATGATCAAACTAAAAACCCACACAAGGAGACATCACCACAAAAGGGGAGAAAAGAGATGATCCTAAAAACCATTAGAGACCAAAATAAAGTCATATCAAAGAATGAGGAATCAGGATGGAAACAGATTTATTTGGATTAACACTTCATTGTGATTTTTTTATTATGTTATTTTCTAGTTAGGTCTTGGGCTTTCTTTGCCAAGAGCAACTATAAATCAAGAGAGTAACTCCCTAGGGAAGGCTAGATGGGAGAAAAATCAAGTTCAGGTGTGTGTGTCAGGAGAGACACAAAGAGGGGATGAAACCAAATTTCATTAAATGAGACATTTATTACTCATAAGTCCAGAGATGTTAAGGGTGTTAGTGGGGCAGGTGGAGAGGCAAATGAAGTCTAGAAGCAGGGAGCTCAATTAGCAAGTGGGGAAGAGAGAGAGAGAGAGAGAGAGAGAGAGAGAGAGAGAGAGAGAGAGAGAGAGAGAGAGAGAGAAAGGAAGGAAGGAAGGAAGGAAGGAAGGAAGGAGGAGAGAATAAGGAAGAGGACCTGAGGACCCGTGGGACTACCACTTTATTAAGTTTCATAGGCATTACCCCTTAGGCTTTACCACTGTGGTTGTGGATTAGGTAGTTTAATGAAAACATTCACAAAAGGGGAACTCATTTATATTACCTTGATGTTGAACATTATATTTTATCATAGTTGACAGCTGTAGGGTGTATTGGACTTTGGGTCAGTGAAATGAACAGTGGGCTATATTAAAAGAAATCATACAGAGAAAGTTTTGACTAGGTTGATGGTGACAGAGTAGAACTAGCATTCAAACAACTATGCCAGTCCTAAAAATTGTTGCTGATGTGATAAGTATGCTAAACAAACTTGTGACACACTTTCTTTCCAGAAATATTAAAGCAAGGTCTTAAATATTTTGAGGGAAAATTATTTCCAAACTTGAATTCTCTATCAATTAATTAGAATACTGATTTTTAAGATATATGTTTTTCAAATAACTGGCCTCTATTATATCTTGTTTAAGTAAGTAATGGATCGAACTCATCAAAATAAGAGGAATGGGAAGCAGGAATCAGAAAATATGGGATCCAGAAAGAGGGAGCAATGAGAGACAACAAGGCATAGAAAATAACCATTCCAGACTTAAATAGGATGATGGAAGATTCTAGCAAAGCTATTCCCAAGTAAAATATAAGATTAATAGATTACTAAAAGCATTTTTTATGCATGGAGAATTTTAACTTACAGAGTTATAAGTTAATAACTTATTAGTCTTAAAAAGTGTCTAATTCTTCCCTACCCTGCTTCACTTGTGTACAATGTGTCAAAATACATCTACAAATTAAAAAATTTAAAAAAAACTAGTTAAAACAAAGGAATTTATGGAAAATGAAATATTTTACCAAAATTATATGTAACTATCTAATTTTGTAGCTCAAATATGAATATAATTATGCATATATTTATAACCTGAAGATTCATTTAACCATGTTAAAAGACAATTTGGTGGCAAATTTCATAAATGCCTTGTATTTTTCTTTTAACTATGACTAATATTTAATAAACTATGTAGAATATCACCCAAGGAGTTTAGTTCAGAATTTATGGGTTTCCACTGGTAAGTATTCAAATAAATTTGTAGTAGACATCAAACTCCTAGAATCTTCTAGTCAGTATGGCTTAGGGTGTTTCTACCTTTATAACTAAATATTTACATTTGATATCATTACTATTTAATAAACAAAATCTGATTTTGTTTGCTTATGGAAGTAGAAGCTACCATCTTCTACCAGGACCACTTAGTTTTACCTTTACTCTGTCATTTTCTATATAATTGATACAGTTTCATTTAAAGTAGTTTATCATGTGATTTGTTGACTACTAGATTGGAAAAGAAATCAACAGAACTGTTAAAGCATATGTAAATAGAAAATTGATTTTCATATTTAAGCATCACAATCCCAAGATACACAAACATAAGTTCTGTTTTCAATATCAACTTGTATAACATCGAGACACAGATAATCTGTTTATTTAGAAGCATAACTGATAACCTTGGAGACATTCTGGGTGCTTACCAGATGAGATTAGTTAAAGTACCCACACTTGAGGGTTTATGGTTATATATTGAAATTTTAAAGTTTTATCACGAATGAATAAATTGCATTTTGTATTCAAAGATTAACATTAGAAGCGTACAACATAGAATAACCTCATTAGCTGCATGATAGAACAAGTCACAATGCTAAATTTGCATGAGCAGGGCCAGCCTCAAAGGTAGATAACAGTCAATAATTTATTACCCATGTTGATATGATTTCTAGAATTCATTCATGATAGTCTTCATCCAGCAGTGAAGGCAAAATTCACAGCTACCAATTCAGTATTAAATGTCATATTTTCACTTATGGCATATCATTGTAAACATGAAAATATTTCTAAAAATGAGAAGAGTCCCCAAATTATTTCTAATCATCAATGTTTGCATAGGATTTATTTCCTCTCCAGCATGAAAGATTGGTTAGGCGACATAACAATATTAGATTAAAGACTATGATATGATCAAATGAGGTAAGAAGATGGACAAAATGAGTGAAAGCAAAGAAAAATGAGGGCATTAATAAGAGACTTGACTGATTTTATGATTATTTAGATTTGTTTGAAAACCATACTAAAATATGATCATAATATAAATTATTGCAACACAGATCATAAGGTCAGTGATACAGAAATATATCAAACAAAATCCATCTAACATCTCAACAGTTATTAAGATGGTTGCAAATATACTGTCAAGCATCAGGAAAATTCTTACTTGGGTTGTATTTTCATCTGTCTTCTATTCTATCATTCCCAACATACATCCTGCATTTTCTGAGTCCTGCTTTCTATATGCTGAATTTACTACACTAATAGAATAAATCTACCTCTTAAAATACATTGTTCCTTCTTCCTTTATTTTCTCATTGAAATCCTACAATCCTCTGAAAATTTCAGTTAATTCTGAATTTTATTAGAGGCAGACAAAGTATATTTGAGAGAATTTAGCACAGTCTTGCATCAGACACTACAAACTTCAGTTGTGCTAGTCCTTTCAAGTGTCCCACATGTCACATATATGTGTAAAAATATATATTAAAAATATATATGGGTAAAACTTACATGTTCTCTTTCTGATAGCCTCCATAGCTATGGTGATCTGGATTTTCAAAAATCCTATGACTTTCAAATATCCTGTCATATCTCTCCACAAATAAATAACAAGCACATTTGTCAGATTATGTGTTCAAAACAAAGGTTTGAAAAATATGGCTATCATAGCACTCATGGGTAGCCAAGAATGGTGATTTTCTGCTTCTCTAAACTATAACATCTACCAAAGTTCTAAATACATCCTCTTCTAAGGTACATCCTCTTATTGTTTCTAATTTCCTTTTCCTTGAGTTAGCCTCTGATGCTTTCATCCTACCCAAGATTTTCAATTGTGTCCTACAATTATTAACAAATTCTGGAAATCCTCATCAACTTCTTCATAAAATATAGTCTTTCTTGTTTGTTGTGCCTAAGTTTTTTTTTTTTGGGGGGGGGTACTGGGGCTGAAACTCTGGGGCATTTGACCACTGAGTCACATCCATAGCCCTATTTTGTATTTCATTTAGAGACAAGGTTTCACTGAATTGCTTAGCACCTTGCTTTTGCTGAGGCTGGTTGTGAACTTGTGGTCTTCCTGCCTCAACCTCCTGAGCTGCTGGGATTATAGGATTACTGGGATTATGGCTACTGGGATTACCAGACCTGGCTTTCTTGTTCTTAAAAGAAGATTCAGACTCAAGGAAGTTCTGGGAAGATGGCAGAATATAGAGGTCATATCTCTGGCAGCTCTGTGGCACAAAACCAAGAAAAGCACACAGGCAATTTTTCAACAAGGTGGGTGAATGAACAAGAATTAAGGGGGACTTCACTGGAATGTAATATTGGACACTCAAAACAAATCAGGGAATCAGCATATCAAATAAAATAAAATAAAGAACCCTAAATTCACAGAGCAGAAACTGGAGGCACAAGCCAAAATGGTCTGTCTATGAATGTAGTAAAGCAATAAAAGGGAATTAAACAAACCCCCATTCTCAGGAGGACTGAGGCATGTTGGGGTATGGAGAGTTTAGAGATCAGAGTCACTGCCCAAATAAACAGTAAACTGCACTACACAATATCCTTGTATGGGAAAGAAGTCACCATCTCTCCCTGCAGAGTACAAAAGACAGCAGCAATAGTGCAGAGGCCAGCAGCTGGGGTAGATGATTCCTGGCAGACCAGAGTCTGGCTTGAAATCTTATATTTGATAAAGGGGCTAAAAGCATGCAATGGAGGAAGGATAGCATCTTCAACAAATGATGTTGGGAAAACTGGAAATCCATATGCAACAAAATGAAACTGAATCCCCTCCTCTCGCCATGCACAAAAGTTAACTCAAAATGGATCAAGGAGCTTGATATCAAATCAGAGACTCTGCGTCTGACAGAAGAAAAAGTTGGCTCTGATCTACATATTGTGGTGTCGGGCTCCAAATTCCTTAATAGGACACCCATAGCACAAGAGTTAATAACAAGAATCAACAAATGGGACTTACTTAAACTAAAAAGTTTTTTTCTCAGCAAGAGAAACAATAAGAGAGGTAAATAGGGAGCCTACATCCTGGGAACAAATTTTTACTCCTCACACTTCAGACAGAGCCCTAATATCCAGAGTATACAAAGAACTCAAAAAAGTAGACAATAAGATAACAAATAACCCAATCAACAAATGGGCCAAGGACCTGAACAGACACTTCTCAGAGGAGGACATACAATCAATCAACAAGTACATGAAAAAATGCTCACCATCTCTAGCAGTCAGAGAAATGCAAATCAAAACCACCTTAAGATACCATCTCACTCCAGTAAGATTGGCAACCACTATGAAGTCAAACAACAACAAGTGCTGGCGAGGATGTGGAGAAAAGGGTACACTTGTACATTGCTGGTGGGACTGCAAATTGGTGCGGCCAATTTGGAAAGCAGTATGGAGATTCCTGGGAAAGCTGGGAATGGAACCACCAGTTGACCCAGCTATTGCCCTTCTCGGACTATTCCCTGAAGACCTTAAAAGAGCGCACTACAGGGATACTGCCACATAGATGTTCATAGCAGCACAATTCACAATAGCTAGACTGTGGAACCAACCCAGATGCCCTTCAATAGATGAATGGATAAAAAAATGTGGCATTTATACACCATGGAGTATTACGCAGCACTAAAAAATGTTAAAATCGTGGAATTTGCAGGGAAATGGATGGCATTAGAGCAGATTATGCTAAGTGAAGCTCGCCAATCCCTAAAAAACAAATGCCAAATGTCTTCTTTGATATAATGAGAGCAACTTTGAACAGAGCAGGGAGGAAGAGCAGGAGGAAAAGATTAACATTAAACAGAGTCATGAGGTGGGAGGGAAAGGGAGACAAAAGGGAAATTGCATGGAAATGGAGGGAGACCCTCATTGTTATACAAAATTACATATAAGAGGTTGTGAGGGGAATGGGAAAATAAACAAGGAGAGAAATGAATTACAGTAGATGGGGTAGAGAGAGAAGATGGGAGGGGAGGGGAGGGGGATAGTAGAGGATAGGAAAGGTAGCAGAATACAACAGTTACTAATATGGCATTATGTAAAAATGTGAATGTGTAACCGATGTGATTCTGCAATCTTTGTAATGTTTTGAATAACCAATAAAAAAAGATACTAGAAACCTTCAGGGACACTATAAGTCTGCAGGGTAGAAACTGTACTGCCTCATATCCACACTGCTAGATGGGTAGACACACAAACAACATGAAAAAACAAGGGAACATGTCACCCCCCAAAAATCCAATAATAGAATCCACTAACAGGATGCTCCAATAATTGAATTCATTAACACCATCATGGATTCAGAGAAAAATCAGTGGATTTTGTAGTGGATTTCATAGAAAAATCAGAGAAGGAGTTTAGAATGTACATAGTTAAGTTGACCCATGAGGCAAAAGATAATGTAAGAAATGAAATATGAAATCAAATTCAGATGAAAGATCAATTCAATAAAGAGATACAGATTTTTAAAAGAAATCAAGCAGAAATCCTCAAAATGTATGAGTCAATAAACTAAATTAAAAATTTAATGGATTCTGGCCATATAAAATAAAAATAGGCATGTTCTCTAGTTTCGTTTGTTTGTTGTTTTTGTTTTTCTGGAGGAGTTTGTATAAGATTATTGCTATTTCTACTTTAAATATTTGTAAGAATTTACCAATGAAAGCACCTGTACCTGAAAATTTTTTGATAAGTACTCGGTTAATTACATATTAAATTTATTAGCAGAAATAGAACTACTTAGAATTTATAAATTTCCTTCTTGTTTCTAATTTGCTAAGTTGAATTTTCTAGGAAATTGCCATTCTACTTATATTTTAAAATATATTGAAATAATGCTATTCACAACATCCTTTCATTATTCCATTTAATGTCTTAAGGATATGTGGTGATACTTCATTTGCTTTCTGATATTGGCAATAGGTATCCATTTGCTTTCTTTTAATATGTTTTCTGAGACTTTAGTTTTCCAAAGAACCAAATTTGGTCTTTGTAACTTCATTTGAATTGCACACTTATTCTACATTTGATTCATTCCTGCTATCAAGAAAGTATTATTTACTTTGTTTCTTTTGGTTTATATTACTTTTTATTTTTATTTTTATTATAAATTGGCATATTATAGTTGTACTTATTTATGGGGAACAGAGTGATTTTATGACATATGAATACAACATGAAATAATTAAATCAAGCTTTTCAATATATCCATTACCTCAAATATGTATCATTTTGTGGTAAGAATATTTAAAAATTTCTTAGTGATCTGACATGTATAACACATTATTTTTTTAAACTCTTTGCTATACTGTGAAATATTTCTCAAAGAAAATAATACCTTATTCCTCCTAAAAAAATTAATGTAAGGTATCACCAACAGACTAGAGCACTCAGAAAACAGAACTGAAGGCAATGAAGCCAAAATATATAATCTTGAAAATAAAGTTGGCCATAGAGAGAAGATGTTAACAGAACATAAACAGAACTTCCAAGAAATAAGGGATAACACAAAGAGGCCAAATTTAAGATTTATTAGGATAGATAAAGGCACAGAAATAGAAACCAAAGGAATGCATAATCTCTTCAATGAAATAATATGAGAAAATTTCCAAAAGCTAAAGAATGAAATGGAAAATCAAAATCAGGAGGATTACAGGATTCCAAATGCACTACAACACATGCACACAAACTCACATTTTCATGAAAATGCCTTATAAGTATAAAATTTTAAATGCTGCTAGATACAGAATAAGTATAAAGTTTTAAATTCTGCTAGAAAAAAATGTCAGATTAGGCTTTAGAGGGAAACAAATTTGGATCTCAGGTGATTTCTCAAGCTAGACCTTCTACCCAGCAAAATTAAGCTTCATATTTTAAGATGAAATAAACACCTTCTATGATAAACAAAAATTAAAATAATTCATAACTTGAAAACCTGCAGTACAGAACATTCTCAGCAAAATATTCCATGAAGATGAAAGGGGGAAAAAAAGTGAAAACCAGCAATGGGAGTATCTACACTAAAGGAATAGTCAACCAAATGAGAAACTAATACAAATTAAAAACCATAAATAAACCAAAATGACTGGAAATACGAATCATATCTCACTAATAATCTTGAATGTTAATGGCCTAAACACATAAATCAAAAGAAATAGACTGGCAGATTGAATTAAAAAACAAGACCTAAAAATATGCTGTCTCTAAGAGACTCACTACATAGGCAAAGACTGAAGGTGAAAGGGTGAGATAAAAGCATGTCACTCACATGGGTCATGAAAACAAGCAGGGGTTTCCATCCTCATCAGATAAAGTGGACTTCAAGCCAAAGTTTATCAGAAGAGACAAAGAAGGACATTTCATACTGTTTAAAGCAATTATACATTCATAAGACATAACAATTGTAAATATTTATGCCCCCCAAAATGAAGCAACTATTTACATCAAACAAACCCTTCTTATTTTCAAGAATCAAATAGATCACAACACAATAGTACTGGGTAACATTGACACACCTCTCTTACTACTGGATAGATCTTCCAAACAAAAACTCAACAAAGAGACTATAGAACTAAATGATATAATCAATAATTTAGGCTTAATTGTAGGAACATACATCAACATTGTAAAAACTATATATGCTAAACTCAAGGTCAATATCATTCTAAATGGAGAAAAAGTAAAAGCATTTTCCCTAAAAACTGGAACAAGACAAGGATGTTTTCTTTCACCTCTTTTATTCAACATAATCCTTGAAATTCTAGCCAGAGCAATTAGAAGAAAGAAATTAAAGGGAAAGGGATATAAATAGAAAAAGACAAGCTCAAACTATATTTGCCAATGACATGATTGTATATTTAGAAGATCCAAAAAATTTCAACAGAAAACTTCTAGAACTCATAAGCAAATTCAGCAAAGTAGGAGGATATAAAATTAACACCCATAAATAAAATTCATTCCTACACATCTGTGATGAATCTGCTGAAAAAGAAATTAGGAAAACTACTCCATTTACAATAGCCTTAAAAAGTATTTGGGAATAAATCTAACAAAAGAGTTGAAAGACTTTCACAATGAAAACTGCAGAATACTAAAGAAAGAAATTGAAGAAGACTTTAGAGGATAGAAAGATCTCCCATGCTCTTGTATACGCAGAATTAACATTGTCATAATGTCCATATTATCAGAAGTGCTATATAGATTTAATGCAATTCCTATTAAAATCTCAATAACATTCTTCACAGAAATACAAAAAGCAGTCATGAAATTCATGAAATGAAAATTTATGCTCCATTTGTGTACAGACAATTGAAATGCATTCTGCTGTCACTTATATATAAGTAATTAGAACAAATTTAAAAAAAAGAAAAATAGGTATTAAATTTTCCAAATTTTGTTTAAAAATAATTAAAATAGTTTCAAGAACTTTCTTTAGGTAAACAGAAAAGTTCAAATCATTAAAAGCTAATTTAACATTTTCAATGTCCAAGAAAAAGAAAAAACCCAAAAAGCTTAATCAATAAAGGGCTAAGGAACTGAACAGACACTTCACAGAAGAAGAAATATGATTGGCCAACAAATATATGAAAAAATGTTGAACATCTCTAACAATTAGAGAAATACAAATTATAACTACACTAAGATTTTATTTCACTACAATCAGAATGGCAATTTTCAAGAATGAAAACAATAAATATTGGCAAGGTTGTTGGGAAAAAGGTACATTCATCCATTACTGGTATGACTGCAATTTGGGGCAACCACTCTGGAAAGCAATATGCAGGTTCTTCAGAAAACTTGGGAATGGAACCATCATTTGACTCAGGTATCCCATTCCTTGGTTTATACCCAAGACTTAAAATCAGCATGCTACAGTGACACAGCCACATCAATGTTTATAGCAGCCCAATTCACAATAGTGAAACTATGGAACCAACCTAGGAGCCTTTCAACAGATGAATGGAAAAAGAAAATGTCACACACACACACACACACACACACACACACACACACACACATATATATATATATATATATATATATATATATATACAATGGAATATTAAATATTACTCAGCCCTACAGAAGAATGAAATTTTGGCATTTGCCAGTAAATGATGGAAATGGAGAATATCATGCTACATGAAATAAGCCAATCCCCAAAAACCAAAGGCCAAATATGTGGATGCTAATTCACAATAAGGGGGGTACAGGGAATAATAAAGTACTTTAAAATAGACAAAGGGGAATGAAGGTAAGGGAGGGAGAATAGAATATGAAAGATTGTAGAATGAATTGGAAATTATAATCCTATGTGCATATGTGATTACATGACCCCTGTAATTCTACATCATTTGCAATCAGAAGAATGAGAAGTTACACTCTGTATGTGTAAAATATTTCAAAATACATTCTACTATCATGTATAACTAATTAGAACAAATAAAAAAGAAGACTGTCACTCAAGGATGTCATATTTCTCCCACTCCATTCCTCTTTTTGATCCTGCATATTTATCCATTCTTCACATAAAACAGAGCAGTGTGAGTACAGTTACAATGAAGGAGTAGGAGAAGTATCAACTTATTTTTCTCTCCATTGTAGCACTCATACTACCACTCTTCCATCATCTTGAAATAAAAACATCATTTAAAGTCTTTTGAACTGAACCCAAATACTATATTTGTATTACATGTTAAATCTAAGAACAATTAATCACCTCATAAGTTAAAAATTTCACCACAGTTTCAATTATAATAGTTATTACATAATGTAACTTGAATTTCTAATTAACCCAAAACTCTTACATTGCCTGTGAAAGGTGAAATTAATTTATTAGAATGTGATAATGTATATCAATCAAGTGGGGTATATTCACTGTAGAAATGTACTTAATATTTAGCACTTCATCTAAATATCAGGTATATTTTTAACATGCCAGTACTACTGTAAATTAGGATATTTATAATTAAATAAACTTTAAAAAGATGGTTAATTTAAGTATAGAAAACATGATCTATTTTTCATCACAGTTTGTGAATTTTAAATAAGTTTTAATTAAAACTAAATTTAATTTATTTTCATGAGAATTATATTGTGACCATTTAGTGATGTTTCACATGAGATAAAATTACATTAATCCATTTTAAAAATGAATTCCCTTCAAATAGCTAAGTTTTAATAAATGCATAAGCACTATACATAAAGTGAAAAATTTGATCTAAATTTGAATCTTTTTAAATGCCCTACCAATTTGGCTTATTAGTTCTTTGCAGTCCTCATTACACATTTTTTGAAAACTCTCATTTCATAAGAAAAATGTCCATTACCCACATCTGAATTGTATCAGATTTTTCTGTAATCTCTGCCTTATATTGGATTCTTCCAGAATGTCAGTCCTATGGATTAGTGTGCAAGTAGTTCATTAGGAAAGTGATCCCAGGAAGTACCAGTAAGTTCTGGTTTTCAATTCTTTAATTTTATTTTGTTGGTTTTTCTCAGTTGTGCTTGACAGTAGAATTCATTTTGATAAAATTATATAAGCATAGGATATCTCTTATTCTAATTAGGACCCCATTATTGTGGATGGACACAATGGTGGGGGGTTCACTTAGGTAATTTCATATGTGTACATAGAAAAATGTTAGATTCATTCTACTGTCTTTCCTATTCCCTTCTCTTTGTTACCCTTTTTCTAATTTATTATTCTTTTGCTATATACCTAGACATGGAATTTTTTGATCATATGGAAGTTCAATGTTTAACTTTTTGATCAACTGCCAAACTGTATTCTATAGAGGCTGCACAATTCTTAATTCCCATGAGCAATGTATGGGGGTTTTAATTCCTCCACTTAACATTTCTTATCTTCCATTTTTAATATGGTATTTCTAGTAAGTGTGACTCATGACTAATAATGAGTGTTATTTTTACTTATTTATTGGCCATTTGTAATTTTCTTTGGAGAAATGTCTATTCAAGCCCCTTTGCCCATTTTTGAATGGGGTTGTTTCATGTTTTTGTAGTTGTTGAGTGGTAGAAATTTTTATACATTCTGGATATGAATACCCTGTTAGATAAATGCTTTACAAATATTTTCTCTCACTCTGTAAGTTGCCTTTTCACTTTCTTGATAGTGTTCTTTGACACAAAATTTCTTAATTATAGTGAAATACAATTTTTTTGTCTTTGCTTTTGATGTCATATCCATGAAATTGTTGATAAATCCAATATCATGAAGATTTTCTTTAATGTTTTCTTCTAAGAGGTATATATTTATATTTTTGAAGTTTAGGTGTTTGATCCATTTTAAGTTAATTTTTTTAATATTCCATAAGATTAAGTGTCCAACATCATTCTGCAGGTGTGTAGTGTACTGTATCCATTTTCACAGAGGCATTTGTTGAAAAGAAACCTTTCATTTGTCAATTGAATCATTTTAACACCCTTGTCAAAAATCAGTTGACCATATATGTGGAGATTTATTGTGGGAAACTATTCTATCGGTCTGCCAGTTTGTTTTTATGCTAATATAGGACTATTTTAATTACTGTAGCTTTATAACTTTTGAAATTGAGTAGTTTGAATCTCCAACATTATTTTTTTCAAGACTCTGATTCTCTGCAGATCTTGAAATTCCATAAGAATTTGAGAATTGACTTTTTCATTTCTAATACAAAACAAAACAAAACTGTTGAAATTTTGATAAGAATTATATCAAGCCTGTAGGCTGCATTGGGAGTAGTATTAACACCTCAACACTATTTAGTCTTCCTTCATCTCCATGAGCTTAGAATGCCTATCCATTTCTTAAGGTATTTTTAACTTTTTAACTTATTTTAGCAATATTTCATAGTATTCAGGGTACATGACTTTCACCTTCTTGGTTAGAATTATACTTAACTATTAAATTCTTTTATATGGTATTGTAAATGGAATTGCTTTTTAAATTTTCTTCTTAAATTGTTCATTGCTAGAGTATAAAAATACAACTGATTTTTGTGTGTTGATCTTATAACCTGAAACTGCTGAATTCCTTTGTTAGATCTGGTAGCTTTGTTGTGGATTGTTTGGGATTTTCTGGGTTTTTTTTGTGGGGGGGTGTTACCGAGGATTGAACTCAGGGGCACTCAACCACTGAGCCACATCACAGCCCTATTTTGTATTTATTTAGAGACAAGGTCTCACTGAGTTGCTTAGCTTGCCATTCATTGCTGAGGCTGGCTTTGAACTCACGTCCTCCTGCCTCAGCCTCCTGAACTTCTGGGATTAGAGGTGTGTACCACTGTGCTTCAGATATCCAATTAGCCTAACTGACATGGAGTATCAGTTGAGGGTAAGTGGAACCCTTAATAAATTAGACTTGATCTTAAATTCAGTCTTTTGATTCCAAGTGAGGATGGATGCTTAAGTTTTCTCTAGGCCCTGCAGATATGAAGCATAGTGATAACTACCCTACTTTATATCAACTCAATGAATTTCTTTATTGCCTGTTGTGAGTCAAGGCTGCTGAACCTTGATGACACTGTTCTGGTTTGGGAATTAGAGCACACGGCTGTCTTCTACCAGATGAGAAACAGAAGTTTAACTTCATGTATGGACATGTAGATACCACTGAGTGAGCTGTGAGAACAAAACCATCTATTTCTTTTGATTTGGAAATAGGATGGAAGAATGCTATTACCTACTTTGCACTGAAGAAACCACATGGGAGTAATGTGTATTTTTTTTTTATTAATCTTTGGATTGAGTAGTATGAGAATCCATCCAGTTTTCTGTTATTAAGTCATGATCTCTTTGGGGGGGGGTCTATACCTGTTTGTTGGCATTTCTAGATTAGAGGATTCTGTAGTTCTTTCTCCTTGAATATGGGTGGCAATAAAGAAACCCAGGAACTCACAACCATATAATTTATCAAGTCCTAATGTCTGTAGGCAGCCTATTTTCTGCTTTCCAGAGTCCCCATATGCTTTTTTTAATTTTGCTGTGTTTATAGTATTTTAGTAGCAAGAGAAAGGACATGGGAAGAGTAGGAATAATCAATTATAATAGAAATACAAATTTCTATTAAAAATTATTTGCTGGGTGGTTACTAAATTCAAGGTATCATTCAAATGAATACATTCAAGAATGCTGTCATGTATAATTACTCTGGAAGTTTACAATATATTTAGTTAGAGAATAGTGACATAAAATGGAATGAAATTTTATATGATAAGTCTAAATATGTGGCATGAAGTATTAAAATTTTAAACTAGAAATAATTCAATGTGGGATGATGTAGACAGGAGGGAAATTGCAACTTTATCTAAGAATCATTATTTTAAAAACAAATCTATAATGAAGAACCACTGATGTTTAAAAGTGCAATTGTGGTTCACCAATACCCATTCACTGTGTATTATTTGATTACTTGTTTGCTTATTTGTTGATTGGTAACTGAGGCAGTAGTAGAAGATAAAATAATTTTGTGAAAGAGAAAGTAATATATCTTTAATTTATACTTTTATTTGGAGGACATTGATATTATGTATAGGAGCGTCTCTCCATATGTTTCTCCTGCCAATTGTTTTCTGTAACCTCCCTACCTCCTCTCTGCTGTTCTTCCCTTTTACTTTGCTCTGTTATGTCTATCTTTATTAACAAAAATTTGCTGAGCTACTTGGAGTCTATATTCTGATGACCAAGAAAGATTAGCCAAGTCCACAATTAGCAAAAGTCCCAAACAATATATATTTTAAATAACATATAAGTGGTACAGTAAATACATTCAGTAGGATTTTTTGGAAAAATAACTATTTCCAATTATGATTTCTCAGGATCATATATTTTACCCAGCATATTCCACTTTCCTCTCCTTAATACCTCTTCCAACCCTCTGGCCTCAGCTGTCATATCCAGACCTAAATTTGCATTCCAAATGAAGATTAGTAGTCAAGCAAATCTCATAAATACAATCCTACATTTCAGTAGCCAAGCTACACATTTTTTGTAACATTACAGAATGAGAATTGTGTAATTTTTAAAGACAAAGATGATCGAAGCTATTTCCCAAGAAAAGGTGGGAAAAAATGAAGGGACACATTTGAGCATGTTCCCAAATTAATTTAGATTTTCCCATTTTATAGCCCAATCATTCAGGTATTAAAAAAATCCTCCTAAAAATTTTGTTATAAAATGTTTCATTCAGCCCAGGAGTGAAATTCTTTCCTGTATTTGAGAAAAAGTGAAAAGAAAAACAACAGATGTTGAATTATAGGAATAAGAATTTCAGATGGTTTATTTTCTTTGGAATGCATGTAACTTTAGGACAGATTCATTTATTTAAATTACATTTTACAGATGGGTTGTCTGAGAGGAGATTCTTTTTGGGAGGGCAGCAAAGTATAAACAAAGAAAAAAAAGAAACTAAGTTCTAAGTTCTCTTTTGCTCTGACTCTTTGTGTTTTGGGGTCTGATCCTCTTCATAAATAGATTATTTTCTTTAGCCTACACTGATACCAAACACTTAAGGGCATTACCTCCATTTTGAAAGCACATAGTTTGACTCTCTAACAACCAGCAGAATCAAATCCTTTTTGCTCTTGGAAGTCAAGGATTTTTTTCCCCCTGAACAAATTCTTGCATTGTCATTCTCTGTGTGAGTTGCTTCTTCTGTGAAAGTTAAATTCATTTTAATAAAAGCACCCTACTTCATTTCTCCCTTCCCCATTTTTAAGTAAAAATAGAAAAGAAATAACAAGAAGGAATTTTGAGAATGATATTAATTTCAAAGTGGTATCTGCTGGAGGTAATAGTAATTGTATCAGTCCCAACCATAGTTCCTCATGACTTTTTTTTGTGACCTGGTATTCTTATTTATCTCTTTTGTCTTCTTTTTCAGCCTCTCTCTGTACTCCACCCTTCACCATTTTAATTCCACCTTCTGACTCTCATTCCCATCTGCCAATGTATTTCTGTGGTAATAAGTCTTATGAATGATACGTACATTCTCTTAATAGCTTGAGATTTTTTGGCAGTTTTTTATTCTTTAAAAATTTATTTTATTTTATTGGTTCTTCTTAGTTATACATGACAGTAGAATCCATTTTGATAAAATTATAAGCTTAGGGTATATCTTATTCTAATTAGGACCCCATTCTTGAGGTTGAGCAAAATGGTGGGATTCACTTAGGTATTTTTATAAGCATACATAGAAAAATTATGTCAGATTCATTCTACTGTGTTTACTATTTCTATCCCCATTTGCTTCTTTTCATTTCCCTTTGCATAATCTACTGAAATTCCCTTCTTCTCTGCCTCCTCTCTTTTTGTGGTTTTGTTTCCACATATCAGCAAAATATTCAACCTTTGGTTTTTTGGGATTGGATTATTTCACTTAGCGTGATAGTCTCCAGACCTATCCATTTACTAGCAAATGTCATACAGTCATTCTTCTTTATGGCTGAGTAATATTCCATTGTCTACTTATACTACAATTTTTACCCATATGTAATAGAATGAAAGTTAATCCCTCTTTCTCATGCTGCACAAAAATCAACTCTAATTGGATCAAAGGCCTATGAATTAGACCAGAAAACTTGCACCTACTCGAAGAAAAGATAGGCACAACATATTGGCACAGGAATTGACTTCCTGGGCAAGACATCTAAAGCACAAGAAATAAAATAAAAATCAACAAATGGGATGGCATCAAACTAAAAAGCTTCTTTACAGTAAAAGAAACAGTCAAGAGTGTGAACAGAGAGTCTACAAAATAGGAGAAAATCTTTGCCATCTGCACCTCAGATAGAGTATTAATCTCCAGGATATAAAAAGAACTTAAAAAACTTAACACCAAAAAAAAAAAAACCCACAAATAACCCAATAAATAAATGGGCAACGGAACTGGGTAGACCCATCTCAAAATAAGAAATAGGAGTGATCAACAAATATATGAAAAAATGTTCAACATCTTTAGCAATTAGAGAAATGCAAATTAAAATTACACTGATTCCATCTCACTCCAGTAAGAATGACAATTATTAAGAATACAAGTAACAATAAATGTTAGTGAGGATATGGTGTAAGAGGTACACTTACACATTACTGATGAGACTGCAAATTTGTGCAACCCTTCTGGAAAGCAGTATGGATATTCCTCAAATACTAGGAATGGAATCACCATTTGACCCAGTTGTTCCACTCCTTGGGACATATCCAAAGATTTAAAATCAGTGTACTACAGTGACATGGCCACATCAATGTTTATAGCAGCATAATTCACAATAGCTGAGATATGGAACCAACCTAAATGCCCCCAAACAGATGAATGGATAAAGATATTGTGATATATGTATATAACTTGAGATTTTTTGATTCAATACCCAAAATGCTGTTTTGTCTTTTATTGCAATTTAAAAGAACTAAGTAGCCTCTACCAGGAATCTTAGTGTATAACAACAAAGGTATATACTCTCATTAGTTTGCTTGTTTCTTTGCATAGTCTATCCTTAAATTTTATTTCTGCCAGTACTTATTACTAAATTCCATTTCTCTTTTTTCTTTTTAAAAACATTACATGTTTGTTACAAATTCTTAAAACCATTTATTAAAATATTAGAGACTGATATACAAATGACAAATGGACAGACCATATTTAAAAAGGAGCCTTGGCCCAAATAATATGTAGTAACCACCAAGGAAATCAACCAAATATCTATAGTAATCAGCCCTTTCTCTCTCTCTCTCTCTCACACACACACACACACACAAAACAACAACAACAACAATAACAAAAAAAAAACAGTCTGCTATCTAAAGTCAGAGATATAGAAAGTCAGGTCATTATTTCAAATAAAGTGGAAGTCAAACAATAACCTTTGTAACAATAAGACCAAAATAGTAAGGAGTTAATTAATTATAGATACTTATCCTATTTTTTGTTCCCACTTCCAATTTAGGACTAAATTGGAAAAAGCCAAAGATGAACTTCTAACAATCACATATGATGTCCCACTTCCAGTTTGTTGGATGACAGCTTCTCTATGCATTCTCTGATCAGGGTATACATTAAGTCTTCACTTTTTTTTTTTTTTTCTAGAAAGCTTTCTTTCTCTTCCACCCACTTTTGAGTCTCTCCAAAACACAAGTGATGGTTACTGACTCCCTTGTTACTGAATGCTCTAAATATAGTCTTTGCTGGGCCTCATTTGTTGATCTTCACTTATTTCTACAATTATGATAAAAATTGAAATGCCCCTATAATTCTATTCCCAGAAGGTAATCACTGTTAATTTAGTTCCTAATTTTTCAAAATATTAACTTTTAAAAAACTTAATTTTAAAGAAATTGATGAAATGGATTACAAAATAGCCTCAATTCTTTGTGCTTTGTTGAATTTGCCCCCTTTGCAACGTGACTTTTCAGCTTCTCTCATCAATAAATCTACTTTCGCCTGTGGACTTGGTTGAACAAATAGACTCTGAAGGAAGTGACATAAAGTAAATTCCAAGTCTATCCTCAAGAGACTTTGCTCACTTCTACTTTCTTAGAAACCTACAATTATTATCATGTGAACAAGCTAGGGACAGGTTGATAGATATGAAATATATGTAACACAATTAACTCAGTTACCCTAGCCAGAAACTGAGTATTTATTTATTTATTTATTTCATATTTATTTATATGTGAAGAGGAAATTTTAGACTAGACAGGAACTGTTGACCTAAAAGACATGAGTAACTGAAGCTGAATGATATCAGTCCTATCTAGACCTCATCAGAGGAACTGCCCTATAAATCTATGAACTTATTAATGCTAAGTATTAGAAAATTAAGCCGCTAAGCTGTGGAGTGTTTTATACACATATGTAAGTTATAAAGCTTTATAATAAAATGTACATCCATTAATTGACCATTTAACTTATTAAATATATTTCCTAAAACATTGAATCTCATGTACTCTCTAGACAAGTTACTCTAATTTCCCCCATGAGGTAACCAGCAGTTCACATACTTTTATTATTCCCTTGAATTTATTCATAGCTTAACTACATATATATTTGTCCCTCTCAATATTTTTACTGTTGAATAAACTTAAAGTATGATACAATTTTTATTTAATGTTGCTTCTAAAATGTATGTTTGTTGATTCATGTAGCCATAGTTTCTTATTTTTTTCTTTTGAGTATAATGTTTTTGTGTATACCACAATTTATACATTCTTTTGTGAATGGTTAAATAGGTCTTTCTTAGAGATTTTTAAAATTACTAACAATAATACCAAGAGTATATCATCTAATGCAAGTCTACTCTAGAGTTTAAAAATTGGAATTACTCATGATAAATACATGTTCTTTTAAAAAATTTTTTTTAGAGAGAGTGAGAATTTTAATATTTATTTTTTAGTTTTTGGCAGACACAACATCTTTGTTTGTATGTGGTGTTGAGGATCGAACTCGGGCTTCACGCATGCCAGGCGAGCGCGCTACCGCTTGAGCCACATCTCCAGCCCCTTAAAAATATTTATTTTTAGTTGTAGTTGGACACAATGCCTTTGTTTTATTTATTTATTTTTATGTGATGCTAAGGATTGAACCCAGGTACTCGCACATGCTAGACGGGTGCTCTACCACTGAGCCACAACCCCAGCCCCTCAATTTTATAACATAATGTCAAATTATTTAAGTGAGTGGGTGAAACAAAGTAGACTACCACTGGAAATATACTAAGTACTTTCAATTTTGTGATAAAAATGGTATTTCATGAGAACATATGTTTGAATGGATATTAGGTGTGTAGAGTAATAGTGGAAGGCATATAAAGTTGGATATGGCTGAATATATTGGTTTGTGTCCATTAAAGAGAGATTCTGCATTTAATGCTGCAGCTCAGGAAGTTAGAAAGATGCTAACAGATTTTTTGCTTTTTTGGCTAAAATATGGGCCAAAAGATGGTCCAATAATGAGTCATTTTTTGAAATGGCTGATTTCCCTTGGTTTAATGTAGAGGAGGTGATTCAAAGACCTAGGGGTATTGGAATCCTATGGTGGATTTGTCATTTAAGACCTACACACCCACACTGAGGAGGCAGAGAAGACCCATCATTCACTAATACTTTTAAAACAGATTTATGGGGGAATCCTCAGGTTCCATGAAGAGTTCCATAATTGCTCTGCAGCATAAACTTTACAGTGGGAACAATTCTGACTCAGTTGGATAACTTAAATACAGTGAAAAAATTGGATTCTAGGTGGCAGGGGCAAATTGTGGCACTCAATTTTCAAAGACAAGGTGGGCTTAGTTAAAATGATGTACAGTAGAGGTAAAGCAACAGTCAGAATTATCTGACTAATGTAGAGCTATTGTGTTGGCTAGATAAACATGGTGTTATTAGAAGTAAAGTAGGAAGCATATGGAATTCTTAATTGATCTGTATAAGTAGAAAATTTTAGGATAAGGGGAAAAAACTGTAACTGAAATCAGAGAATCATAGTCCCTTAATCAATTCCCAGATTTGAGCCAATGTACAGATCAATAACCCTTTTAAGGGAATAATGGAAGGTAGGTGGATAGGATTAGGAAAGACAGTAGAATGAGTTGGATATAACTTTCCTATGTTCATATACACCACTGTGAATCTCACCATCATGTACAACCACAAGAATGGTATAATTAGAATAAGTTATATTCTATGTATTTATAATATGTAAAAAGACATTCTACTGTCATGTATATCTAAAAATAATCAAAAAAAGGTAAAAAAGAAAGAACCCTTTGAAGAGGAGGTTTGGTCTCCTGGAGGAAGGATTCTGGTTTATTACTAAAAATTATACTGTTAATCATTCTCCCATTCTTCCCCAAAGAGATCTATAGGCTTTTACCACAGTAAACATGTATTGATAGGAAGGAGATAGTCAGACCTTTTTTGGACTACTGAACATTGGTTTTGAATTGGCACTGATTCCAGAGACCCAAAATGTCACTGTGGCCCTCCAATCAGAGTAGAAGCTTATATAAGATGCCAGAGGACCAATGGAGTTTTAGCTTATCTCTGACTTACAGTAAGTCTAATAAGTCCCTGAACCCATCCTGTGGTTATGTCCTTAGTTTCAGAAAATATAACTTAACAGCTGGCAGAATTCTCATATTGTTTCCCTGGCCTGAGGAATGAGGGTTATTTAGATGGGAAAGGCCAAATGGAAATGATCAGAACTGCATTTACCTAGGAAAATAGTAAATCAGAAGCAAAACTGAATTCCTGGAAGGATTTCAGAAATTAGTGCCACTATCAAGGGCTTTAAAGATATACTCTGGCTTTATATCTTACTGTGTGAAATCTTACTTTCAAACATACTCCTGCCATAATGCCATCACCATTATACACTCACCAGAGATCAAATGCATGGGGCTATTCAATCTTGGACTTTCAATTTCCATAATTCTGGTAAATAAGGTTCTTTTCTTTATACATTACCAGGACTTAGATATTTTTTGTAGCAATTATACTTATGTACAAGTATTTCTATTCTATTCCTAGTTTAATAAGAATTTTATATTTATGTTTAAATCTTTGAACACATCCCAACTGGTGTATAATCATTTTTATGTATTGCTGGATTTGGTTGGTAGTGAGACACATCAAACAGTGACATTTCTCAGTAGATGCGGCTTTTTTGAAGGGCTCCAAGTTCACTAAGCCCTTAATGATTGCAAGAATGAGGGTTTTTAAAGTAACCCTAGAACTATCATTCTGAGACTGTTTCCAGACTACTGTGGAGCTGAGGAGAGGATTGAGGAGGAGACCAAATCAAAATGTAATCCTTCTGTTTCTTTCAGAAGTTCATCAGGTTTTTTTTTCTTTTTATTTCTTTCTTTTTTTTTTTTTTTTTTTTTGATAATGGAGATTGAACCCAGGGGTACTTATCCACAAATCCACATCCTCATCCCTTTTTATTTTGAGACAAGAGTCTTGCTAAGTTGCTAAGGCTGGCTTTGAACCTGCAATCCTCCTGCCTAGGCCTCCCAAGCCACTAGGATTACAGGTGTGTGCCACTGTACCTTATTGGTTTTGTCTTTAAAGGCTTTTATGGGAGTAAAAACCTTTGAAGAGCACTGTTTACAGATATCAAAAAACCATAATGGAATATTATGAACAACTTTATGGGAATAAATACAACAACTTAGATGAAACAGACAAATTCCTTCAAAAACCCAAACTGCCAAAGCTTACTGAATACATAAGAATATCCCTATATATAGTAAATATATTGTATTTTTAAGGTGAACAAAACTTCAGTCTTATATGACTTCCCAGGCAAATGCTGACAAATAATTAGGGAAGAAATTATACAAATTCCATACAAATTGTTTTGGTAAGCTTTTTTTGCTGTTGTGACTAAAAGGCCTGACAAGCACAGTTGTAGAGGAAGAAAAGTTTATTTGAAGGCTCCCAGTTTCAGAGGTCTTATTCCGTAGAAGGCTGGTTCCATTCCTTAGGGATAAAGCAAGGCAGAACATCATGGTTGAAGAGTATGGCTGAGAGAAGAAACTCACATGGTGATCAAGAAGCAGAGAGAGTCTCCACTCTTTTTTTAAATACTTTTTTTAGATGTTGAAGGACCTTTATTTTATTCCTTTATTTTTATGTAGTGATGAGAATCAAACCCAATGCCTCACACATGCTAGGCAAGTGCTCTACCACTGAGCCACAACCCCAGCTCAAGAGTCTCCACTATTGAGATACAAAATATATGCCCAGTACCCCATAGCTATGGCCCCAGTGAACCACTTCCTCCAGCCACACCACACCTGCCTGCAGTTACCACTCAGTTAATCCCTATCAGGGCATTAACTCACTGATTGTGTTAAGACTCTCACAATACAATCATTTCTCCTCTGAACCTTCTTGCATTGTCTCACACATGAGCTTTTGGGGAACACCTCACATTAAAACTGTAACATTCTGCCCCTGGCCCACAAAATGCAAAATACATTTTTTTTTCCATTTCCAAGAGTCCCCATAGTCTCAATAGTTCTGAGATTGTTCAAAGTCCAAAGTCTTCTCTGAGGCTTAAGGGAATCTGGCACTGTGAACTACTGTAAAATTAAAAGCAATTTAAAGTATCCAATACATAAAGACTGGCTCCATTCCTTGGGGTCAAAGCAAGGCAGGACATCATGATGGAAGAGTATGGCTAAGGGAAGCAGCTCACATGGTGATCAGAAGCAGAGAGAGCTGTTCTTCATATTTTTGTAAACTTTGTTAGTTGTCAGAGTTCTGAAAAAGTTATTTTGACAGTTTTGTCAATCTTTTCATTGCTCCTATAGAGGAGTGTACACAGCATAGAAGTCCTTCACCATTCCAAATATTGCACATTTTTTTTTCTATACAATGATAGACATGATATGCTTTATTATTGTTTTTAAAAAATGTTTGAATTTATATTTAAGACTGACCTCTGTTATTCTTTTTCTTAAATTGCTACATCTGATTTTGAAATTAAATTTATACTGTCTACATGTGGAAAACATGATCTTTCTTCAGCTCTCTTCAGCTGCTGAATCCCTCTCTTCTGTTTCTTCAGAACAATTTTCTGCTTTTTATCAACTTTTTTGCCTCTATGGTTTACAGACTGACAAATACAGTAAATAAAAAGCACCATACAGTGTTGGATTAACACAAATTATTTCATTTTCTTTGTAGGATCTTGGACTTACAGGTCCGAGCTTCTGTGGTAGTTCTACATTGCCTTCAAACATATTTCTTGCTAATTTATTGTATTTTTAGCTTTCCATGGAGGGTTGTTTGCTTACAAAGTAAGTCCGTCATGACCAGAAGTCTTCAAATGTTATCAAATCTCCATTATGTTTAATTTGTAACTAATGGTGTATTTAAAAATTCCAAAAATTTACAGATCTTTGTAATTTTTAGATTTATTATATATACATAATTTAGTGAACATAGTCTGCTTTTTCTTTACAGAGAAGAATTTTTGGAGATAAATTTATAGTTTAATATTTGATCAGATTTTATAAATTTTCTGCATTCACTTAAGAGGAAAGTGTACTTTCTTTATTTTTCAGTTAAGTGCAACAGTTTATGTATATCCATTAGATCTAGCTTGCTAATTATGTTATTTAAATCCTTTATTACTTTACTCATTGTTTTACCCTTAATCCATGAGTGACTGAGAGAGTAATGTTGAAATAGCCCAATGTGGCTATGCATATTTAAGATTCTCCTTGTCTACAAAATGTTTCTGGTTTTTTTATTCTATTCTATAGTACTTAAATATATTTACAACAGTTTCATCCTTTTGGTAAATAAAATATCTTGTTATTATATAGTAGCCTGCTTTTCCTCAATAATGCTTTATTATCTAAAATATATTAGCCTGCAGTTACTACCGCAATAGCCTAGACCATTTTCTATCTATTTCAAGATCTTTCCGGTCTCATATTTTCAGTGTGTATCTTATAAATAACACAGAGCTGACTTTAAAAAATAATGTCAGATAAACTATGCCTTTTAATAAGACAGTTTAGTTCATATAAATTATTTGTGATTATTGATTCATTTGATTTTTCACATTGCCATCTAATTTTCATTTTTATTGCCTAATTTTATTTATTTACCTATTTATTGATAAATTATAGTTATATATTTATGGGGTACAAAGTAATATAATTTTTGCCTATTTTTGTCTTTAATTTTATCTTGACACTTGTACTTCTTTTGAATTTATTATTTGTATTCAATTTTCTTTACTACTTTGAAAGTTACACATTCTATTTCTATTGTGTTAGTGTGTCCTGGGCAAGAATGAATTATTTTTACAAATTTTTCTACTGCCTCCTTGTAAGAGGTTTTTATGTCAATATTCTTTTCATATGACTTTGCTATGTCTCTCAATAGAGTATGTTTTTATGCATCATTTATTTAACTTGAAAATATGAATAGCTTTATCAAATAGAATGTGAACAGATGTGATGTACATGTGCCAACTTAGAATTTAAATGTGCCTGCTTGGTTTGGCATTGCCTCTTACATTCTTTTTCTCTGCCATGAATAGTCACTATTCCTCCACATTGGTAAATAGAAAGACAGGAAGTACAGATATGAATCTTCATACAGTCTGCCTGCAAAGTTAATTAAAACCAATAAGAACCACAGCTCACCTACAGAGAGGAACCAAGAAATAAATTTTAAAAAATGAATTTCAGGGTTATCCTTTGCATTGTATTGGCCCAGCCAAACAAAATAAAGCAACATCAATGAAAAGACTAAACTCAAATTCTAACATTCATTCTTAGTATATCAAAGTGTAAACTTAAATTATTACATTTACCTTTCTCTTCCAAACTTAAGTAGAGGGTTTTAACTCCAATCATCTTCCTCCCAGTTTATATGCTATTATTCTCCATCCAGTTAGGTCTCTTCGGTGATTTTTCTAACTTTATAAAGTAGATATTATTGTAATTGTTTAATGTGGTTAATAATTTCTCCAAATGTTTGCGATTTTCTTTAGTAATCATTTCTTCTTGTGTATCCAGTGTTTCTTAGTTCCATAAGAAATTTTTCTTACTTACTGAAATACATTTATTTGAAGTTTTGTTGATGAGGTTTTAAGGATTCATAGATTTTCCAGTTTGCATATCCAAACATACTGCTATGTTGCAAATATTATTTTAAAGATAGTTGCACTAATTATTAAATTCTTGGTTGACAATTTTCTCTTTGTACCTTAAAAAATGATGTTACTTTTTTCAAGCTTTCATTGTTAATGCGGAAAAGTCATTGTAATTATAAGTTCGTTCCGTTGTATGTAATTTGTCTTATTTTTCTATTTGTTTCTGTAATATTTTGTTTGTGATGTTTTATTTCAGTATATCTGGATTTATATTTTTTTACATTTAGAGTTACTACGATTCACCAAGCTTCCAGAAATTGAGGTTCATGTTTTTCGTAAAACTCCAGGAAACTTCTAGCCATCACTTTGTCATCCATTTTTTCTTTTTTTTTGGGGGGGTGTCATTCCTTTCCTCTATCATCATCATGTGTATATTTGTACTTTCTCACTCTATCCTACATATTTCTGAACCTTCTCTTTTATCCTTTTGCATTTTGTCTCTTTGTGGTATTTTCCTGTACAGTTTCTTGAGATACATTTTTTAGCCCATTAATTTTCTCTTTGGGTATTTATTCCCTATTGTTTAATGTACACTGAGTGTTTATTTTCAGTTGTTATATTTTAATTTGTATAATACTCCTTTAGTTCTTTTTACATTCCCACTTATTTCTGTAATCTGTTTATCCTTCTTCAATTTGTATTTCTGACTTTATTTCATTAAACCTACTAAAATAATTTCATATTCTACATTTGAGATTCCCAATATTGAAATCTCTGTGACTCTGATTCACTTAACATTTCTGCCCATTCTCCTCATGGAGGCTTGTTGCCTTAGAATCTGTGCTCTTATGTCTTAATATGAATATATATGTATGTGTGTATATATATATATATATATATATATATATATATACACATATATATATATATATATACATATATATATATATTTAAAGATAGTTCTCTCTATGAGAATTTTATAAGGCTTACATTGAGGAGTTTCTAAGAGGAAAATTTGCATTCACTTTTGCTATATGCTCACAGCAGTACCGTTTATTTGCTAATTAAAATTATCATTTTGATGTACTATGCCAATGGCATATCATCATGAGAGTTACCTTGTTGTTTTGCTTTGAAGTTTCAAGAAAGCATTTCTAGAAGGTTTAACCATTTTAAACTTGAAAAGTGTTAGGAAGAATTCTAACTTTACCCATTAATAACTTCACCTTGTAAAATGTACTCCTCTTAAGTAGGGACAGAATTTGTTAATATTATAATAATCCTTTATGATATAGGAAACTATTTTTAATTTCTTTTTAATTTTTAATGTTTTATTAGTGAATTATAGCGATGCATAATATTAAAATTCATTTTGACATAATCATAGAAGCATACAATATAATTTGCTCCAATTTGGGGGGGGGATAATTAACACTACTAATCATTTGATTTTGAATTAATCAAATAGGAGATTATTTAGGTGGGCCTAACATAATCAGGTTAGTTTTTAAAATCTGGATCTAGAGGTCAGCAGCAGGAGAAGAATTCAAAGAGACTTTCTGTCTTGGAAGAAAGCATAGGGCTGTCTTGTGAACTACCAATACAGAGTGGCAGTCTCTTAGAAGCAATAGTAAGTAGCCTTTGGCCAATAGCTAGCAAGAAAACAGGGACCTCATTCCTAAAATCTGCAAGGAATTTAATGTCAACAATAAAAATGTCTAGAAGAGGATTCTGAGCTCCGGTTGAGAATCAGTTTAGCCAACGCCTTCATTTTATTTTTATGAGGCACCAAGTAAAGAAAATCAGTCATTCATAATCTTAGTACATACAAATTACAATATAATGTATTTGTCTTCAGAGGCTAAGTATATAGTAATTTGATATGCAGTAATAGAAGTCAATACATCCATTCTAAGCCCAGAATATTAAATTGGTTTACTTGGAGTTCCTTTTAGTCAGGATGCATTCTTTCATTAGTCTGGGTTTTAGAGAGAATTGTCTTGACACACAACTTAAGCAGGTCCCAGGATCAGTCATATCTACTCTTCAGAAACTTAGAATACTTATGTGTGGATGCCCTAGATTACTCAGCTCCTTTTATTCCATCAGATTATGCAATAGTTGCAATGGTGGTTTACTCCTTGGATTGGTGGTAATGTCCTTAAACTAAGAAATTTTTCATTGATTTAAGGGGATTTTTTAAAAAAAATTGCATATATATTTAAAACAGAATGTTATCAGCACCATCAGTATACTATATTAATTGAGATGGATCTTAACTCTTGCTTTTTTTAACTACTTGCTGGAACTCTCCACTTAGATTTTTGATGAAGTTTTCAAATACAGTGTGTCTAAAACAGAACTCAGAATCTGGATCTCAAATTGGAAGTCCATAAAAATCTCTATTATCACTGTAAAATGTATTATTTTTATCCCTGTCCTTCATACTAAAACTCATGAATATATTTTTAACAGCTACATTGAGATATGATTTACACACAATAAACTTTGCACATTTAAACTGAACAAGTTAATAACCTTTGGTAAATGCAAACACCTGTGAAATCCTTATTGTAATGAAAGATAATAATATATTTGTTATCCTAAAAAGTATCCTCAAACTTATTTTTAATATTTGTATCTAAATCAGCTCAGTCTGCCATAAAAATACCACAGATTAGGTGAATTAAACAACAATAATTTATTTCTCAGTTATGCAGGGTGGGAAATCCAAGATCAAAGTACCAGTCACTTTTGTTCCCTGGTATGAACTATCTTCCTAACTTTCTGATGATCATCTTTTCTGTGTCCTCACATGGGGGAAGGGTGAGAGGAGGAAGTTCTCTGGTATCTCTTCTTATAAAGGCACTAATCTGTTTATGAGGGACTGTTATGGATGAAATTTTGTCCCCTCAAGATTCATGGGTTGAAGCCCTAACCTCCACATATAACTATATTTGGGGAATATGGCCTTTAAGGAGGCAATTAAGGTTAATGAGGTCATAAGTATGGGTCCCTAATCTGACGTGTCTGAGGACTTTACAGGAAGAGGAGGAGACACCAGAAGAAGATGCAGAAAGGTCATATGAGCACCTAGTGGGAAAGCCCTGTCTGCAAGCCAAGGACAGAGGCCTCACCAGACTAACCCAAGTGACACTTTAATGTTGAACTACCAACCTTCACAAGTGTGCAAAAGTAAGTTTCTGCACTTTAAACAACCCAATTTGTGGTGTTTTATTATGGCAGCACTATAAGACTGATAAAAGAGCCTACACACAGGAACTACTCTAAATCTAATTACCTTCCCAAAGCCCCATCTCCAAACAGCAACACATTGGACCTTAGGACTTAAATAAATGACTTTTACATTGACTCAATTCCGTCTCTAGCACTTTTCCTCCCAACCCCAGCCACCACCCATTTTAACCCCAAATATTAGAAACTATTAGTGTGATACATTAACCTGCATTTTCTAGCATTATATATAAATTTAATCATATACTATACACTCTTTATGGCTGTTTTGTTTCACTTAACATCATTTTATTTTCTTTTTTATAAGCAGATTTATTGAGATATAAGTCACAAATCTTACAATTCACCCATTTAAAGGTAACAGTGAATTGATTTTTGGTATAGTCACAGAGTTGTCCAACTATCACCAGAATCAGTTTTATAATATTTTCATCACTTCATGAACAAACCTGTACCCACTAACAATCTCTCCCCATTTCTCTCAAACCCCACCAGCCCAAGGTAGGAACCACACTAAAATACTTTGTCACTATAGATTTGTTAATGCTAGAGATTTCACTTAAGTGGAATCATACAAAGCATGGCCTTTGTGTCTGTCTTCTTTCGCTTAGTATAATGTTTTCAAGGCTCATTCACATTGCAGCATGTATCAGTAAGTTAGTTTTTAAATTGCTAAATAATATTCCTTTGAATAGATACCATGTATTGTTCTTCTATTAATCAGTTGATGGATTGTGAATAGTGTTTCTTTGAACCTTCATGAAGACGTGTTTGTGTGGAAATGGTTTCATTTCTCTTAAAGAAAATACCTACCAGAGGAGAGTGGAATTGCTGGATCCTATGGTAACTCTGTTTTACCTTTAGAGGAACTAACTGTCAGGCTGTTTTCCAAAGTGACCACATCAATTTACTTTCCCATTAGCAGTGTAAGAGAGTTGTATTTTCCCCACACCTCCACCAATATTTTCTACTTACAGTCTTTTTTATTATATTATTGAGTGTGAAATAATTTCTCATTGTGATATTGATTTTCATTTGCCTAATTAGTAATTATGTATAGAATCTTTTTAATGGTTTTATTAGTGCATTATATTTATATGCAACAGTGGAATTCATTTTGACATATTTGTGCTTGCATATAATTTGATCAGTCTCATTCTCCGGTATCTCTCCATTCATTCCCCTCATCTCTATTCCTGACCCCTTTTCTTCACTCTGTTTATCTCCCTTCTACTTTTTAAAATTAATGAATTATAATTATACATAGAAGTGGAATTCATTGTGATATATTTATACTTTGTCATAGTATAATTTGGTAGATTTTGTTCCCTAGTACTTTCCCTTGTTTTCGAATCCCGACTCCTTCTACATCCCCTTCCTTTACTTTACTGGTCTTCCTTCTATTTTTATGACATCCCTTTTTATTCCTTTAGAAGCTGCTATAAACTTTGTGTATGTATTTCCATATGGATATTTCTCATTTCTCTTGAGCTAATTGCTAAGAGTAGAAATATCAAAATGATTTTATGGTGTTTTTCTCCATTGTGTTGTTATAGGTTCTTAATTAGACTTATGAGCACCTCATGGCTATTTTCATTAATGCATTACTGTAAAATTGTTGTTGCTTTTTTCGAGAGGATAAAGATTGGTATCTTCTATACTGATTTCTTGCTAATGACATTCTCTGTCTACCAATATCATTTTTCCAAAGCATCAGGGATATCAAATAGTGATAAATTTGTCAAAAGACTAAAATCTTCAAATCTTTGTTGAGGGAAAATAAGGAATACTTATGTAAAAGTATATAATTTTTTCATTGATTTGAAGAGTTAGAATTCAATATCAATTCTCTCCAAATTTATCTACAGATTTAATTCTACTGTATAAAAACCCAACCATATTTTTTTTCTAGAAAATGACAAGCATTCATAAAAAAATGTAAAGTCGGTAGAATACCTCAAAAATGCTTTAAAAAACAAAATTTGATAATATTACGTAATTTTGAGGACAATGATTTTGACATTGATGAACACTACAGTATACTTCATTGTAAAATATTATTAAATAACATTAATCAAAACAGTCTGGTATTGATGGGCAATGGACTAAATGGTGGTTTCTCCTCCAAATTCATATATTGAAACCCAGTTCCTATGTGTTAGTTTTTGTAGGTGGCATCTTTAGAAAATACTTAAGTCATGAGGGTGGAGTCCTCATCAATGAAAAGAATAACATCCTTATATGAAGCTAGCACTAGCACTTTCTTCCAATTGAGAAAGCAACAAGACAATATCAACTGATGAAACCACCTGAAAGTTTTCCTGATTGCCTTGAGTTGACTTTATTCTCTTGTAAGCTTATTGAACTCACCTATGGATGGCTCTGAGGATATGTGTAGAAGCCAGGATAATATACCACATGGATAATACAAAGTCCTCACCCTTCTTGATCTGTCAACAGATGTCTTAATAGCTTCAAATTGGAAATAATTCAAATGACCATCAGCAGGTGAGGAGAACTGATAAACAATGGTACTCTCATAATGGAATACTAATCAGTAATATAAAGGAATAAAATGTTGATATCTGCAACATGGAAGAATTAAATTATGATATTTATAAACATATGGAGCTGGAGAACATCAGGCTAAGTGAGACAAACCAGACTCAGAAAGTCAAGGGTCAAATGTCTTCTTTCATATGTATAGAACCTCCAAATAGTCAAAAGCATTCTTCAGCAAGAAGAAAAAAAAAGAGAGGTGTTTTACTACCTGATTTCAAAATGTACACAAATTTATAGTAATCAAAACAGCTTATACCAGAATAAAAATAGACAAATAGACCAGCAGAACAGAAGAGAGTGCCTAGAATTAAACGCATGAATCTACAGTCAACTGAATTTGACAATGGTGCTAAGAATATGCATTGAGGAAAGGATACTCTCTTCAATAAATACTGCTAGAAAAACTAGATATCCTTATGCAGAAGAATGAAACTAGACACCTATCTCTTACCAGTTCCAAAATGAACTCAAAATGGATTAAATATTTAAATGTAAGCCCAGAAAGTATGAAAATTTTAGAGGAAAACCTAGGGGAAATACTTTAGGACATTGCAATGGCAAGGATTTTTTTGGATAACACCCTCCTCCCTAAAAATAAACCAGAAAACAAAAGCAAAAATAAACAAATTGGATTGCATCAAACTAAAAAGTCTGCACAGGAAAAGGAACAATAAAAATCATGATGTAACAACCTACAGAATGGGAGAAAATTTTCACAAAGTATACATCTGATAAGGGATTAGTATTTAGACTATGTTAGAAACTTAAATAATTTTAAAAACCCAAATAACCCAAATAAAAATGAGCAATAGATTAAAATAGACATTTCTCAAAAGGAGACATATAAATGGGGAAAAGGTACATGAAAATATGCTCAAAAATCACTAATCATCAGAGAAATGCAAATTAAGACTACAATGAGTTGTCACCTCATTCCATAAAGAATAGATAGTGTCAAAAAGACAACAGATAAAAGTACTGGTGAAGATGTGGAGGAAAGAAGTCCTTATAGCTTGTTGGCAGGAACATAAAATACAGAAAACAAATGCAGATTCCTCAAAAATTTAAAAATGGAACTCTTATATGATCTAGGAATTCCACTCTTGGATATATATATCCAAAGGAAAGAAAACACATGTCAAAGAGATATATACACTCCCACATTTATCTATTCATAATAACCAAGAAATGGAAACAAGTGTTCATCAACTGATGAATGGATGAAGGAAATGTGACATATATGTACGATGGAATCATATTCAACTGTAAAAATTGATAGTTTCATAATTTTCAACAACATGGTTGGAAGTAGAGAAAATTATGTTAATTTAAATAAGTGAAGCACAGAAAAACAAATGCTGTGACTTCAGTGTGTGGAATCTAAAAAAGTTACTCTCATAGCAACTGAACAATGAATACAAATTGCCAAATGCTGGGGAATGTAGTGGGGAGAGTGGCATGTGGGAAGGTTGATCAATGGGTACTGTTGTATTTAGATAGGGGAAATAAATACTGGTGTTCTTTTGGACTGTAAGGTGACTGTACATAATGATAATGTACAGTATATTTCAGAAAATGTAGAAGAAAGAATTTTGAATATTTTCATCAAAAGGAAATAAATATTTGAGGAGATAAATTATACATTTACCCTTATTTGAATGTTATACCATGTATATATGTATTAAAGCATCACAGGATACCCCATAAATATGTACTATCTATGATTTAAATCAAAAGCATAAATTTAACCAGAACAGTGGTACATGCCTTTAATCCCAGCAACTCTGGAGGCTGGGGGAGGAGGATCACAAGTTTGAGGCCAGCCTTAGCACTTTAACAAGGTTCTAATCAACTTGGTGAGACCTGGTCTCAAAAAAGAAAAAAGGTGCTGAGGATATAGATCAGTGGTACAATGCCCTTGGGTCCAATCCCCAATGCCTATATATATATATCAATAAGTAAAAATTTTAAAACCCCACAAATTTAAAAATGAAAATTTATCAAAAAATGTACAACACCATTCATTATCAGGGAATTGTTAATCAATACCACAATGATAATTACCTCACACCTGTTGGGATTGCCATTATCAAAAAGACAAGAGATTACAAATGTTGACTAGGGTGTAGGGAAAAGGGAACACTTGTTTACTCTTGGTGGGAATATAAATTGGTCTGCACACCATTATTGGATACAGTATGGACGTTCCTCAAAAAAATAAAATAGAACTGCGATATGATCTAAGAATGCCACCACTGGTTATATAACTGAAGGAAATACAATATTTATAAGTAATCTATAATCTCATGTTTATTGCAATATCATTCAAAATATCCAAGATAAACAATCTAAGAAAATGTGATTTTTATGTATGTCTGTGTATATGTATGTATGCAAGTGTGTGTGTTTTGTGTATGTATATATACATATGTATTTACACATATTGTATATATAAACATAGATACATATATATTCATATACTGGGATATTATTAAATGAAAAGAAATCTTGCTATATATGACATTATGGATCAACTTGGAAGACACTATTGTGCTTAATAAAGCAATCCACACCAGACCAAAAAAGACAAAATACAGTGTGGCATCATTTACATATGGAATCTAGAAAAAATATCAAATTCATAGAGAACAAAATTATAATTTCTGGGTGCGGGGTGCTGGGGCAAATGGGGAAGTTTGGATAAAGGGTCAACATTTTCAGTGATAAGATGAATAAATACTGACAATCTCATGTATAGCATTGGGATTGTAGTTGATAATATTGAATTGTGTACTTCACATTTGCTAAGAGTACATCTTAGGCATTCTCACCAAAAATAAAAAAGTTATATGAGGTTATGAAACATATTAGTTAATTTGATTGTGATAATCATTTAACAGTATATATAAAATTATATTTTATATTTTAAATATATATAGTTTTGTCAATTATCACTCAATGATGGTAGGTTAAAAATAATGTTATTGTATTTCACCTTAATTTTTGATTTTTCATTGCTAGTATGTAACAAGTTTTGCAAATTGATTTTTATATCCAACAATCTTGCTAAACTCATTATTTATATTACTTTGTTTTTAAATTATGTAATGTTAGCAGCATAAAAAATCATTATGACATTATTACATGAAATATTTATTTATTTATTTATTTATTTATTTGCTATTCTCCTCCTTTGAGGGATATATCTCTATCTATCATCAGCTAAAACAACCCTAGAGCTGACATAGGTGTTACAGAAAGAAATTAAAGAAATTGTTACTAGCTATTGTGAATTGTGCTACTATAAACATCGATGTGGCTGTGTCCCTATAGTATGCTCTTTTTAGGTCTTCAGGGAATAGTCTGAGAAGGGCAATAGCTGGGTCAAATGGTGGTTCCATTCCCAGCTTTCCCAGGAATCTCCATACTGCTTTCCAAATTGGCCGCACCAGTTTGCAGTCCCACCAGCAATGTACAAGAGTACCCTTTTCCCCATATCCTCGCCAGCACTTGTTGTTGTTTGACTTCATAATGGCTGCCAATCTTACTGGAGTGAGATGGTATCTTAGGGTGGTTTTGATTTGCATTTCTCTGACTGCTAGTGATGGTGAGCATTTTTTCATGTACTTGTTGATTGATTGTATGTCCTCCTCTGAGAAGTGTCTGTTCAGATCCTTGGCCCATTTGTTGATTGGGTTATTTGATAAAACCATTCTTAATTTGAGGGCCATACAAACACAGGCTTTAAGCCCACAGGCAGTAGTTTTCTGACCCCTGCCCTAGGTATAACTGATTAACTCAGTCCCTTATTTACTATGATGTTTTAGAAAATTCAACAAATGCATCTATTCCTCAGATTTCTTATTTTTTTTCTTACCCACTGGTATGCTAGTTAATGTTTAACAATTATCTAGGATTTGAAAACAAGAGAGTATTTGCTTATGCTGATTTGCATGGTGTTAATGCCCCTACTATAGTCAGTTTCCAACTACTAATGTGATGTCACTGAGTACAAATTTAAGGAAAGATGTAAAAAATTAGTTCATAGCAGCATAATTCACAATAGCTAGACTGTGGAACCAACCTAGATGCCCTTCAATAGATGAATGGATAAAAAAAACGTGGCATTTATACAAATGGAATATTACTCAGCACTAAAAAATAACAAGACCATGGCATTTGCAGGGAAATGGATGGCATTAAAGCAGATTTTGCTAAGTGAAGTTAGCCAATCCCTAAAAAACAAATGCCAAATGTCTTCTCTGATATAAGGGGGTGACTCAAAATGGGATAGGGAGGAAGAGCATGAGAAGAAGATTACCACTAAATAGGGAAGAGAGGTGGGTGGGAAAAGGGGGGAGAAGCGGAGTTGCATGGAAGATGGAAGGAGACCCTCATTGTTATACAGAATACAGGTATGATGTTGTGAGGAGAAAAAGAAAAAAGAAGTCTATCACATTAGATTGGACAGAGAGAAGTGATGGGAGGGGAGGGCAGGGGGAGGGGGAGGGGGTATGAAGGGCAGCAGATTTAGAATAGACATTATGATTGCTGTATGTATATAGGTGACTCTATTACCAGTGTGATTCTGCAATCTGTACAATTAAAAAAATGAGAAATTATACCTATTGATTCAAATGTATGAATTGCCAAAATCATTGTAATGTCATGTGTAGATAATTAAAAAAAATTTAAAAAATTTGAAGTAGATTTGTTGATATTAAAGTTTAAAATATGATTAAGATGTGAATAAAAGATGAAATCTCCAAAAAAGAATGGTTTTATCATTTTAAAAGGTTGTAAAACTGAATCTGCAACAGAGAGCATATGTCATAAGTAAGCTTGTTATAGGCAAGCAAAGCCTAAAATATTAATTTGACCCATAATTGAAAATACTTGCCAACATAGAATCTCAGCTCTATTATACCCACTGTGACAAAGATTATTACCTGTCCATCATGATCCATTTGCACACCTTCCATAATAATTGATCTTTAGCTGGACACCTGATTGCCAAACTAAGCTATATTTCCCAATATCCCTTATGGCTAGGTGTGGCCAAATGGCTAAATCTCCCCAAAGGGATGAACATGGAAGTGAGCTGCACAAACTAAGTGTCATTTCTTAAGAAGAGAGCCCTGAGATTCCTATTTTTTTTTACTTCTTGCTGACTAGCAGATTTTCAGATCAGAGAAATAATGTTAAAAATTACTAATTGAGGATGGTCAAGCTTCCCTGCTAATCTGGAATCCTACAATCAATTTGTGAAGCAGAGTCCTTTTACTCACCAAGATTATTTCATGTGAGAAATAAGTTTCTATCTTGTTTAGACACTGTATATTTGGGCCTTTTGTTATGGGAATTTATCCTTTATCTCATACTTTTCTCTGTTGAAGGCTCTTGGCTGTGGTACTCCATTGCAAAGTCCTTCCTTTATTCCCAAATCTTTCTTCAATTATTATTCAAGCTTAATAGTTGACTTAAAGCAAACAAGTGATATAGTTAACAATTGAACCAAGTATTTCAAATTCAAGATGATATAAAATAAGTGGTTATATAGTATGTATATACCGAAACTTAAGTAAAAGGCTCAATATTTTCTGTAAGAGGAGAACATGAAAAATAACTTCAACTGCACTTGGTACTTTCCTGATATGTATGCTGATGAACAGAAAGAATATGCTCATACATTCTCACTCATTCCTGCTATAGAGGACTTTCTCTGAGAAAATTTGTAACTAGTTCCTGGGAGTTATTTTATAAAATGGACTAATTCAATCAGCATTCCAAATTGCTCTTTTCATGATGAATATAAAAAGATATCTTCATCTAAAATGATATCTTTCACTGTCTTAAAAAATACTTAGGAGTCCAACTCTTCTCTGAGATTAATCTGTAAATTATATTACACTAACTTGCAATGAATAAAACATATTTCAAGTAAAGTCATGCTTACTTGGATAACTGAAAAAATACTTTTTGAAATGAGAAATGCCTTTTGATTTAATTTTTGAGGCAGTAAGTCAATAGATTGTCCAAGGTGAAAGTGCACTTAGGCAAAACTTATATATTCAGATATTTAACTATTTCTAATTCTATTTTGTATCCTTTTTCTCTGATTTTTGTTTTAAAAATCTCTCTTTTCTTTGTTCCTTAATTTCTTGTAACCAGAGCTCATCTCTCCTATGTGCTATATTTTAATAGCACAGAGGAGGAATCAATATCCCTTTGTCGCTCTGTTCTCCCCTTACACACACACACACACACACACACACACACACACACACACACACACTTTTTGAAAGGGGTTGGGTACTAAGGCATTAGAGACCCTTTTCTCTTTTATCTGTTTTTTCTTCCAATATAATGGTTACTAAAATTAGTTACATGATCTGGTAGAAGATTACCTTAGTTAAACTTGGGTCACAGCTGTTATCATATCATTTGATTAGATAAGCATAAGACAACCTCACAGGGTCATTCCTTAGGGTAAATACCATCAATTAAGATTTACCTGATTAATGTTAATCTTTTCTTCCTGCTCTTCCTCCCTGCTCTGTTCATAGTTGCTCTCATTATATCAAATAAGACATTTGGTATTTGTTTTTTAGGGATTGGCTAGCTTCACTAAGCATAATCTGCTCTAGTGCCATCCATTTCCCTGCAAATGCCATGATTTTGTCATTTTTAAGTGCTGCATAATACTCCATGGTGCATAAATGCCACATTTTTTTTATCCATTCATCTATTGAAGGGCATCTGGGTTGAGACATGAGATGGGAGGGAAAGGGAGAGAAAAGGGAAATTGCATGGAAATGAAGGGAGACCCTCATTGCTATACAAAATTACATATAAGAGGTTGTGAGGGGAATGGGAAAATAAACAAGGAGAGAAATGAATTACAGTAGATGGGGTAGAGAGAGAAGATGGGAGGGGAGGGGAGGGGGATAATAGGGGATAGGAAAGGTAGCAGAATACAATTACTAATAGGGCATTATGTAAAATTGTGGATGTGTAACCGATGTGATTCTGCAATCTGCATTTGGGGTAAAAATTGGGAGTTCATAAACCACTTGAATCAAATGTATGAAATATGATATGTCAAGAGCTTTGTTATGTTGTGAACAACCAATAAAAAATAAAATAAAAATAAAATGAAATAAAAAAAAGATTTACCTGAAATCAAAGATTGGATAAATATCTGAATGAATTTAAGCCTAAGAAAAGCAGGGATAAAGTTCTCATCTATCTTTTTATCATTCAGATACATTTATCAAGAATTTAATCAGTAACATAGATTGGAAAAACACATGATAAATAGCACTGCAAAACAAAAACAGTCATGGTATTCCTTCATAGAGCTTTTTGTCTAAGGAGGAAAAAATGTTGAGCAAGCAACGATAAGTAGTTGAATGTTATGAAAAGCCATGCACAGGAAGAAGTAAGACACATTGCATAATGGTTCTCCTTTCTCCAAGCAACTATTTTTAAAATGAAAATATTTCTCCAAAGAGCTGACTGCTGATCTGTTCTAAGGTATTCATTCTTTAAATTACTAGACTGCATTTCCTCTCGAAAGTAGAGATCAGGAAGAAATGAATGCATTGAGTGTCTTGGGTGAAAAGAGACTGTAAAATCAGAAAAATACTATATATTCTAACATTATTTAGTAGTGCTAACATTATTATGTTAAAATTATTTAATATTGTTATGGGGAGCCAATTTAGAAAACACTCTAGGTCTGAATTTAAACAAAAGAGAGCTTTATTTACCTGACCAGGAACTGTTTCCCACCTGTAGAGACTGATGCTCTGTGGGAGAGCAGCAATTTCCTGGCCTGTGTCTTGGGAATTTAATGCTGAGTAATATTACATTGTGTATATGTACCACATTTTCTTTATCCATTCATCTGTTGAAGGGCCTTTAGGTTGGTTCCATAGTATAGCTATTGTGAATTGAGCTTGTATAAACATTGATGTGGCTGTGTCACTGTGGTATGCTGATTTTAAGTCCTTTGGTTTAAACTGAGTTGTCAGATAAATGAGTCAAATGATAATTCCATTCCAAGTTTTCTGAGTAATCTACATACTGCTTTCTGGAGTAGTTGCACCAATTTGCAGTCCCACCAGCAACAGACAAGTGTACCTTTTTTCCCCACACCCTCGCCAACATTTATTGTTGCTTCTATTCTTGATAATTGGCATTCTGACTGGAATGAGATGAAATCTCAGTGAAGTTTTAATTTGCATTTGTCTAATTGCTAGAGATGTTGAACATTTTTTCATATATTTGTTGACCAATCATGTTTCTTCTGTATAGTGTTTGTGCAGTTCCTTTGTCCATTTATTGATTGGGTTATATATTTTTTGGTGTTAACTTAAGTTCTTTATATATCCTGGAGATTAATGCTCTATCTGAGGTGCATGTGGTAAAATTTTTCTCCCATTCTATAGGCTCTCTCTTCATGCTGTTGATTGTTTCCTTTGTTGTGAAGAAGGTTTATAGTTTGATTCAATCCCATTTATTGATTCTTGATTTTACTTCTTACATTTTAGGTATCTTGTTAAGGAAGTCAGTTCCTAAGCTCACATGGTGGAGTTTTGGGCCTACTTTTTCTTGTTAGGTGCATGGTCTCTGTTCTAGCACCTAAGTTGGACTTTGAGTTGAGTTCTGTGCAGGGAGAAATTTCATTTTTCTACATATGGATTTCTAGCTTTCTCAGGACCATTTATTCTGTTTTATGCCAGTTTCACACTATTTTGTTTATTGTGATTTTGTTGTATGTTTGGAAGTTAGGAATGTTCCATTCTTGAACTTTGTCCTGTTTCTCAAGATTGTTTTGCCTATTTGGGGTGTCTTGAGATACCATATGAATTTTAACGTGTTTTCTATTTTTATTTATTTATTTTTTCAGAGTTCAAGCAAGTGTAATTGTGGAGGCCAGTAAATAGGGCAACAGGTGAGTCACTCTTCTTCCAGGCTCTCATTAGGGTGTGTCCTTTGAGCCAAATTAGAAATCCAACAAGAAGATTTGGCACTCATCATAACAGTGTCCAGACCCCCTCCTTACAGTGTTTTCTATTTTTATAAAGAGAAAACTGCTGAATTTTTGGTAGAAAATGCATTTAATCTGTAGATCACTCAAGGTCCTTTTCTCATTGTAACATCAGGTGATGTCTTTCCATTTATTTTCTTCTTTATGCTCAGCAATATTTTCTAGCATTCATAGGACTCAGTGTACAAATATTTTGCATCATAATTCTGAAGTATTTTACTCTTGATTATATTGTCAATAAAATTTCTACCTTAATTTACTTTTTGAAAATATTATTGCTAGTGTATAAAAAAGTTGTAATGTCTTCCTTTATATGTGGAATCTCTAGTTTTTTTCTATGTAAACATCATGCTAATTGTGAACAGGTAAAATTTTATTTCTTCCTTTCCTATTTAGATGTCTTTTATTTATTTTTCTTGCTTAAATATTCTGAACAGAACTCGAATGCTCTGATAAATAAGAATGGCAATTATAGGCATTATAACCACATTCCTTATTTTAGGGACAAAGCTTTCAGCCTTTCATCATTGAATGTGATGTTAGCTATGTCTTTTTCATATATGACATCATTATATTGACAAGGATTCTTTGTGCTCATAATTCATTATTTTTATCATGAAAGCATAATGAATTTTCAAATGCTTTTACTAACTCAATTGAGATGATCATATATTTTCTTTAATTCTGTTAATATGGTGTATTGCATTGATTGATTTTCATTGTTATACCATCCTCATATTCATTAATGAATCTCACTTATATAACACTTTTAGTATACTGGTGAATTCAGTTTGCTAGTACTTTATTAAGTATTTTTTCATCAGTGATCATAAGGGATATTAGTCTGTATTTTTTTTCGTATAAGTGTCTTTGACTTTAAAATATCAGAGTAACAGTATACTCACAGAATTAGGATGGGTACAATTCTCTTCAAATTTTGGGAAAAGTTAGAGAATTCACTATAAAAACATGTTCTCCAGAGATTTTGCTTGTTGGGAAATTTTTTATTACAGATTCAATGTCCTTACTACTTTTTATAGACTATTGAGATTTGTGTTGCTTTATGATATAACATTGGTAGGTTGTTTGGCTCTAGAATCTATTCACTTCATATAGGTGATCTAATACATATATTGGTTCACAGTGTTTTCTCACATTTATTTTCATTCCTTAAATGTGGTAGTAATGTCCCCTCTTTCATTTTTGACTTTAGTAATTTGAATGTTCTCTTTATCTTAGTCAATCTAGATAAAAGTTTGTCAATTTCTTCTTCTTTCTCTGAAGAAACAACTTTTGGTGGTTTACTCTATTGTTTTCTATTTACTTTATCTCTGCACTTATTTACATCCTTCTGTTAATTCTGGGTTTAATTTGTTCTTTTTATTCTTCCTTAAGCTGTAAATTTAGATTATAAATTTGAAATATTTATTATTTTTAATGTAAATATTTATAGCTGATTTTCCTCTCAGCATTGCTTTTATTACATACCATAAATTTGTGTAAGTTGCATATTAATTTATGTTTGTCTAAAGATAATTTCTAATTTCAATTGTGGTTTTATCTTTAAACTAGTGATTGTTTAAAAGTGTGTTGTTTAATATTCACATACTTATGACTTTTCTAGCATTTCTTCTATCAATTTCTAGTTTCATTTTGTTGTGATTATATTTGGTATAATTTCAATATTTCAAAATTATTAATAATTGTTTTTGACATAATAGATCATCTATCCTGGAGAAGGTTTCACATGCACTTGACAAGAATATGCATTCTAATACTACTGGATGGTGTGTTCTACATATGTCTTAGATCCAACTGTTATCTTGTGTGTTCAAAATCCTTTTCTTAAGGTAGTATTTTGATATTTATTTGTTATTGAAAGTGGGGAATTGGAATATTTTATTATTATTGTAGAATTATTTCTCCTTTCAATTTGTCAATGTTTGCTTCATATATTTTGAAGCTCTAATATTTGCTGCATGTATGTTTAAACATGTTATAACTCCTTGATATATTGACTCTTTTATTTATAGATAATTTTCTATGTCTTCTGTAACAGTTTTTTACTTAAAGTTTACTTGCTTTGATAATAGTATAGCCATGCCAGCTCTCTTCTGGTTTCCATTCGCAAAGAATATCTTTATCTATTCCTCCCAATTTCAACCTATTTGCCTATTTAGATCTGAAGGGAGTCTCCTGTGGATAGCATATAGTTGGATCTGGTTTTATTTTGTTTTAGCAATTATACTAAGTTACATTTTTTAAAAATATTTTTATTAGTGCATTATAGTTATACATGGTAGTGGAGTTCATTTTGACATACTTACACATGCATGAAATATATTTGTATTTATATGTTGATATATATACACACATATACATACACACACATATACATATATAAAATCTTTGTCATATATGAATCATAGGAGTGTGTGTGTGTGTGTTGTGGTTATCATATGGTTTACCTTTAACATCTTAAAGTTATAACAATCTAATTTAAATTTATATTAATTTAATCTTAGTCATACAAAAATCTCAATTTCATACATCTCCACTCCACCTTTTATATTATATTATAGTAACAAATTCTAATACATTTGTACCACTTGAATACAATGAGTTATGATTTTTCTACATTTGTTTTATGAATCCTTGTTATGGTTCGTATGCTTTGACACTCATGTTGGAATTTAATCCTAATTGAAGGCATAAAATGGAAGAAAAAATCTGACTATGGTGTTTCAGACGTGGGTCTTTGGGAAATGATAAGGATTAGATGAGAGTATCTGGGAAGAGCCCCTATGTATGAATACTAGTGATGAGGGAGGAGGGTAGGGACCAAAGGACCAGAGGACATACATGCACATGGCTTCTCTTTCCTTGTGATGTGGGCTTAGCCAGCTTGGGACTCGTCAGCAAGAAAGCCATCACTCCTTGCCCTTGTACCTCCAGAACCATGAGCCAAAATAAATCTCTCTCTTTTTTGATATAACTTACCCAGTCTATGCTACTGCATTATTAACAACAGAAAACGGATTAATAGTGTTATAGAAATAAAAAGTGGAGCTATAAACCAAAATTATAATATATTGTTTTTGTATTTGCCCAGAATATAAATAAATGACAGTTTGTGGGATTTTGAAAGAGACATATGTGAGTTTTGTATGTGGGAAGCATGTGAATTATTTTGATAAGAGGACAGAATTAGACCCATGAAATACATGTGTAACATACTTACAATGTGCTAACATTCCCCTCTCTGAGGGGTAGAATATTTATCCTCTGCTTATTGATTTGGGGCAGAGAATTTTAAAGACTACTATCTCCTCTTCTATACCAACTAGTTCTATGTAGATGGGGCTTTTCACCTATATTTCTTCAAATACAGTTTCTTAAATAGCTTCTTTTTATTTGAAGTACTGTGAATTAAAATAGTCTTATCTGACCTTCCATACATTGTAAAACATTAATTTTTAAATAGGAATAGATTCTCCTTTATATAAAGCATTAAGCAAGCAGTATACCATACTCACCTGTGTATAGCTGTTCTGAAATTCAGCAAGGTATATATTGCCTCTTCCTTGATTACTCAGTCCTACTAAATGAGAATGATTCATCAAGAGTTTTGGTTTCATGCATTATTAAATCCTTCTTTTCTATAAGAGAATCCTGTGTTACAGCTGAGTATTGTTTTCCTTACAGTCTTTTCTGCCCATAGAAGTCTTGAGTTCAAAAAATCTTTTAATTTTTTTAGTCAAAGCTGATATAAATCTTTTTTGAATGTAATATTCTCTTTTTAAACCAAATACATATATTCCCCCATAGATAAGAGCCAGTGTCATAAGTCTCTTTGAGATTAGTCCTTCTCTATTTTGAACATCCTAAAAACTGCTGAGAGATAATGAATACTCTTATGATATTAAAATTTTTATTGTGCAATTGAGAAGGTCTGTGAGTCAAGTCCTTAAGATCCTTAGGTTTTTTTTTCATTTTTGTCTTATTTTAATGTGTTATATATGACAGCAGAATGAATTATAATTTATATTACACACATAGAGCACAATATTTCATATCTTTGGTTGTACAAAAAGTAGAGTTCACACCATTCATGTCTTCATACATGTTCTTAGGGTAATGATGTCCATCTCATTCCACTGTTTTTCCTACCCATATACTCCCTTCCCCTCCCTCCCCTTTTTCCTTTTGCCCTATCTAGAGTTCATCTAATCCTCCCATGCCCCCCACAACCACATTATGAATCAGCATCCTTAAATCAGAGAAAATATTTGGCATTTTTTTTGGGGAATTGGCTACTTTACTTAGCATTATCTTCTCTAACTCCATCCATTTACCTGAAAATGCCATTATTTTATTCTCTTTTATTGCTGAGTAATATTCCATTGTGTACATGTGCCACATTTTCTTTATCCATTCATCTACTGAAGGGCATCTAGGTTGGTTCCACAGTTTAGCTATTGTGAATTGGGCTGCTATAAACATTGATGTGGCTGTGTTCCTGTAGTATGCTGTTATTAAGCCCCTTGGGTATAGACTGAGGAGTGGGATAGCTGGGTCAATTGGTGGTGCCATTCCCAGCTTTCCAAGGATTCTCTATACTGCTTTCCACATTGGTGGCACCAGTTTACAGTCCTACCAGCAATATATGAGTGTGCCTTTTTCCCCACATCCTCTACATCACTTATTGTTGTTGGTATTCTTTTTGTTTTGTTTTGTTTTGTTTTCTTTCTTTTTTTGTTTTAATTAGTTACACATGACAGTACAATGACCTTGACATACATTTGAATCAGATGGGGTATAATTTCTCATTTTTCTGAGTGTATAGGTTGCAGAATCACATTGGTCATACAGTCACGTATATACATACAGCAATAATAATGTCTTTTTTATTCTGCTGTCCTTCCTTTCCCCCCTTCCCCTCCCCTCCCCTCCCATCACTTCTCTCTACCTAATCTAATGTGACACACTTCTTTTTTTTTTCTTTTTCCTCACATTGTCATACATGTATTCTGTATAAGGATGAGGGTCTCCTTCCATTTTCCATGCAATTCCCTTCTCCTTCCCTGGATGTGAGGGCGACCTGGCTGCGACATCTGTCACCCCATTGATCGCCAAGGTTGTTTCGGCTGATCTGACTGGCTAGGCGGGTGTCCCTTTCCTTCCTCATGGCTCCATGCATGTCTCTCCCGAAGCTGGGCACTCAGTCGAAGAGGATGAACTTCCCCGATATAGGAGGACCATTCTTCGGTCAAGTGTATACAAGTAGCTGCACTCCCCTGCTAGAAACTCCAAACAAGCTCTCAAGGTCCATTTGTTGTTTGTATTCTTAATAGCTGCCATTCTGACTAGAATGAGATGAAATCTTAGAGTAGTTTTGATTTGAATTTCTCTGATTGCTAGAGATGGTGAACATTTTTTCCTATATTTGTTGATTGATTGTATACCTTCTTCTGAGAAGGGTCTGTTCAATTCCTTGGCTCATTTATTGATTGTTTTTTTTTTTGCTATTAAGATTATGAGTTCTTCATATATCCTAGAGATTAGTGCTCTATCTGACAGGGATGCCCTCTTTTACCACTTCTATTTAGCATAGTTCTTAAAATGCTGGCCAGAGCAATTAGTCAGACAAAAGAAATTAAAGGGATAGATAGGTAAAGAAGAATTTAAATTAGCACTATTTGCTGATGATATGATTCTATACCTAGAAGACCCAAAAAATTCCACCAGAAAACTTCTAGAGTAAATGAATTCAGCAAAGTATCAGGATACAAAATCAACACCCATAAATCAAAGGCATTTCTGTATACCAGTGACAAGTCCTCTGAAAGGGAAACTACACCATTTACAATAGCCTAAAAAATACTTGGGAATCAACCTTATGAAAGATGTGAAAGATCTCTACAATGAAAACTACAGAACACTAATGAAAGAAATTAAAGAAGACCTTAGTAGATGGAAAGTTATACCTTGTTCTTTGATAGTCAGAATTAATATTGTCAAAAGCACTTATGCAGATTTAATGCAATTCCAATCAAAATCCCAATGTCATTCCTCACAGTAATAGAAAAAAGCAGTCATAAAATTCATCTGAAAAAATAAGCTAAAACAATCCTTAGCAAGATGAGTGAATTAGGTGGCATCACTGTAGCAGAGCTTAAACTATACTACAGAGCAATAGTAACAAAAAGAGCACAGTATTGGCACCAATATAGACTTGTAGACAAATGGTAGAGAATAGAGGACATAGAAATTAGCCCACATAATTACAGTTATCTTATATTATACAAAGGTGCCAAAAACATATGGTGCTTGTAAAACTGGAAATCCATATTTGACAACATGAAATTAAACCTGTATCTCTCACCATGCACAAAACTCAACTCAAAGTGGATCGAAGACTTAGGAATTAAACCCAAAGACACTGGGTCTATTAGAAGAAAGTGTAGGCCCAAATCTCCATCATGCTGTATTAGGCTCCAACTTCCTTAATAAGACTCCTTTAGTGCAAGAATTAATGTGAAGAATCAATAAGTGTGATGGATTCAAACTAAAAATCTTCTCAGCAAAAGAAACAATCAGTGAAGTGAACAGAGAGCCTAAAATTTGGGAACAAATTTTTATCTTGGTGTTTTAGTTGTTGGTGAACTAAAGAGTTCTATGAATCACCACAATAGATTTCTCTTTGGTCTTACAAAAGAGCTTTTACCCTTACTCTGCATTTTATCTTTTCTCTGAAAGGCTGCAAGCAATAATAAACAGTTTTTCAATCTTTTTATATAATGGTGTTTCTTTTAGATTATTTCTCTAGCATTTTACTGTAAGGAACAAAAAGCTAGGTGGTAACTTTATCTCATTGTAAAACTCCTTACTTACAAAATCCAATTTATTATATATATTTTCTAATTTCCAAGTATTTGCAGATAATATTGTCCTATGTTATATCGGGTCTAATTTTGCATTTCTACTAAGAAAGTTTTCCTTTCCTGTATGTTTCAATAACAAATTATTTATTTTAATGCTTTAATGGTATGAAGTCCTTTGTTCAGATCTTCATGCTTCCCTTGTCAATTTCTTCCAGACTTTTCCAACTTTGGAACAATATCTCTGCTGTTATGAACTGAATGATTGTGTTCTCTCAAAATTCTATGTTAAAGCTCTAATCCCTAATTTGATATTATCTGGAGATGGAGGTGTTTAAGTCATTAGAATGGAGCCTAATCAGTGGGATTGAAGTCCTTGTAAAAAAGACTCCAAAGAATTCACTAACTTTTGGCCATCTGAGAATGCTACAAGAAATCTATAATCTGCAACCTGGAAGAGGGTCCTCAGAAGAACCTGGTACCTTGATCTCAGGATTCCAAATTCAGAGCTATTAGAAATAAATTTCTCTTATGTATAAGCCACTTAGTCTATGTTATTTTGTCGTAGTAGCCAGAATTGACTACTATAGAAGCCAAATGGACCAAAAGGTAAAAAGTGTAATTGGAAGGAGAGAGAAATACAGGCCAGGATTCCAAGAGAACTCAATAAGAGATGACAGAAATGAAGTGAAACTTTACAGAATCTGGGCCAAGAATTGGGGCCTTTGGAAAGTAATTATTTTTAGCCCCCATTATACGAACCCACAATGGAATTATAAGAAGAGAATGAGAGAAATGTCTTCTTTCTTTCTACCATGTGAGGACACAGTGAGAAATATGTATCTGAAAACCAGGAAAACAAACCCCACAAGGAACCCTATCTACTGACACTGTGATCTTGAACATCTCAACTTCCAGAACTATAAGAAATAAATGTCAGTTTTTAAGTTAATTGGTCTATGGTATTTTGTTATAGCAGTTCAAGGACATGGAGACATTCACTTTGGGATTTTGGTCTTCAAAGTAAATCATGTAAAATGGCTTTCTCTTCTCTCTAGGACCAGTCATTCACTTTCTGTTATCTAATCTTATAGCAATTTTAAATAAGTTGTTTTGTCCAGTTTTCTAGTTGTTTCTCTAGTTATACCTTCATGACCAGAAGCAGAAGATATAACCTTATTTTTGAAAATTTCTCTTGGAAAGTTTCATATAGAATTGTATTTTCTAATTTTTGATGTTGTGAATATATAAGTAAAATTAAATTTTGCATTATAACTAGCAATATTTTAAACATACTTTGTTTAGTTGTATTGTTTTCTACATTACTAGGATCTCTGACTATGATTAATACTATTACTGATAGTGAGATGTGCTATCCTCTTGTGGATTTTGTGAATATTACCAACTTTTCAACATATTATCTGACTTTTGTATAGGTTTTTAAAAATAATTTACATTAGATTGAGGAAGTTCATTTCTATTCCTTTGTGTTTCTCAATTCTGAATGATATGTTTCCTCTCTCAGATCACAAGAGATCAGAAATAAGCTAAAGACAAATTACACAGAATATCAAGACTAAGAATTCCTAATTACACACAAAGTTAACTAAGCCAGGAAAGGTTCAAGAATAGATGGTTTAGAGTTGATTGATCCAACAATAGTGTTTTGTATTTATCTATGGACTTGAGCCTGTTACTGAGTTTAATTCCCAATAAAATTGTTTATGTATCCCAGGCTAAGTGGGAAGTCATCATGGAATAGGAGTCCTAGGAAGTATTCCTAAGTCCTAGAAAGAATTCATTGTTGGCTAAAAGTACTGTTTGTAGGTGAAATGTGATACAAACAAGTACCTTTTCACGTTAGATTTCTAAAGAAAATAAGCACTATTATTTTTATTTGCCAATTGGCAAAATTGAACTATTGTGATACTGCTAGAGATAGATTTCAGTCATTCTTCTTTCAGGAAATATTTTCTCTGCCAGATACAATTCTAATAGCTGGAAAACTACAAGAGAATTAGACACATGTGGTTCCCATTCTTACAGAGCATAAATTCTAATGATTCATGGACAATTGATGTCTGGTTTTCCTCTAGAACTATTCTGTTTTCCTTTCTGCAAAACCTTTCTGTCCATTCAGACACCCAGTTCTTTCATGGTATATTACCTGACTGACTGCCCAAATATAGTACTTTCTCTATTTTTATAAAATAAATATAACAAATAATGATATAAATAAAACACAAAATACATATTTGAGATAATATTTTATCAGAAGTTCCCCTAATTCCTCCATTCATGGATCCCTTAGTGTCTCAGAAACACTCTTTATCATACTTTAGGCCAATAGAATGTCTAATATGTTCACTTGCTAAGTAGGAAATTTCAAACTTAACAATTTAAAGGCAAGTTGGAAAATACTAAAAAATTTTCCATTCTCAAATAATAATTACTTACTAATAGGATTTGTGTGTCTGTATAGTTTTGTAAATATTTAGGATCAGATTGGGCATTGAATCATTTTTTGTTCCACAATTATTTTCACATAGCACTTGCTTTTTTTTTTTTTTTAAAGAGAGAGTGAGAGAGGAGAGAGTGAGAGAGGAGAGAGAGAGAGAGAATTTTTAATATTTATTTTTTAGTTCTCGGTGGACACAACATCTTTGTTGGTATGTGGTGCTGAGGATCGAACCCGGGCCGCACGCATGCCAGGCGAGCGCGCTACCGCTTGAGCCACATCCCCAGCCCCAGCACTTGCTTTTTTATCACAGCAATTGCCAAAACTACAGCTTAGCAAACATATAATGTCATAGATAATAATGTAGTACTACACAATAAAACTAGGAAATATATCTAGTTAGTAATCTATGTGGTACTAGACACATATCACACATAATACTGTTTCCTTTTAAATAATTAAATAAGCCACATCATTCCTGGGAGTTCACTGCATCTTCCTGGGACAGTTTAGTGCATAGTTTGGAAATTATATCCCGTGCCCTCTTACTTGTTCTCTGTTTGATAGTTGTTACTTAATTTGATGAATATATTTGGTAATAGCCAACTTGGTAGTGGGTGGCAGTGGCTTTGCCTATTACCATTCTTGGGTAAAATTCTTGTTTTAAGAGCACCTGTATTCACTTGGTTAAAAAACAAAAAACGTGGATGTGTACACATATTGTGCTTCAGTCATGTAAAGACAATTTTAGATGTGGAAGGGATATTTTTATACCTCCACATGAGGTAGAAAGCTACTTATTCCAACCTTCAAAAATCCCAGTTGTGTCAGGGGTCCTATCAATGAAAAAATGTCCAAATTTCCTCTAAGGCTATAGTTAGTTAAGGCCCAGACTGATGAGTTCTGTCAGTTACTAACTCGGTAACCATGGAAGTTACTTGATTTCATCATGTCTTACTTTTCCTATTTTTAATATGAGGACAAAAATAGCACTTATTTCATAATCTAGGTAACAAGGTCAAATGAGTTAATCCATGTACAGCATTTAGAACAACGTTGCTACTGATGAAATACTCAATAATGGTTAAACATTATTATGGACAAAAAGAAGATGGGTCAATGTTTTCTTAGGGAACAAAAATATGAGTGAGTTGGCCTATGTCCTCTTTCTGTCATTCAGCTAGACCCAGTATTGGATTAAAGGACAATAGAGAAATTACAGTCTTTACCTATAATACAATGATCCCACCAAGTAGCTCTGATATAAGTATTGTCCTAATTTTTCTGGCTATGTATATTATCCAAGTTGTAGGCAATGTCAATTCATTTTGAGTTAAGGTGACAGAACTATGAGACATGTAAACCAGGATTTAAAGTAATCCATATTTGGTTTTGAATTCTGAAAAGAAAGAGAAAGGGATTTTTCAGAGCTGATTGGCATTCAGTTGAAAATAAAGGTAGAGAAGAAGGTAAAACCTCACAAATTTTCATATCTTTGAAAAAGTTTTGATTCTAATTGCTCTATCTTTAGATCCTTGTCCTAGTTTACAGTAAAATCAAAAGTAAGGAGAGGAAAAAATAAATGCAACTTTGTAACTTTAAAGTCTTGAGTGATATGGTATTCTTATTTCATTATATCCAAGCATAGAGAGAATCATAAATTCTCCATCCACTGATATTGGCTTATTCAAAATAATACACCATTGAGACAACTGATGATCCTCAACATCCTGGGTATCCCACTGTATTTTTCAAGAAAATGATGATAATTCTGCCAATTCAAAATCTTTTTCTGCTGAAAATCTCTAATATGTCATCAGAGAAGAGGAAGATACCAAAATCAGAGATCAAAGGAAAATAAAAATATTTTGTAGCTCCCAATAAGGGTACATTAAGTGTACTCCTTTTGTTGCTTATATGGATGTTATACACTATAATCAAGTTACAGGATGATTACTGAACACGAGAAAAGAGGTGGGATATAATTATGAATCAGATGCATCAGGAAACAGTGGGAAAACCAGCATAAATTCTGCTAAACCTTCCTTAAAAGCCTATTTAGAAGGAGGTGAGCTATAAATAAAACAATAAAAACAATTAAGGCTGGACACAGGAGGAAGCATGTTTGGCAACTGAAAGAGTAGGGAGCCTAATAGTAGCTATTTCAAATTTTCTGTAGGAAAGTAAAGGAAATTACTGTTCTGTTGTCAAGGGGCTGACTTGGGCATGGCTTTGAATATCCAGCCAAAATAATCATCCATCAGGATCCAGAGACTAAGCATAGACATGGGCAGTGACAGTCACTCTAATGAAATTTTGGAGCTCACAGAAAACTTAGAAATGCCTTTGTTCATGACTTAACTTCGCTTCAATGACAATGGATGCTCAGAGGGTGGAACTGACTTGCCACAGGATCACAGAGTAATTTAGAATCACAGTACAGTCTCCTAGTTTCTTGTTATTTCTTATCATAGAACTATCTTCAAAAACAATAATTGAACAAAAAATATCAATATTTTCTGTCTCTTTATGTAGCATGTCTCTGTTCTAGACTTGTTATTTCTCCCTTTTCACAAAGTATTCCACTTTCCATGGAATATTTCCAGGCCTCAAATGGAATGTCAAATGTTTTCTGTTTTGTCAATAATTTGATATTACCAGAGAATATCCCAAATATATCATTAGTGAAAAATATCCTTTCAATGTCCCAATTTCAATTATCTTGATCAAGAAAGTAAAAACACAAGGAAATGCCTCCAATCTTCTCACAGACAGTGCCAGAATTTTTTGTGTTCCTTGGGTTAAGGCATTGAAGGATGCTGCTAAGACACAGTTTTTTTAGAAGATGAATACACCAAATTTAGGATGAAGCATCAATATATTAACAAAAATTGTACTTAAAAAATCTCTGAAGGACATATCAGAGATATCAAGAGATATCAGTGTTGGGGGCAAAGGGGACAGCAGGTGGAGAATACCTAAAGAACACAAAAGCCCCAAGTGGTCAAAAACCCCAAGGGGACAGCGAGTAGAGAATACCTAAAGAACACAAAAATCCTAAATTCTTTGGATCCATCCTAAAGGTGATTAGGACCTCACCATGGGAGGCAGGTGATGAAGGTACAAAGGAGTTGTTAATTCTTACTTCTGTTTATGAAATAAAAAGAAGATTCCTCACTTTATGTAAATTATCTTTATTCTAAGACTATTATATCTAGGGCATTATTAATGAATCAGAAACAGACATCATTTTATAAAATAATTTTCTTCTTTAACAGTCTGTAATAATTTTGAAAAATGCGTAATATTTTCCCAAAATATTTTTAAGGTTTATATATTACAGTGATAACTGACAGCCATTCCTCCTTTAACATAATGAACTGACATTAGTTTTCTGGAAGGAAGCTGATAAGATGCATTCTAAAAAGCATATATTATGAATATATTAGAAGATTCCAAACCAAAAACAAATTTACAAATTCTAGTTGCTTATTTATGTTCTGGTTCATTAAATGCATCAACTGAGGAGGATCCTGACTGACTATAACAAGAGGGTGTCCTCAGTATTCCATGTGTGCTTTCCCTAGCTCCATTAAAAAGAAAATGGGTTTATGGAAGATATCTGACCTCCCAAATATGGCTGTCACAGAAAAAGATACAGAGAAAAGCATGAAAAGGATGTTTGAGAAAAATAAAACTAACAACTCAGGCTACTTTCTTATAGATGTTTAAAGGAGATGTAATATTTTTGGTATTATTCTATAGTAAGACCATGCTAATGGTGGCCTCAGAAATGACCATCATAGGACTAGCCCTTCTTTAAGTAGTTATTAGAATGTGTGATATTGATGTCACAAGGCCCAGAAATGGACCCAATCACTGCATATACAAAAAGTTTGTTGAGGAGAGAACAATCCAGGTCCAAAGTACTATGCTAAGCATTCTGCATACATCATCTCATTCAATTAAGCCTACAGCTATGTGATATAAGTAACATTTCCTGGTCCATCTATTACTGATGAAGAAACTGAAGTGAAGTTATGAGTTAAAGGAAACACATCAAAATAGTGCTAGAACAGGGATTTAATCCTGCAAGGTCTGATCTCAGAGCTATTCCCTTGACTTCTAACTTCAGTATGCTAGTATACATTAAGTCAATTTTGTTTCTTTTCGAAAAGGGATGTGAATGTATATATTTGTTTTAGACTTAGAAAATGGATGAGCATAAACATTATAAATGATGTATGCCACCTTCATTTCCTGCTTTATTACAACTAGATATATGGAGACAGAGAGGGAAAATGATCTAATTTTGACTATGTGATATTTAATGGTAGACCAAAATTAGATCATAGACTTATAATTCCTAAAGTTTTCTGTACTCTTCTATGATTCTTTCCTTTCTTCCTCCCTTCTTTCAATCCTTTCTTTTTTCTTTTATTCTTTTCTTCCTCACTTATTGTATATGTTTTTTGACTTTGTGTAAACCTGTATCATGGCAAAATGCTGCATTGTGTTTGTTAAAATTTCTAAATAGTGTCATTGTTTCAATTTCTAAGTTAAAATCTAAATAACGGATCAAAAACAAATAGTAGAGAAGAATATATCTGTGTGATGACCACTGGAATCAAGATATATAATATTTCCATAAACACAAAAGTTTCCTTGGTGCTTCTTCCTAGTAAATACCCTTCCTAGTCCTGGTCAAAGATGGTGGCGAATGGAGTGCTGGAGTATGACACCCCCGTGTACTGCGTCACTGCGCAGGTAATTAGTGAGTTTAGAATGGCCAGAAGCTATCTTGTTAGGAATTTCCAGCAAAATTGGGGTGCACTGAAACCTAGAGGAAGGATTTCAACACCCGAGGATCAGTTACTGCGGTTTAATCTCAAGTGAACTGTGTGCCTGGAGATTCAGGCTGATTGATCAGCTGCCCACCCCACAGCCGGAGCCTGCACGCTGATGTGCCAGCAACACAGAGAAACGGCACTACAGATTCTGTGGGGTCCTGCCAACTGTGCCCTCACAGTGCTCCAGGCTGAGTTCTGGGGTTGAGACGTGGGAGAGAAATGGTCCAGATCTGCACTCCACACCAGATACCCCACAGAGGAAGCTAGCGGCCACTATATTAGGGAGCTGACATCATCATCACCAGCTTCCGAGAGATCCGACCCCATCGCAGCAGCAAGTTCAGTGATAGAACAGGTGTGTGACATTTAGCCCTTCTCCCATACAGTGGGGAAATCGCATAAAATCTCTCCCCGGCTTTCCGTGGGCATCAATATCAGAGGTGTGGGGAAATGTAAAGGCACCTGACCTCCAACCCCCCCCTCCCACCAGCGGCAAAAACGAAACCTGTCTTGCCAGCTCCCGGAGGAGTGGCTATTGGAGGGAATCGAAAGAATAGGGGGCCGGTTCCCAATTCCCGCACTCCACATTCAGGAAACTGTAGGCCCAGAGTGTAGCTTGAACTGTGGAGAGGTACCAAACTGGGGAAGGCCTGGCTGGTGGGAGAAGCAAAGAGGCTAGAGGCCAGGAACAACCCTAAGTGAACAGGATTGGACAGACACCAGGTGGGGGAGGGGGGAGCCACCTCACATGGATTGTTTCCTCAGCCCGAGGACAAAATCTTGGTCCTGAAAGCACAGCTCCACTTACTGGAAGCGAAGAAAATAGAAGCCTAACAATGCTATTTTTTAATTTTAATTTTTATTTTACTTTATTTTATTATTATTTTTTTATCATTTCTTCTTTTTCTTTTCTTTATTTTTTTCTTTCTTTCTTCTCTCCCTTTCTCTTTCTTGGTTTTCTTCCTTACCTTTTCCCTATCTTTCCTCCTAAGCATGACCACTCCGATTATGTGTAATTTACTAAATGCAAATAGGTGAATGTTACGAGATGGTCTATAGTCTGCCTAAGCACTTAACTACCCCCAAGTATTCCTGTCTATTCTCTTGTTAATATCCGCCTCCATTTGAGCAATCCCCTAAAGAAGCTAAGATATACTAACCTAAATACCATCACACCTCCAGTCCTTAACATAAAATCCTAAGTTCAAACCTTAATTCTCTATATACCATCAAAATCTGTAGGCCTTTAGTGAAACTAATGAATTTACTTTAAATCACAATTAAATCCAACATCTCTAAAAATTGTCTCCCAACACAAAGGAAAGATCTTGGAGCTATACAAAACCAAAACAAATTTATAGGAGAAAATAATAACACAGCAGTCAAACAGAACTGGGAAGAAACATGAGAACCATGAAAAAAGGAAGAAAAGGAACAAAAACAATGCAGGACAGCTTAAATTTACAGGAGATGCTAAATGCATCAGAAAAATGGTCAAATAAAGAATTCACGATTTAGATGGAATGGAATCTTAAAGAGATCATTAGACAGCAAATGCAAGCAATGAAAGAATACTTCGACAATGAATTACACAAACAAATTCAAAAAGCAAATGAACAATTCTACAGGGATATAGAGGTTATAAAAAAAACAGAAATCCTAGAAATGAAGGAAAGTATAAACCAAATTAAAAAATCAAATGAAAGTATCACCAGTAGAGTAGACCAAGTAGAGGTCAGAACATCAGACAATGAAGACAAAATATATCATCTCGAAAAGAGTCTAGTCAACTCAGAAAGGTTGGTAAGAAATCATGAGCAAAACATCCAAGAGATATGGGATATCATAACAAATACAAATTTAAGAGTCATTGGGATAGAGGAAGGTATAGCGGTCCAATCCAAAGGAATGAGCAAACTGTTAAATGAAATAATTTTAGAAAACTTTCTAGACATGAAAAATGAAATGGATTTACAAATCCTAGAAGCCTACAGGATACCGAACATACAGAATCACAATAGACCAAAACCAAGGCACATTGTTATGAAGATATCCAACATACAGAACAAGGAGAGAATATTAAAAGCTACAAGAGAAAGGAGGCAGAATACATTTAGGGGTAAACCAATTAGGTTAATGGTGGATTTCTTATCATAGACACTGAAAGCGAGAATATCCTGGAACAATGTTTTTCAAACGCTGAAAGATAATGGTTGCCAACCAAGAATTTTGTATCCAGAAAAACTAAGCTTCAGGTTTGACAATGAAATAAAAATCTTCCATGATAAACAAATGTTAAAAGAATTCATAGCCAGAAAACCAGCACTGCAAAGCATTTTGGGCAAAACACTAAACGAAGAGGAAATGAAAAAACAACAACAAAAAAAAAAAAACAGTGGGAAGTACCTCAGTAAAGGAGGGGGATGAAAAACTATTCAAAGAGGAAAAACAAACCAAACTTTAAAAATAATTAAATAAATAAACAAACATGATTGGAAGTACAAACCATATATCAATAGTAACCCTAAATGTTAATGGCTTAAACTCACCAATTAAATGACATAGGCTAGCAACCTGGATTAAAAAAGCAGATCCAACAATATGCTGCCTTCAGGATACTCATCTGATAGGAAAAGACACACACAGGCTGAAGGTGAAAGGCTGGGAAAAATCATACCACACACATGGACCTCAGAAGCAAGCAGGGTTGACTATACTCATATCAAATAAAATCGACTTCAAGCCTAAATTAATCAAAATGGATAAAGAAGGACACTATATACTGTTAAAGGGAACCATTCATCAACAAGACATAACAATTATCAATTTATATGCCCCCCAAAATGTCATATGATCTGCCCAGATTGAGTCAGGAGGATATAGACAACCTAAACAGACCAATGTCAATTGAGGAAATAGAAGAAACCATCAAAAGACTACCAACTAAGAAAAGCCTAGGACTGGATGGGTATACAGCAGAGTTTTACAAAACCATTAAAGAAGAACTAATACTTCTCAAGCTATTTTGTGAAATAGAAAAAGGAGTACTTCCAAATTCATTCTACGAGGCCAACATCACCCTGAATCCTAAACCAGATAAGGACACTTCAAAGAAAGAAAACTACAGACCAATATCTCTAATGAACATAGATGCAAAAATCCTCAATAAAATTCTGGCAAATTGGATACAAAAATATATCAAAATGATTGTGCACCATGATCAAGTAGGATTTATCCCTGGGATGCAAGGCTGGTTCAATATACGGAAATCAATAAATGTAATCCACCACATCAATAGACTTAAAGATAAAAACCATATGATCATCTCGATAGACGCAGAAAAAGCTTTCGACAAAATACAACATCATTTATGTTCAAAACATTAGAAAAACTAGGGATAACAGAAACTTACCTCAACATTGTAAAAGCTATTTATGCTAAGCCTCAGGCTAACATCATTCTAAATGGAGAAAAATTGAAGGCATTCCCTCTAAAATCTGGAACAAGACAGGGATGCCCTCTCTCACCACTCCTATTCAACATAGTTCTTGAAAACCTGGCCAAAGCAATAAGACAGATGATAGAAATTAAAGGCATAAAAATAGGAAAAGAAGAACTGAAATTAGCACTATTTGCGATTGACATGATTCTATACCTAACAGACCCAAAAGGTTCCACCAAAAAACTTCTAGAACTAGTAAATGAATTCAGCAAAGTGGAGGGATATAAAATCAATACGCATAAGTCTAAAGCATTCCTGTATATCAGTGACAAACTCTCTGAAAGGGAAATCAGGACAACCACCCCATTCACAATATCCTCCAAAAAAAAAAATTGGGAATCAACCTAACAAAAGAGGTGAAAGACCTTTACAACGAAAACTACAGAACACTAAAGAGGGAAATAGAAGAAGACCTTAGAAGATGAAAAGATATACCTTGTTCATGGATAGGCAGAATTAATATCATTAATGTGACCATACTACCAAAAGTACTCTATAGGTTTAATGCAATGCCAATCAAAATCCCAATGGCATTCCTTGCAGAAATAGAAAAGGCAATCATGAAATTCATCTGGAGAAATAAAAGACCCAGAATAGCTAAAACAATTCTAAGCAGGAAGAGTGAAACAGGTGGTATAGCAATACCAGATTTCAAACTATACTATAGAGCAATAGTAACAAAAACAGCATGGTACTGGTACCAAAACAGGCGGGTAGACCAATGTTACAGAATAGAGGACACAGAGACCAATCCACAAAATTACAACTACCTTATATTAGACAAAGGTGCTAAAAGTATGCAATGGAAAAAGAATAGCATCTTCAACAAATGGTGCTGGGAAAACTGGAAATCCATATGCAACAAAATGAAATTGAATCCCTTTCTCTCACCATGCACAAAATTTAACTCAAAATGGATCAAGGAGCTTGGAATCAAACTAGAGACTCTGCATCTAACAGAAGAAAAAGTTGGCCCTAATCTCCATCTTGTGGGGTAGGGTCCAAATTCCTTAATAGGACACCTATAGCACAAGAGTTAAAATCAAGAATCAACAAATGGGACATATTCAAACTAAAAAGCTTTTTTTTTCAGCAAGAGAAATAATAAGTGAGGTAAATAGGGAGCCTACATCCTGGGAACAAATTTTTACCCCTCACACTTCAGATAGAGCCCTAATCTCCAGAGTATACAAAGAACTCAAAAAGTTAAACAACAAAAAAACAAATGGGCCAAAGATCTAAACAGACACTTCACAGAGGAGGATATACAATCAATCAACAAGTACACAAAAAAATGCTCACCATCTCTAGCTATTAGAGAGATGCAAATTAAAACCACTCTAAGATACCATCTCACTCCAGTAAGAAAGGCAGCCATTATGAAGTCAAACAATAACAAGTGCTGGTGAGGATGTGGGGAAAAAGGTACACTCGTACATTGCTAGTGGGACTGCAAACTGGTGCAGCCAATTTTGAGGGCAGTATGGAGATTCCTGAGAAAGCTGGGAATGGAACCACCATTTGACCCAGCTATTCCTCTTCTCATACTATACCCAAAAGACCTAAAAAGAGCATACTACAGGGACACAACTACATCAATGTTCATAGTGGCACAATTCACAATAGCTAGACTGTGGAACCAACCCAGAAGCCCTTTAACAGATGAATGGGTTAAAAAAATGTGGAATTTATACACAATGGAATATTATTCAGCATTAAAAAATAACAAAATCATGGCATTTGCAGGGAAATGGATGGCACCAGAGCAAATTATGCTAAGCAAAGTTAGCCAATCCCTAAAAAACAAATGCCGAATGTCTTCTCTGATATAAGGGAGGTGACTCAAAACAGAGTAGGAAGGAAGAGCATGAGAAAATTACCACAAAACAAGGAAAAGAAGAGGGAGGAAAAGGGATGGAGAAGGGGATTTTCATGGAAGATGGAAGGATACCCTCATGGGTTCACAAAATATATATACGATGGTGTGAAGGGGAAGGAAAGAAAAAAGAGAGAGAGAGATAAGTGTCACCGTAGAATGGGTAGAGAGAGGTGAAGGGAGGGGGGGAGGGGAGGGGGGATAGGGAGGGGAGCAGAATACAACTGACACTAGGATTGCTGTATGTATACACATGGATGTATAACCAATGTGATCCTGCAATCTGTACATGTGGAAAAATGAGAATTCATACCCTATTTGAATCAAATGTATGATATGTCAAGATTATTGTATTGTCTTGATCAACTGATAAAATTTTTTTTTAAAGAAATTTTAAAAAATACCCTTCTTAACTCCCAGCCAAGAAAAGTCTTCTTTCTGTGACCGTAGACTAATTTGGAATTCTTTAGTGTTTTACGTGTTTATAGGTATCTGGTTCTTTTACCTTAGCATAATGACTTGAAGATTTACTTCTCTTATTTGATATATCAGTCATTCATTTATTTTTCTATTGCTCAGTAATATTTCATTATTGTTTAGATCACAATTTGTTTATCCACTCTGCAGTTGATGAATATTTGGTTGGGTAAATAAAGATTCCATGAATATTTGCATTTATGACTTTCTGTGAATATATATTTCATTACTTTGGGGGAAATTCTCTATGAGTGAAGTTGCTCAATTGTATGGTATTTAATTGTTAAGCAGCTGGCAAACTCTTTTCAAAAGTGGTAACATTTTATACTCCTGTGAGCAAAGCATTAGTCTCTGTTGCTTCACATACTTCAGCACATGGATTCAACATTATTTTTTAGATTGTGCCTGTTATTATATGTTTATTTTCTTAATTATTGAGTTGCAATATTTTTATATATAATAGATATAGATCCTTTAATATAAGTATTATGCATCTATTAAGGTTTATCTTTCAATATTAAAAAATAAGCCTTTTCAAAGCAGAATGTTTTTAATTTCAAGAAAATACAATTTGTTCATTTATCTTTTAAAGTACACCCAGTTTGTAGCCTGTATAAAAACATTTGCCTAGTGTCATAAGATTTTCTCCTATATTTTATTTCAGACATTATAAAATTTAAACTTTTTATATTGAGGTCAATAGTGCATTTTTAGATAATTTTACCATATAGTATTAGGTAAGTTTCAAAGTTGTTTTGTTTTGGCCAAGTGTTTCAAAACCCTTTGTTAAAAAGTTTCTCCAAGGGTCTGGTATTGTGGCTCAGTGGTAGAGCACTTGCCTACCATGCATGAGGAACTGGGTTTGATTCTCAGCATCACATATAAACAAATGAATAAAATAAAGGTCCATCAACAATTAAAAAAATACTTTTTAAAAAAATCTTTATTTCATTTTTATGTGGTGCTGAGGATTGAACCCAGTGCCTCACGCATGCTAGGTGAGCACCCTACCACTGAGCCACAACCCCAGCCCCCAAAAAATACTTTAAAAAAATGAGAACTGACTGTAAAAAAATATTTTCCAAGTTTCAGTTATGCAAGATAAATAAATTCAAAGATCTAAGTATAAACATGTACTCTATTTTAAAATACTGTTTTATCCTTGACGTTTGCTAGGAGGCTAGATCTTAAGTGTTCTCATCACAAATAAAAGGTAACTGAATTGGTTGGTATATTAATTAGCTGGATTGTTGTAAATATTTCACAGCATATACATATATCAAATCATCAAGTTTTATACCTTGTATATGCTTTAAATATGTATTTTTAATTGTTAGCTATCCTTCAAAAAGACTTCCTTTTCCTCAACAATTTATATTGAAAACCTCGTTGAAACTAAACTGACCAAAAATGCATGAATTTATTTTTGGATTATATAACTTATTCCATTTAACCGTATTTCTATCCTCATGCCAAAATGATATTCTCTTTGTTATTGTACTTTTACAGTCAATTTGAAGTTAGGTAGTATATGCCCTCCAACTTTGTTTAGTTTTGTCTTTAATTTCCTTTTCAGTTTTTTAGTCTTAGCTTGGAATATCATTTATTTAGAATTATATTTGGATCAATATTTGACTTATTAACTAACCTTATGTAGTTTACATTTTTAGTCATTACTCTAATGTTTATAACATATCTCATCAGTGACATCAAGTAATATATACCTTTTATGTCAAATATAGGAGTCTATAAAATGTAGGCTTCTATTTGCTTTCTTCTTTGTATTAATATGGATTTGCAGTCATACATTTGTTAAATTTTTATCTGTTATAAAGTTTGCAATGCATTACTAACTTCTTTTAAGACAATTATCACTTGAAATTAAAATTTAGAAATACCTTTCATATTTAATGATGTATATATTTCTAATAATTTTAATTTCTTTTTGATATTTATGAATCTATCTGAAGTAATTTTCCTTCTACCTAAAAAAATCTTCATTAACACATCTTGTAGTACCAGTCCACTGATAGTGAATTTTCTTTTCTTTTTGAAAGATATTTTCTCTGAACATAGAATCTTAGTCTCTATTTTGTTCTCACAGCATTTTAAAGGTCTAAATCTATGGGTTTTCTCTCTTTCCTAGTTTCTGAGAAAAAATATACAGAAAGTCTGAACATGACCTTCTGTATTAAACATGGTTCATATCTCTGGCTGATTATAAGGCTTTTCCTTAACGTTTTCTTATAGCAATTTGAATGCAAAGATACACTTCACCAAAAAATTTTGTAGATTGCTGCATCTCATTTTCTGTGTAGCTCCCTCTTTGAAAACTTCAGCATTCTTTTCTTTTAAAATCTAGGCGTCTCAGCCTCAAAAAATTTGGTTTCCCTACCGTATACTAGTCCAAAAACTTGCTTCAGATAGAAATTCAGGGAAATCACAGGAATTAAATAAACTATTTTTCTGTTTTCGGGCATAATAATATTGTGTTTTTCATTGTCCAATTGCTTAAAACAGACTTTCAGGCATTTATGAAAGTTTTCTAATTTTCATATGGCTGATAGTCAATTCTATATCCTTATAGTCTGTTATGGACAGAGGCAGAAATTGATACCATTTTATTGGAAAAGAAATTAAACATTCCAATATTGAATGTATGTATTAATTTTAAAAGAGATCTTCTGGAAAACTATGGAGTCGGGAGCTCTAGGTTTCTGTTTCTCCATGAAAGTAAGTAATGGCTGAGAAAAATCCTTTCAGAATCAACTTTTAAGAAACTCTGGAAGCTAGTTAAAACCTACAACTATCAGCAGAAGCCTTCATAAGGAAAAATGTTACTATGTTTTAAATTGTCTGCCTATCATAACCCATCTCAAAGATTGAGAATGGCCATTAGATTATAGTGCAGGTTGCTACCATCAGATTAAGCAATATGGACATTATTAATTAACCTAGGTGCATATATGATTACATGACTGGTGTGATTTTACAAAATGTACAACCAGAAGAATGAGAAGTTATACTCCATTCATTTATGATGTGTTGAAATGTATTCTACTGTCATGGATAGCTAATTAGAACTAATAATAATAATAAAAAAAAACTCTGCTGGGTGTGGTAACGCATGCCTGTAATCCCCATGACTGGGAAGCTGAGGCAGGAGGATCATGAGTTCAAAGCCAGTCTCAGCAACTTAGCAAAGCCCTGAACAACTCAGTGAGACCACCTCTAAATAAAATACAAAAAAGGGCTGGGGATATTGCTCAGTGGTTAAGTGTCCCTGGGCTCAATCTCTGGTACCAAAACCAAAACCAAAACAGAAACAGAAAAAAAAAGACCTAACTATGTTTCCTTTAAGAATCCCACTTTAAATGTAAAAACATAGAAAGATTAATAGTGACAATAAAAGATAAATTGTTAACAGTTATCAAAAGAAAGGTGGAATAGCTAGCTATATTAATTTTAATCAAAAGAAGAAAATTATGAGGGACAAAACAGTATTATGTAATGACAAAAGGGATAATTCTATAAAAAACAATGTATAATATATATCTACTTAACAACAGAACATTTAATATATATTGTGAACGTCTAGTGCGTTCGGGTCCCTGGGTAAGGGTCGCGAAATCACCGGGACACAGGGGATGCAGAGCCAAGGCAGCAATTGCAACTGCATGCTGAGGTTTATTTGCATGTTCCTTTTATATTCTTCTTCTAACAAAGCAAGCAATTCTTCAGTAACATTTCATCTACATAGCCCAAATATCATGCCTCAGCGGGTACACAGAGCTAAATTCAGATTGTTCCTGTTCTTTTTGATAAGTACCCTCCCAAAGTTCTTTGTAGACATTATCTAATCCCCGAATGTACTGTTCCCAGGTCCAGTATGCAGGAAGCTTCTTCCTCTAGGCCAAACCATGCAGAAGCTTGTGTCTTGTGATAAGGGGAAAAGGACCTTTCCTTCTCCTAGCGAGGCATGCCTTCAGCTGACCTAAATCACAGCCACAGCTTCTTGCAAAGTGTCAGGCTGAGGGAGCTAAACTCTGCACACTTAAACCCCAACAATATATAGCAAAACTGATAGAATGTCAAGAAGAAATAAATGAATCCACTATTATATTTGAAGACTTTAACATCCTTCTTTCAATAATTGACCAGTTCAGCAGGCATAAAATAATTTAAGGCACAGCTGAGCTAAAAAACACAATCAAATCAATGGAATCCAATTAACAGTTACAAAATGTTTCACCCAATAACATCAAAATACATGTTCTTCTCATGATCATACAAACTATTCAACAAGACAGACCACATTCCAGACCATAAAACACATCTTAAAATTTTTAAAAAGAATAGAAAATATATAATATACTTTTAGACTCCAGTGGAATTAAAACAGAAATTAATAATGAAAAAGGTAGGTGGAAAATCTAAAAATACCTGTAGATTAAGCAGTATACTCTAAATAATACATGGGTCAAAGAAGAAATACCAAGAAAAAGTTTAAAATATTTTTAACTACATAAAAATGAAAATAAAATCTTCTAAAATTGTGAGATGCAGTAAAAGCAGTGCTTATAAGGAAATTTATACCATTGAATGCATCTATTAGGAAAAAAGTCTCAATTCAATATTCTAAGTTTCCAATTTAGGAAACTGAAAAAATGCACATTAAATATCAAGTAAAAAATGAAAGGAAAAAAATTAATATTAGAGTATAAATCAGTGAAATTGAAAACAAGAAATCAACAGAGAAAAATCAACAAAACCAAATCCTGGTTCTTTGAAACGAAGGATAAAATTGATAAATCTGTATTGAGACTACATAAGAAAAAAAACACACAAGGCCCAAATTCCTAAAGAACAACAACAAATTTCCTAAAGGAAACTAGATTTTATCATCCACATTGCATGCACTATAAAATATTACAGTGAACCCCATTAATAATACAATGCTCATCAAAATAAAAAGAAATATAAGCAATTCTATTACTACTGATTTCATAGGCATTTAAAGAATAGCAAAGGAATTAATTAAATACTCTGTCCATAAATTTGATACCCTAAATCAAATAGACTCATTGTTTGAAATGTACCATCTGCCAAAAATATGCATAAAATTCATATGAGGAACTTTATAAAACTCTGATTAAGAATTCAAAGAAGATTTAAATATATGTACATCTATATGATTAAGAAGACAATACTGTAAATATGTCAGTTCTTCTCAACTTGATAAATAGAATCAATGTAACACCAGTCAACATTCAAGCAACTTATTTTGTATAAATAAGTTGTATAACTTGTTTTGTATAACTTATTTTGATAACTGATTCTAAAGTTTATATGCAAAGACAAAGGAACTAGAATTGTCAATACTAAAGAACAATTATGAAATCTCACATTATGTAATTTCAACAGTCACTATAAAGATACTGTAATAGAGAAAGTGTGATATTGGCAAAGAATAGAAAAATATATCTATAGGATGGAATAGAGAGTCCAGAAATAGACCCACATGATTATAGTCAACTGATTTTGACGGAGGAACAAAGACATTTCAATGAAGATAGTTTTTAAATAGTTCTGGAACAACTGGACATGCAAAAATTGAATATAAATATAGATTGTATTTCTTTTACAAAATAAACTCAAAATGGATCAGTAATTAAAATATAAAATTAAAATTCAAAACTCTTAGAATTAATTTATTAACTGCTATGTTAGTCAAAGAAAACTTCATGATCTTGAGTTTGATGATGACATTTTAGATACATCACCCAAAAAATATAATTCATGAACAAAAGTTAATAATTTGGATTTTGTTAAAATTTAAAACTTCTACTGTGTGAAAGACATGAATAAGATAATGAAAAGACTAGCCACAGAGAAAAATTATTTGCAAAAGACACATCTGATAAAAGATTATAACCAAAAAATATACAAATAACTCTCTAAATCTAAAATCAAGATCATAAACAACTCCATTAAATCATAGGACAAATACCTTAACAGACACCTTACCAAATAAGATACACAGATGAAAAATAAGCACAAGAAAGTATGGTCAACATTATATATCATCAAACAATAAGATACTATTACATGGCTATTTGTCTTAGTTCTTGGGTGGCTATATCAAAACACCAAGAGTGATTAATTTGTAAATAATGTAAATTTACTTCTCACAGTTTTGGGATCTGAAAGTCCAAATCAAGAAACTGGAGGATTCAGTTTCAGATGAGGGCCTGGTTTCCATTGCAAGAATGACACCTTGGGGCTGGCTACATCCTCCAGAAGGAACATAGACTGTGTTTGAACATGGAAGAAGGGACCAGAGGGACTAACTGGGGCCTGGCTAAACCTTTTAAAAAGTAATTCTTCCCATTCATGAGGGTTCCAACCTTATGATTTAATCCTTTTAAAAGGCCCAACCTGTTAATGCTGTCACATTGGTGATTAGATTTCAAAATACAAAATTGGGGCAACACATCAGACTACAACTTTGTTAGAATTGCAAAAATCCCAACACCAAAACCATCAAATACCTATGAAAAGATGAAGCAATGGGAATTATCATTAGTAGTGAAAATGCAAAACAGAACAGCCAATTTTGAAGACAGTTTTGTAATTTCTTAAATAGCCAAAAATATTTTAACCATATGATCCAGCAGTTGCACTTCTTGGTATAGACCCAAATGAGTTAAAACTTATATCCAAAAAAACCCCTGTACATTAATATTTATGGCATATTTATATAAAATTGTCAAAACTTAGTAGCAACCAAGATGTTCTTCAATAGATGAATGGATAAACACACTGTGATATATCACAGAATGGAATATCATTCAGTGATAAAAACAAATAGCTATTAAGTCATGAAAACAGAGAAAAAACTGAAGGGCATATTGACAAGAAAAAGAGGCTAATATAACAAGCCTAAAACTATGTGATTCCTACTACATAACATTTTGGAAAAGGCAAAACTATGAAGATAGTGAAGTTCTCAGTGATTGCCAGGAGTTCATGGGGTGAGAGAGGGAGGGATGAATAAGTGAGATGTGAGGAAGTTGCCAGTCACTAAAACTATTCTGTATGATAATATTGTGGTGATTACATGTCATACACTGGTCAAAACTTGTAGAATGTGCAACAAAAGAGTGACCCTTAATATAAAATCTGGACTTTAGTTAATACTAATGTATCATTTTGTCTTTGTCAAATGTTATAAATGTACCATAATAATGCAAGATTCTAATAATATTGGAACTGTGTTGGGTGGGATGGGATTTTTCTGTACATGATGCTCATTATTTTTAAAGTTAAATATGTTCTAAATATCAGATGTATTAATATCCTTTTAAAAATAAGGAGAAATACCCCAAATTAATAATCTCACCTCACAACTTAAGGGAACAGAAAAAGAGCAAGGTAAACCCTAAGCAAATGATTGGAAGTAAATAAAAATGATTAGCTCAGAGAGAATGAAAGTGAAAAAATAAAATCAAAGTTATTTATTTGAAAGCATCATAAAATTGATAAATATTTAGCTAGACTGACTGGAAAATTAGTACTCTCAGAAATTAAAGTGAGGATATTACAGATACTTTTAAAATGACAGAATTATTAGAGAATACTATAAACAACTTACACTATGTACACTAAAATGTTAGGTAACCCAAATAATATGTAAACATTCCTAGAAGCAAACAAACAGGCAAACTTGAGTGAACAAAATAGGAAATTTTAATAAACCTGTAATTTAGAAAGCAATTGAATAAACTATTTAAAACATTCCAACAAGGAAAATTTCAGGATCAGCTGCCTTTACTGGTAGATCCACCAAACTTTAAAACAAAAATTTTTAGTTGTTGATAGACCTTTATTTTATTTATTGATTTTTATGTGGTGCTGAGAATTGAATCCAGTGTCTCATACATGCTAGGCAAACACTCTATCACTGAGCCACAACCCTAGCCTGATCCACCAAACTTTTAAAGTCTTTCTCAAACACTTAAAGAAAAATCAGAGGGAATGCTCACTCATTCTATTAGGCCAGTGTTCCTTCAATATTAAAGTTAGGTAAAGTTATCCCAAGAGAAGAAAACTATAGAATGTCACTTATGATTATAAATATAAAAATTCTCAATAAAATATTATCAAAATGAATTCATTAACATATTGAGATGTTTATACATCACAACCAAATGGTAATTATTCCAGAAAAGCAAGCGCTGTTCAATGTACAAATTGTAATAAACTATATCAATAGGATGATGGAACAAATACAGGATCATATCAAATGATTCAAAAGAAACACTTGACAAAATAAATCCAAAACACTTTTATGATAAATATATGCTGTAAACTGAAAATAAAGAAAAAAATTTTCAACATAATAAAGGACATTTATCAAAAACACACAACTAACATTACACTCCATGGTAGAAGACTAAAAGTTCTCCCTTAACATCAGGAACAAAATAAGGATGCTGTTATTACCATTTCTTTCATTTTGCACTGCAATTTCTCTCTGGATTAAGTAGCCAAGAAGAAAAGCTTTCAGATTAGGAAAGAAATAGATGTATCTTTATTCACAGGTGACAAGATCCTCTATATAGAAAAGACTACCATAATTTCATCATTAATACACTTTGATGTATTGAATTATCATATGGCACCCCATAAATTTGTTCAATTAAACAATAATTAATGAAAAAGAAAATTCTAAGCAGTTCCTATAAAAACTGTTAAAGCTAGTATATACATTCAGTAAAGTTGCATGAAAAAAGACCAACAAACAAAATTCAGTTGTATTTTTATACAGTAACAATAAATGAACTGAAAATAAAGTTAAGAAAACAATTTCATTTATAATAGAATAAAAAATAAAGAACTTAGAAATAGATTTAACCAAAGATATACAAAAAATTTACAATAAAAGTATAAGACATTTCTGAACGCAATTAATAAAGTGATAAATAAATGAAGATTCCTTATGATCATGGATTAGAAAATTTAATATTATTAAAATATTAATCATATTCAAAGTAATCTACAGATTCAATGTAATCTCCATCAAAATCCTGACTACCTTTATGCAGATGAGAAAAACTAATTAAAAAATATTGTATAGAAATACATAGGATCTCAAATAGCCAAAACAGTCTAAAAAAGAAAAAAAGTAAATATAGAGAACTGATACTTTCCAGCTTTAAAATGTACTACAATTATAGAGTCATAAAAATAGTCTTTTACTGGAATAGGATAGATCTATATAGACAGATAAAATTAAAATGAGAGTACAGAAATAAACCCATACACTTATGTTCAATTGATTTTAACAAAGGTGCCAAGACTACTCAATGGGTTAATGAGAGCCACCTCAGCAAAGGGTCCTGGGGAAACTGAATTAAAAGGAATAGCCCTACCTCTATCTCACACTATATAAAATGTTAACCCCAAATCAGTCAATCACATAAATAAAAATGCCAAAATCATAAAATCTTAGAAGAAAATATAGAAGTAAATCTTCATGACCTTGGATTTGTCAATGAATTCCTAGATATGATATCAAAAACATTAGCATCAACAGGAAATCTAAGAGTTATGGGTATAGCTGAGTGGTAGAGCACTTCCTAGAATGCAGAAGGCCTTGGGTTAATTCCTCAATTCCTAGTGGGGGGGAGAAGAAAGACAAAAGGATTTAGATTTCATAAAAATTATAAACTTAATTTTATCAAAGATACTACCAAGAAAATGAAAAGACAACCTAGAGAATGGGAGAAAAGCTTTGTATATTATGTATCTGATAAAAGTCCAATATCCAGAATATATATTTAAAAACACAACAACAAAAAAATCAACAACAAAAGGCAACTACCCAAATTAAAAAATGAACAAAGTATTTGAATATTTCTACAAAAAAGCATATAAATGGCTAATAACCATATGAACAGATGTTAAGATATTTAGAAATTAAAGTGAACCAAAACCATAATGAGATATCACTTTGCACCCACAAAAATGGCCATAGTAAAAAGATCAATGCAAAATAATAAGTAGAAAAGATGTGAACAAATTGAAGCCCTCATACATTGCTGGTGGAAATGTAAAAGGGAGCAATATCTTTGGTAGTTATTCTATAAGTTAAATATAAATTACAATATTACCTGACAATTTCACTTCTAGGTATATAGCTTACATATTCAAGCAAAATCTTGTACACAAATGTTCAGAGCAACTCTATTTGCAATAGACAGCAGTGGAACCAACCCAAATGTCCATCAATAGATATCTTAAATAGACAAAATGTGCCATTATCTGTACAATGTAATATGACTCAGTCATAAAAATAATGAAATACTGATGAACATTGAAACACAGATAAATCTTAAAACATGATAATTTAAAGAAATCAAACACAAAATATTATATATTGTCTTATTCCTTTTCTGAAATAGCTGGAATTGAAAAACTATTGAAGATAGAAAGCAGATTAGTAGTTGTCAGGGACTGGAGAAGAGTGGAGTTGCTGCTTAATGGGTATGGGATTTCCTTTTGGGGGTGATACATCTTTTTGTGGTACTACACATAGATGATATTTTCAGAAAATTAATGATGTACTAATTGTCACTAAATTTTATACTTTGAGATGGCTACAAAAGAGATGCTTTATGATTCCAGAAATAGTATAATATGAAGTGGAAAACTACATATATTTTTAATCAATGATGTATAGTATCACAGAGATAATACAGAGCTATTTTTTACCACCATCTTTAATTAACTACTCAGTCACACAATGAGTCAGTCTTCAAAGTCTTTAGGATCTGATGAGATAAAGAAAGCAAATACCAAACACTCAGGAAGTCATTAGGAAATGGTAATATTGAGCACAGCCTGTGTGTTAGTCAGCTTTTCTTTGTTGTGACAAAATACCTGGAAAACAACTTAGAGGAGGAAACATTTCATGTTGCTCATGGTTTCAGAGAAGATTGCTATCTCCATTTATTCTGGTTCTGTGGTGAAGCAGTACATCAAGGCAGACTGGCATGGCAGAACAAAATTTTTTATCACATAGTAGTCAGGAAGTAGAGAGAGAGATGCAGGGGAACACCCTCAGTGATCTACTTTCCTAAACTAGACTCCATTTCCTACAGATTCTACCACCTCCCAATATTTCCAAAAATTTATGAAATTATCAATGAATTAATTCACTGATGAGGTCAGAGCCCTCATGGTTCAATCATTTATTAAAAGTCCCACCTCTGATCATTGCCATGTCAGAGAACAAGCCTTCAATGCATGAGCCTTTGGGGAACTTTCCATATCTAAACTGTAACAGCCTGTTATATTTCAGAATAGGAAGACCAACCAGTAGTCTTTTTCAGCTACAGAAGTGATCAATATATGTTGTAATAATCATAAAAATCTTTTATGCAACATAGGGCACTAATGCTGGGTCCTAGCAGATATGTAGGCAGAGTGGAGAAGGAGTCACACTTCAAACCTGGGAAATTATGCCAGTTTTGAAAATTATAAAGCTTATATAATTATAGCCCTCTCTTTAGTAAATAATAAAATTATGACTATGAAATTAGATACAGAGCTTTCTAAAGGGAAAGCAAAGAGTTCTGATACATAAACTTTATTAACTTCACAGTAAGTTCACTTTATATAGTGATGATGGTGAGAACCAAGTGTACTACTGATTAATAAGAATCAGGTCCATCTCTAGGCAAAAATAAAATAATAAGTAAGAGAAATTTTGGTATAAACCTAACACATATATTCCTTCATTATAGAAATGGAGAAATTCTTTAGCTAGAAGAATTAGAGAAGTAATGTATTTGTACATGATTTAAAGGGATGGTTATATTTCCTAGGATAATTTGAAACAGAATTAAACACATTACATTCTTAAAATATGTCATTTATATGTTACAAAGCATGTTTAAGACATAATTTAATAAATGTTTAATTTTGTTCTAATGAATCTAAGAAATACCCTGATGTTTATGGACACACACACACATACACACACATATACTTTTTTTCATCCCCCTTATCAATGGCTTTGTTTTCTCTGGCTTCAGTTATTTTATATTACCTGTGGGCGGCAACAATCCAAAAATATTAAATGAAAATCTCCAGAAATGAACAATTAATAAGTTTTAAATTATATGACTTTTTGTATAACATGATGAAATCTTGCACCATCCTGTCTGGGATGTGAATTCTCCCTCTGGCCAGTATATCCATACTGTATCTATGTTGTGCAGGGTACTCACCCATTAGTCATTTAATAGCTGCTTCAATTATCAGATCAACTTGTAATTATCACAGTGCTTGTGTTCAAGTGACCCTTATTTTACTTAATAATGTCTCCAAAGCACAAGAGCAGTGATGGTGGAAAATTTATTATAGCATATTTTTATAATTTTTCTATTTTATTAGTCATTGTTAATCTATTACTGTGCCTAATTTATAAATTAAACTTTATCATAGGTATGCATGTGTAGAAAAAAAACATGGCATATCCAGAGTTTGGTACTATCTGCAGTTTCCAGCATCCACTAGGGGTCTTGAGAGGTATCCCCTGGATATACGGTGGAACTATTGTGTATATATATATATGTGTGTGCATTTAAACTCTTACACATATATTGTGATTAATAAAAATTATTATCCATTTTATAAATGAGAAAACAACAATAAGATTAAGATACTCAACTTCAAGTGCAACAATAAATGGAAGAGCTATGACTCAAACACAGATTCCAAAGTCTGAGCCCTTAACCATTGCTTCATGGTAAACCCTCTACTCCATCTAGTTGATCCTATCTGTGTCAGCCTTGAACATTTAGCAAAGCATCTTGCTTTATATATATATATAGATATATACTTATATATATATGTATATGTGTGTGTATATATATATATATATATATATATATATATATCACTTTATTTTATTCATTTGTTTTTATGTGGTGCTGAGAATCAAACCCGTGCTAGGCAAGCACTCTACCACTGAGCCACAACCACAGCCCACAAAGCTTCTTACTTAAGTACAGCTTTTACAAAGTTAATACTGCCTACTCATGAGTCTTAATGTTACACAGCTAATGGAAACAAAGTGATCTTAAATTAGCTAAATATCTCATCAGACAGAGTTGTAAAATGGTTCCAATGCCTTTACAATTAGTATATCATATAAGATAGTAAAACATAAATGTTACCAAACACCTGAAAAAAGACTGTACTTTGGAAATACATTTGTTTGGCTCATATCATCCAGATAAATTATTTCTTAATCTTATTTTTTGAGGGTTCTAGACACAACTGATATTTGCACAGTATTACTGATGTACTAAGTGCTTTTGCTTCTCTCACCAGGAAAAAAAAATGAAACAATCACTACAAGGGGAGAAAAATAAGCAGATTAAAGTCACAAAATATGCTTGAGAAAAAAATGTATGTGTACTTTAATAGGAATTTTTGCTAAATTCTAGCATGGAATTTAAAAAAATATTTATTGTTTAGTTATAGTTGGACACAATACCTTTATTTACTTATTTTTATGTGGTGCTGAAGATCAAATCTAGGGTCTTGTATATGCCAGGTGAGTGCTCTAATGCTGAGCCACAACCCCAGCCCCCAACATGACATTTTAATGAAAGATGCTTACAAGGAAGTTAAAGTTCATCCTATGCCACCTTTAGACCACTTGACCTGTGACAAACCTCTTGACATACTAGTTTTTCCTTTAGGATCAAATGAGATAGAAAAAGTGAATTTACCAGGAATGTCTTCAGATTTGTCTGTTAGTATGCTATTATCCACACTTTATGATAAAGTCTATGTTTATCATTTAAAATTAAAAAAATTATAATCCATTGCAATTTGAACCACAACAGAAAATAAAACTGACTTTCTTTATTTAGAGTCCTCCTATAGTAGGTTTTACAGTAATCATTCTTTCAATAAATTAAGGATATCAGGTAATTTCCATAATCTCTGATTTCACATTGCACCAAGTAATTGGTGAGATAGGATTTATTCACAAAGTCCACCAACTAGAAATCTAAGATACCAGTAATAAGAGTTATAGTCAAACATAATACAAGCAAAAATGAGTGGCATAAATTGGCAGTTCTCAACCAAGGTGCACATATGAATCACCTTATACACACACATACATTAGGTAATTAATCTAGGAGAGGCACTTTACCACTGAGCCAAATATCCTCAGCCCTATTTATTTATTTATTTATTTATTTATTTTGAGAAAGGGTTTTGCTAAGTTACTTCAGGCCTTGCTAAGTTGCTGAGGATGGCTTAGAACTTTTGATCCTCCTGCCTCAGTCTCCTGAGTTGATGGAATTGAAGGCTTATGCCTCCACACCTGGTTTATCTTTAGCATTTATTATAAGGTAGATGTAGTAATGACAAACTTCCCTCAATTTTTGTTTGTCTTGGAAAGTTTTTTAATTCAATACTGGGGATTGAACCCTGGATGCTCTTTCACTGAGCTAGTTTCCCAGTCCCCTCAGTATTTATTTTGAGACAGGGTCTTGCTAATTTGCCAAGGCTGGCCTTAAATTTGCAATTATCTTGTCTTGACCTCCCAAGTAGCTGGGATTATAGACATGTGCCACGGAACTCATCTGTATTGGAAAGTCTTTATCTCCTTTTTATTTTCAAAGTAAAGTTTTGCCAGCTATATTTTTGTTGGTTGATATTTTTTTCCTATAGCATTTTGAATATGTTTCATACTGTTTTGTCCTGCAAGGTTTCTGCTGAAAAATCCACTAATAGACTTATCAGTGCTCAATGATGTATCACAAGTCACTTTTTTCTTACTGCTCTCAAAATTCCCTCTCTGTCCTTGACTTTTGAAAATTTGATTATAATGCATGTCACATGCTAGTATGGCATGTACAGTTATCCACACACTATGTAATAGAGTTGACAATTAAAGCCCTCAACATAGAAAGTATGGCTTTCTGAGGAGAGAGAAGATGGCGACAAAGGGAGTGCATCACCCCAGTGCGCCGCGTTACTGAGCGGGAGAAAGACGAGGTGAAATGGCTGAAGGCTATCTTGTTGGGAATTTCCAGTGAAATTGAGGTGCTCCAGAATCTAGTGGACGGATTTCCATCGCGCGAGGTTCAGCTGCGGGAGCTCGATTTCTCCGCACGGAGGGTCGCATAGCCTGATCGGCGATCGCCCCGCGGCGGGAGTCTGCAGCGTGCGCTGGGAAGTGGCAAGATGCTGGAGCGGGGGTGCAGCGATACGGATTCGGAGGGCTCTCCCGCCAGTGGTACAACGGCCGCGCTTAATGCTGAGTTCCGGCTTTGAGACAGAGGAGAGAAGCGGTCCAGTTCGGTTCCCGACGCCGGTCCACAGAAGAGGTCAGCAACCGCCATCTTGGAGTGATGATGTAATCATCCCTGTTTTCTACTGATCTCAGCTCATTCAGCTACGGAACAGGTGATTTCAGGCTGGTATTTGCCTGCGTCTCGCAGACAAATAGCTCAGGCTCAGGATTGGAGAACCTGTGGAGAATATTGTGCGCCGGGCTCTGAGCGGCCGGATTCTGGTCCCTGGGGCTAACTTGGTCCAGGGCTAGGGAACCTGCGGAGACTGCCAGTGGAGGCCAGCACCAAGTGGAGCGTGCGCTGAGCTTGGGGTGACTGGGTTCTGACTCCCGGAATAGTTTTGGCCTTGGGCTGGGGAACCCGTGGGGGTCACTCCCTGGAGCCAGCTCCCAGTGGAGAGTGCGTCGGGATAGGAGAGGCCGGGTTCTGGCTCCCGAAGCTGCTTTGGCCTAGGGCTGGGGAACCGGCAGTGACTGCTTCTCGGTCTGGGTCCTGCTGGGTGCTGTGGGGGGGGGGCAGAGTGGAGCTGCCGCCTGTGCCCAGAGCAGGCCAAGTGACCCACCGGCGTCGTATCACGACACCCCAACTGCAGCTGGGGCCGAAGAGAGTAGCCGCCCATGCCTAGAATGGGACCAGCAACCCCAAGGCGCGGTAGCCAAGTAACTTCATTTGGAGTAGGGCTGTGCAGAGCTGCTGATTGAGCCTGCAGGGTAGGCAGTCCTGCGACCCACTGGCAAGACAGGCCTGGTAGCCTGCCAGCGCGGTGGACACATAGCACCGAGGCAGTCACGTCACTCTGGTTGAAGTGGGGGTGGAGCAGGGCCGCCGCCCAGGTCCAGAGGGGGCTCAGCGATCCATTGGAGAGGTAGTCAGGTACCCCCATTGGGAGTGGGGGCTGTGCAGAACTGTGACCCACTGGCCTAGAGGCCGGCCAGCGTGGTAGACACGTCACTCCTATTGGAGTGGGGACTGAGCAGAGCCGCTGCCCACATCCAGATCAGGACTAACGACCCCAGGGCGTGGTAGTTACGTCACCATAATTGGAGTGGGGGCAGAACAGAGCTGCCACCTGAGCCCGCATGGGGGACAGACCTGCGACCGACCAGCGTGGCAGACAGACCACCCTAATTAGAGGAGGAGCACAGCTACTACCCACCCTGCAAGGGAGACTTCCCAACTATATAAGAGCAATATAAATAAATAGGGGGTAAATTTCAAAAACACAACAGTTTCATCAAGCAGAAAGAAACGCGAACAGAATGAAAAGACAAGGAAAGAAAGGACCACAAGCAATGCAGGTCAACTCAACTTTAGAAGAGGTAATAGCTGCAACAGATGGAATGTCAGATAAAGAGTTCAGGATATACATGCTTCAGATGATCTGGAGTCTCAAGGAAGACATGAGACAGCAAAATCAGACAATGAAAGATCACATTGACAAACAAATCCAGGAAGTAACAGATCAATTTCACAGGGAGATAGAGGTAATAAAAAACAAACAAATAGAAATCCTAGAAATGCAGGAAACAATAAACCAACTTAAAAACACAATTGAGAATACTACCAGCAGAGTAGATCACTTAGAAGATAGAACATCAGACAATGAAGACAGAGTATTTCAACTTGAAAAGAACATAGACAGCTCAGCAAGTCTGCTAAGAAACCATGAGCAGAACATCCAGGAATTATGGGATAATATTAAAAGACCAAACTTAAGAGTCATTGGGATACAGGAAGGCACAGGGCTCCAGACCAAAGGAATAAATAATCTATTCAGTGAAATAATACGAGAAAACTTCCCAGACTTGAAGAATGAGACAGAATCCCAAATTCTAGAAGCCTACAGGACGCCGAATGTGCAAAATCATAAGAGATCCACACCTAGACACATTATAATGAAGATGTCCAACATACAGAATAAGGAGAGAATTTTAAAAGCTGCAAGAGAAAGGAAGCAGATTACATTTAGGGGTAAACCAATCAGGATAACAGCTGACCTCTCAACACAGACTCTGAAAGCTAGAAGATCCTAGAATAACATATTTCAAACACTGAAAGAAAATGGGTTCCAACCAAGAATCATGTATCCGGCGAAATTAAGCTTCAGGATGGAAAATGAAATTAAAACCTTCCACGATAAACAAAAGTTAAAAGAATTTGCAGCTAGAAAACCATCTCTTCAAAAAATACTTGGCAAATCATTACAGGAAGAGGAAATGGAAAATAACATTGAAAACCAACAGTGGGAGGTAGGACAGTAAAGGGGGGAAAGTAATCAAAGAGGATAACAAATCAGGTTTAGTAACATTAATAAACAAATATGGCTGGAAGAGCAACCCATATCTCAATAATATCCCTAAATGTTAATGGCTTAAACTCACCAATTAAGAGACACAGGCTAGTAGAAGGGATCACAAAACAAGACCCAACAATATGCTGCCTACAGGAGACGCATCTGATAGAAAAAGATATACATAGAAAGTATTGCTTTCTGTCTTTTTGATTACTTGGAGATCTCTGAAGCCAGGGCCCTTTTCTCAGGGTGTGTGGGATGGTGCCTCCTACTATGCTAGCTAGTGCTAGCTCTCACCAGGTGATCCTTTTTTTTTTTTTTTTCTGAAAGCAGTGTGATAAATTTTTTCAGGAACTGCAGTGCCATGTTCTCAAGTTGTGATAGAATTCTTAATCAGCTTTCTCTACCTCCAACTACCTGCAGCAGTACCTTCACAAACAATTTTGCTTCTGATATATTCCAATGTCAGCCAGACACACAATAAAACTGCATTCCCACAACTTCATCCTGGAAGCTCAGGGTGAGTGCAAGTTTGACCATGTGGAGGTATATGAGATCAGCATCTCAGAGACTCTCAGCCTCTTGGCTAATTTCTATGGCACAAAAAAGTCTCCCGTCATCACCTGGTACCACTAATTTGCCGTGCTCTTTAGTATCAAAACTTTTGAACCATTTACTGGGTTTTTGGTACCTCAGAGAACCTCTGTGGACCATATAGTTTTTCAGCTAGGATGGAGACTTTAGGTGTCCGCAGTGGATCTGTAACATGGACAGGCTGTCTAGCTGGTAGAAATGATAACTGGAGCAGCCCCTTATTCCTACCCCCAGAGTTGGCCTGTAAGTTTATCCAGATAGACATATGTGTCATTCTGAGCTACTGACACACAGACTCTCCTAATATCTGGGTGGGCATAGCCACCTAGGAGAAGGTGGTAGACGTCTTTAAAGTTTAGAAAAACATGATCATTCTATTCTGCAACCAGGACTTTTGGAGGCTCCTTTGTGAGTTATGTGTGCTTCCCTTCATCCCAGTAGTCAGCATCCTTCTCCTTGGCTACTCTGTCTGCAGGAAGCAGAGTGATAACACCACTCTGCCCTGGAACTACTACTGGATACTCTTTGGCCCTTCAACTGTAACAGGCCCCCTCAGGCAGCTGACCTGGAAGATTGTGCCCTGAACCTAACCTCTATCCTCTGCCTACACATTCTTCATTGTTTATCAAAGCAGGCAGGTAGGAAAAATAGGAAGGGGTCCCTATTGCATGGGACTCTTCCAGTCTTCATAGAGGCCTCCAAGTAAGGGGGAGTGGAAGGAAGGAAAAGTGCTTGACCCTAATTGGATCATCCCTGCTCATTCATTGTCCTTTTATTTGTTCTAGCTATTCCAGGCAGCTGATCTGACTCTACAATGTGCCACTGAACAATCTAAACTGCTTACCATCCAAGTCTCTGACCCAAATTTCTTATCTTCTGTCTCCCTTCTTCCATGTGCTTTTATAAGTTATCTATCACTTGCCCCCAAGCTTTTTCATTTAAGTAACAAAACTGTTTTGAGTGTCTTCTGATAAGTCAGGCCCTGTTCTAAGCTCTGAGAATCCAGTTAGCTCTCTGACTCTAGAACTCCATACTCTCAGTACGGAGACCAGCAGAGGCTAGTCCAGTTCTTTCTTGTCTTTTGTCTCTGTCACTGCATAATCTCTCCCTTTTGTTCCTGGGAACAAGAGGACCCCTGGGTGTTTGCCTTTCCTGATTCAGCCTCTCTGTGTTTGGCTGAAGTCTCTCTCACTATTCTTTTAACCCCCAAGCTTTACCCAGTTGCCAGACAACACCATGAGTTATTTCCCTGAAACTTCCTGGCATGGATCCCTTGGCCCTGGAACAATTGTTTCCTCTGGAGTCCGGAAGGAGCGGAGGAGGACCCCAGGGGTTTGAAAGAAAACCTTGTGACTCAGTTTAGACTTCTTTGAACTCATTTGAGCCCTTTGGGCTTTATGATTTTAATCCATTTGCTGCCAATATTTAGGAAGTGTAAAGCCATCACTTTTAAAAATAATCTTTCTGTCACTTTTTCTTTCTCTCCTCCATTTAAACATCCATAATGTTTAAAATGGTTCACTTGATGGTGCCTTATGAGTCTAATAATTTTCTTCACTCTTTTTTTCATTTGTTTTTATTTTTAATTATTTAATTATAAATTACCTGTTTTTGAATACACTGATTTCTTACTTCCTTCTGAATGAATCTGATAATGGAATTCTGTAATAAAATTTTCAGTTCTGTCATTGTATCTTTCCACTTCAGAATTTTTATTTTTTTTTAAATCTCTGAGTTGATATTCTAACTTTATTCATAAATTGTTTTTACAAATTCATTTAGCTGTCTAATGTGTTATGTTGCAGCTTACTGAGTTTCTTTAAGATGATTGCTTTGAATTATTTGTCACAAAATTTATATACTTCTATTTCCCTAGGATAAGTTACAGATATTTATTTTGTTCATTTGTAAGTATCATATTTCCCTAAGGATATTGGCCTTGACAATGACTTCTTGGATATGACACCAAAGTACAGTCAACACCAAAAAAGTGGGAAAGCTGGACTAAACCAAACTAAAAAGCATCTGCACAGCAAAAGAGATTTTAGAGTAAAAAGAGAACCATGCAACAGGAGAAAACTTTATAAACTATTAATCTGATTAAGGTGTTAATATCCAAGATATATAATAAACTTCTCCGATTCAGACAAATAAAACTAAAAAAAATAACCTGGTTAAAATGGATAAAGATAAAGGATGTGACTAGAAATTTCTCCAGCGATTACACTAATTGCCAATGGGCATAGGAAAATGCACTAAAAAATGTGCTTATCATCAGGGAAATGCAAATCAAAACCACAATTAGACATCACCTCACAATATTTATAATGCCTATTATGAAAAAAGATAACAAGTGTTGATGAGGGTGTATATATACTGTTACTAGGAATCTAAACTGGCACCGTTACTATAAAAATTATAGAATTTCCTCAAAACAGTAAAAATAGAACTGCCATATGATTCCAAAATCCTATATCTGGGTACATATCCAAAGTCTTGAAAATGGGGTCTTAAAGAGATATTTGTATTTGTATCTTCACTGAAACATTATCCATAATAGCCAAGAATGTAAATAACTCAGATATCCATAGAGAAATAAACAAAGAAAATTTTGTATATACATGCAACAAAATATGTCAGTTTAAAAAGTTAAGGAAATCTTACCATTTGCAACAATATGGATGAAACTGGAGGATATCATGTTAAGTTAAATAAGTCAGTAACAGAGCATGTAATAAATGATTCCATTTATATTTGGAATATAAAATGGTCAAACTCATGGAAACATAACAGTGGGTATAAGGGGATGGGACAAAGGTGAAAATGGGGAGCTGTTAATAAAGTTGCAATTATACAAATTAATAAATTATAGATATCTGCTATATAATATGATAAATGTACTTTATAATAAAATATTGTTCATTTAAAATCTTGTTATAAGGGTACAAAAACAAACCTACAAAAATACTTGATGATACTTCTGGAGGTGATTTAAATGTGTATTACCCTGATTACAGTGATGATGTCATCACTGAGTACATATGTCCAAACTTACAAAGTTATATACCTTTTTAAAACTAAGAAAGTGATAAACTTTTTTCAAAAGCAGTGGTATAATTTTGTATTCCCATTAATAATGGATGGCAGGAGAAGATAGCAGATAAGAACGATTGACTTCCCAGCAATTCCTTAGCACCAGACTTAAAAAAGCAAGAAGCTGGCTCTGCAATGAGGTGGGTTAACTGAGGGAAGTCATTTAAATCCAATACTGGGCAATAAAAGAAACCATAGAGACACAGAGTGTTGGAAACATTGAACATAATATAAAAAATAACATATTAGATATGTGCCAGCTGGGAAACCCATAAAAGCAAAATAGAAGACACCAGTAATGGCCACAAAGCATCTATACTCCAGAGCTGATACTAGGTAATTCATATACATACTAATGAATATGAAAACTGTAGATGTTTAGAGTCTATATAATAAAAGTGGAATTTATAGGAGGCTCTGGAGATTCATACATCCAATAGACACCATCATCTTCCCAGCAATAGGTGGTGTGGAACAAATCTAAAATCCCACCAATAGAGTTCCAAAAGTCAGAAAATACTAAATCCTAATCACTGGAAAGTCCAGTTGAGAACTCTGCACCATCCCTGCTGTAGGAATATACAATTTGTCAGCATTCATCAATCTATCCCACCATATACTGGAAGATGAGAAGCTAAAAACTACTACTGCTAACATTGTCTCCTAGCCACAACTGGAAACTAGGTGAGGAACACCAAAGACACTGGATTTAACAACCTGAGCCATTGACCCAAGTGTTAGAAGACCAAAGATAAATATAAGGAATGGAAATCCTTTGCTGCCAACAGTTTTGACCACCTCAATGGAAATAAGCCCTTTATTTCTCATTATAATTGTTTATCTTTTAATCTTATTTCTGTATTCCTCCTCTCACAATTTTTATCTTTCTTATTTTAATTTTGTCAAATATTATTTTATGACATATTTTTTTCAGTCTCTGAAATTGCATGTATGTATGTTAACACTGCACAGACAGGTTCAAATATATGTTTATAATATATATTACACATAATTATACAAATATATAATATAGAAATATAGTATGTATAAATATATATATATATATGTATACACACACACACACATACACACACACACCACCCCAAAACAGCTAAGTTTACTTTCTCCTCAGCAGCTCAAGGAATTTTTTTCCAAAATAGACTATATTCTAGGTCACTTTTTAAGCCTTAGTAAATACAAAAATATTGATATATCCTGTTCATCCTATCAGATAATTTCTAGTTTTATTCTAGAAATAACCAAGAAAAACAACAGAAACTATACAAAAACATAGAGATTGAACAGTACTCTTTTAAATTACTGATGGATTGCAGAACAAATGAGAGAAGAAATCAAGAGCTTCTTAGAAACAAATTGAAAAGAGAGATAACATATCAAAAATCTCTGGGACCATATGAAAGAAGTTCTAAGAGGAAAATATGGCATTAAGTGCCTACATTAACAAAAATAGATTCCAGTAAATAAGTGTATGCTCCACCTCAAGGCCTTAGAAAAGAAAGAACAAAATAATGCCTAAATAAGTAAAAAACATAAAATAAGATCAATATTGAAATTAATGAAAATGAGAATGAAAAAATACACAGGATCAATGCAAAAAAGAGTTGGTACTTTGAAACATAAATAAGATTGATAAACCTTTTGCCCAACTAACCCAAAGAAACCAGAAGACTTAAAACAATAATATGAGAGATGAAAAAGAAGATATCAACACAGATACTTCTGAAATTCACAGGATCATTAGAAACTATTTTTAAAATTTATACTCCAATAAACTGGAAAATTTAGAAGACATTGAAAAATTCCAGATAAAAAATAGCCTGCCCAAATTGAATCAGGAAGATATAGAAAAACTAAACAGACCTATAATCAAACATTGAAATCAAAATAGAAATTAAAAGCCTTCCAACAATAACAACAAAAAAGCCCGGAGCAGGTGGATTCTCAGATAAGTTCTAATAAACTTTAAAGAAGAACTAACACCAGTCTTTCTAAAATTATTTCATGCAGTTGAAAGTGAGGGAACACTCTCAAATACATTTTATAAATCTAGTTTACCCTGATACCAAAACCAGACAAAGACCCATCAAAGAAACTATAGACCAATATCCCTGCTGAACATAGATGCAAAAATATTAGCAGACCACATTCAAAAACACATCAAGATAATAATACACCATGATCAAATGGATCTCATCCCAGGGATACAATGTTGGCTCAACATATACAAATCAATAAATATAATTTGCCACAGAAATAGAATTAAATTCAAGAACCTTATGATCATTACAATAGATTCAGAAAAGAACTTTGAAAAAAACCAGCACCCATCCATGATAAAACTTTGGAGAAACTATTGATAGAAAGAACTTAGCTTAATATTATAAAGGCTATATATGACAAATCCAAAGTCAACATCATACTGAATACAGAAAAACTATAAGCATTTCCCTCAAAATCAGAGACAAGACAAGGATATCCATTTTCACATTTCTATTCAATATAGTTCTCAAAACTCTCACCAGAGCAATCAGACAAGAGAATGAAATTTAAGGGATAAAAATAGGAAAAGAAGAAGTCAAATTATCTGTGTTTCCTGATGACATGATTCTATATTTGGAAGACCCAAAAAACGCCATAAGAAGATTTTCTAGAGCTGATAAATGAATTCAGGAAAGTAGTAGGATATGAAATAAATACTCATATAGCTTTCTCATACTCCAAAAGCAATTCTGCTCAGAAGAAAAGCCGGAAAATCATCCCTTTCACAATAACATCAAAATATTTGGGAATTAATCTATCCAAGGAGATTAAATGTCTCTATAATGAAAATTATAGGGCATTGAAGAAAGAAATTAAAGAAGATCTTAGAAGATGGAAAGATTTCTCATGCTCATGGATAAGCAGAATGAATACTGTCATCATAGCCATATTATTAAAATCAATATACAGATTAAATGCAATCCTTATCAAAATACCAATGACATTTCTTACACTACTAGAAAAAAATGTCCTAAAATTCATTTGGAAAATAATAGACCCAGAATCTTCACAGCAATTATGAGCAAGAAGAGAGATACAGGAGACATCACAATACCTGATCTCAAATTATACTACAGAGCTATGGTAACAAAAACAGCATAGTATTGGCACCAAAATAGACATGAAGACCAGTTTGACTCAATAGAAGGCACAGAGCCAATCCCACACATTCACATCTATCTGATACTTGACAAAGTTGTCAAAAATTCATTATGGAGAAAAGATAGCATTTTAAATAAATCGTTCTGAAATAACTGGATATTAATTTGTAGAAGAAATCAATAACTGGATCTCAGCATTAGATCCATATCTCTCACCTGTACAAAAGTCAAATCAAAATGAATCACAGACTTAGAAATTAGATATGAATTATTTCAACTGCTATATGAAAACATGTGGTCAGCACTCCATCATAGGCACAGGGCATTAACTTCCCCTTTTGGGAAAACTAAATAAATAACACTAAGAATGAACAAGTGGGATGCCATTAAATTAAAAACAAGCAAACAAACTTTGACACAGGAAATGAAATGATTAAGAGCATAAAGAGAGAGCCCAGAAAATGTATGCCAGATTGTCCTCTGACAGGCATTAAGATCCTGAATATGCAAAGAACTAAAAACCCTAATAGCAAAAAATATATGTATAACCCAACCAATAAATCAGTAAAAGAACTAAACAGACATTTAACATGAGAAGAAACATGTGGGAAACAAATATATGAAAAATGTTAGATATCCATAGCAATCAGGGAAATGCAAATCAAAATAAGACTATGATATCATCCCACTCCAGTCAGAATGGCAATTATCAAGAACAAATAAAAATAAATGCTGGCATGGATGTGGGGAAAAAGGTACACTCATACATTGCTGGTGGGACTGCAGATTAGTACAACCACTCTGGAAAGCAGTGTGGAGATTCCTCAAAAACTTAGAATGGAATTACCACGATTCAGATTTCCCACTCCTTGGTATTTATCCAAAAGAACAAAAATCAGTATACTACAGCAACACAGCCACTTCAATGTTTATAGCAGCACTATTCACAATACCATATTATGGAATCGGCCTGGATGCCTGTCCATAGATGAATGAATCAATAAAATGTAGTCTATATACACGATGTGGTATATATTCACCACAGGAAATTTCATCTGTATGCATATGTAGAACGTACCAATCAAAAACACATAAATAATTAGACAAGCAAAAGGCAGACCAATAGAGAATAGGGGCAGGGTGGAAGAGAGGAAAAGTGGGGAACAGGGATTGCAATTAAATTCCATGCATATCTGATTTGTCAAATTGAAATCAACTACTATGTATAACTATAATGCTTTAAAAAGAAAATGTGGTGCGTGTGTATATATATATACATATATATGTATATATATTTAATAAAGTCATAAAGAAGAATAAAATAAATTATGGCATTTTTTGGTAAGTGGATGGAAATGGAGAACATCATGCTAAGTGAAAGAAGCTAGACCCAGAAAATCAATTTTTGAATGTTTTCACTTTTATATGGAAGCTAGAGCAAAAAAAAGCCAGAGATGATCAGATATCATAAAGATATGGGGGCTTTGTGCATATATAAATATACCATAGGGATTCAATTTTTATATATATATGTAGACAGCACCAATCAAAAATAGATAAGTGAGTGAAAGGAAGATCAGTAGAGAAAGATTAATAGAGTGAGGTAGGAGGAAAGAAAAAAGAGTGGGGAATGTGGATTGAAATGGAGTAAATAAAATTTCATGCATGTATGATTTTTTTCAAAATGAATCTAACTACTATGAATAGCAATAATGCTCTATTTTTTTTAAAAGGAAGAAAGAACCCCCTCCCCAAATAATGAATGACAGTTCAAAATTTGCTCTACATCCCCATCAACATTTAGTAATATCAGTGTTTTTTTATTTAATCCTTTCTGTATTATTCAAAGTTAATTTGTTCATGTGCTTTGGCCACTTATATATCTTAATTTTTCATGTATTTATTCAAGTGATGTGCCCATTCTGAACAGAATAGTTGGCTTTTTATACTGCATAGCAGTTATCATTAAGTCCTTTATATTTTATTTGCATATTTTAAATCAAATTCTTTATAGATTTAGGTTTGCTAGTATTTCCTCCATACCATGGCTTGCTGCTTTAATTTCCTTTTTTTTTAGTTTTATTGATTTTATTTTTTAAAATATTGGCTGTACTTTCTTAATGGCATCTTTCATACAGCAAGATGTTTTAATTTTTGATGAAATATGATTGCTTTTTTTAATAGGTCTTACTGTCTGTTTTGTCCCATGAAATAACTAATGATTATAATATATTGGATGCTATTCTTTTATGTATTTTTCAGAAACTTCATAATTAGTTTTTATATTTAGTCATATTATCTGTTTATATCTAAGTTTTAATATTATATAAGGAATACTTTGAGTTCATTTTCATCATAAGTAACTGATTCTTCAAGCACCTTTGTTGAAACAGATTTTCCTTCTCCCAATAAATTGTCATCTGTTTTTTCAAAAACCTATTGAGGGGTCAGGACCAGCAACCAGCCAAGTGACAGCAGCTACACGCGCCGGTGGGGAACGCAGACTGGACCCACAAGGACAGGTCCGGCGGACGGCTGAGGGCTAGGCCCGTCCCCTCCCCCAGTGTCTGCAGGTAGGAGGGGGACTGTGAACACCAGCAGAGCGGGCCCAAAGCCTGCTGAGGGGCGGAACCGGCCCCTCCCCCAGTGCCTGCAAGCGAGGGGAACCTGCAAGCCACGGGCGGGCGGGTCAGGACCAGCAACCAGCCAAGTGACAGCAGCTACACGCGCCGGCGGGGAACGCAGACCGGACCCACAAGGACAGGTCCGGCGGTTGGCTGAAGGCTAGGCCCGTCCCCTCCCCCAGTGTCTGCAGGTAGGAGGGGGACTGTGAACATCAGCAGAGCGGGCCCAAAGCCTGCTGAGGGGCGGAACCGGCCCCTCCCCCAGTGCCTGCAAGCTAGGCCAACCTGCAACCCATCGGGAGGTTAGGCCCAGCAACCTATGGAGTGACACAGGTGCCCCTGGCGCCTGCTGGGTAGGTGGACCTTTGACCGATCAGCAAAGCAGACCTAGGGCCTGCCAGCATGGTAGACGGATCACACTAATTGGAGGAGGATCACAGCCACTACCTGCCCTGCAAGGGTGATTTTTCAACTATACAAGAGCAATATAAATAAATAGAGGGGGAAAATATCAAAGACACAACAATTTCACCAAGCAGAAAGAAACGCCAGCAGTATGAAACGACAAGGAAAGAAAGGACCACAGGCAATGCAGGTCAACTCAACTTTAGAAGAGGTAATAGCTGCAACAGATGGAATGTCAGATAGAGAGCTCACGACATACATGCTTCAGATGATCTGGAGTCTCAAGGAAGACATGAGACAGCAAAATCAGACAATGAAAGATCACATTGACAAACAAATCCAGGAAGTAAAAGATGAATTTCACAGGGAGATAGAGGTAATAAAAAACAAACAAATAGAAATACTAGAAATGCAGGAAACAATAAACCAACTTAAAAACTCAATTGAGAATACTACCAGCAGAGTGGATCACTTAGAAGATAGAACATCAGACAATGAAGACAGAGTATTTCAACTTGAAAAGAACATAGATAGCTCAGCAAGTCTACTAAGAAACCATGAGCAGAACATTCAAGAGCTATGGGATAATATCAAAAGACCAAACTTAAGAGTCATTGGGATACAGGAAGGCACAGAGCTCCAAACCAAAGGATTAAGCAATCTATTCAGTGAAATAATACAAGAAAACTTCCCAGACTTGAAGAACGAGACAGAATCCCAAATCCTAGAAGCCTACAGGATGCCGAATGTGCAAAATCATAAGAGATCCACAACTAGACACATTATAATGAAGATGTCCAACATACAGAATAAGGAGAGAATTTTAAAAGCTACAAGGGAAAGGAAGCAGATTACATTTAGGGGTAAACCAATCAGGATAACAGCTGATCTCTCAACACAGACTCTAAAAGCTAGACGATCCTGGAATAACATATTTCAAACGCTTAAAGAAAATGGATTCCAACCAAGAATCTTGTATCCGGCGAAATTAAGCTTCAGGTTAGAAGATGAAATTAAAACCTTCCATGATAAACAAAAGTTAAAAGAATTCGCAGCTAGAAAACCATCTCTTCAAAAAATCCTTGGCAAAACATTACAGGAAGAGGAAATGGAAAATAACATTGAAAACCAACAATGGGAGGTAGGACAGTAAAGGGGGGAAAGTAGTCAAAGAGGATAACAAATCAGGTTTAGTAACATCAATAAACAAACATGGATAGAAGAACAAACCATATCTCAATAAAACTCACCAATTAAGAGACACAGGCTAGTAGAATGGATCAAAAAACAAGACCCAACAATATGCTGTCTACAGGAGACGCATTTGATAGGAAAAGATATACATAGACTGAAGGTGAAAGGTTGGGAAAAATCATATCACTCATATGGACCGCGGAAACAAGCAGGAGTGTCCATACTCGTATCTAATAAAATAGATTTCAAGCCAAAGCTAATCAAAAGGGACAAAGAAGGACACTTCATACTGCTCAAGGGAACCATACACCAACAAGACATAACAATCATAAATATATATGCCCCAAATAATGGTGCAGCTGTGTTCATCAAGCAAACTCTTCTCAAGTTCAAGAGTCTAATAGACCACCATACAATAATCATGGGAGACTTCAACACACCTCTCTCACCACTGGACAGATCTTCCAAACAAAAGTTAAATAAGGAAACTATAGAACTCAATAACACAATTAACAACCTAGACTTAATTGACATATATAGACTATACCACCCAACATCAAGTAGCTACACTTTTTTCTCAGCAGCACATGGAACCTTCTCAAAAATAGACCATATACTATGTCACAGGGCAACTCTTAGACAATACAAAGAGGTAGAGATAATACCATGCATCTTGTCTGATCATAATGGAATGAAACTGAAAATCAATGATAAAAGAAGAAAGGAAAAATCAAACATCACCTGGAGAATGAACAATAGGTTGCTGAGTGATCAATGGGTTTTAGAAGACATCAAGGAGGAAATTAAAAAATTCCTAGAGTTAAATGAAAACACAGACACAACATATCGGAATCTATGGGACACATTGAAAGCAGTTCTAAGAGGAAAATTCATTGCTTGGAGTTCATTCCTCAAAAAAAGAAAAAACCAAGAAATAAAAGATCTCATACTTCATCTCAAAATCCTAGAAAAAGAAGAGCAAAACAACAGCAAAAGAAGTAGAAGCCAAGAAATAATTAAAATCAGAGCTGAAATTAATGAAATTGAAACAAAAGAAACAATTGAAAAAATTGACAAAACTAAAAGCTGGTTCTTTGAAAAAATAAATAAAATTGACAGACCCTTAGCCATGCTAACGAAGAGAAGAAGAGAGAGAACCCAAATTACTAGCATACGGGATGAAAAAGGCAATATCACAACAGACACTTCAGAAATACAGAAGATAATCAGAAATTACTTTGAATCCTTATACTCCAATAAAATAGAAGATAGTGAAGGCATAGATAAATTCCTTGAGTCTTATGATCTGCCCAGATTGAGCCAGGAGGATATAGACAACCTAAACAGACCAATAAAAATAGAGGAAATAGAAGAAACCATCAAAAGACTACCAACTAAGAAAAGCCCAGGACCAGATGGGTATACAGCAGAGTTTTACAAAACCTTTAAAGAGGAACTAACACCAATACTTTTCAAGCTATTTCAGGAAATAGAAAAAGAGGGAGAACTTCCAAATTCGTTCTACGAGGCCAACATCACCCTGATTCCTAAACCAGACAAAGACACTTCAAAGAAAGAAAACTACAGACCAATATCTCTAATGAACCTTGATGCAAAAATCCTCAATAAAATGCTGGCGAATCGGATTCAAATACATATCAAAAAAATTATACATCATGATCAAGTAGGATTCATCCCTGGTATGCAAGGTTGGTTCAATATACGGAAATCAATAAATGTTATCCACCACATCAATAGACTTAAAAATAAGAACCATATGATCATCTCGATAGATGCAGAAAAAGCTTTCGACAAAGTACAGCATCCCTTTATGTTCAAAACTCTAGAAAAATTAGGGATAACTGGATCATACCTCAACATTGTAAAAGCAATCTATGATAAACCACAGGCCAGCATCATTCTGAATGGAGAAAAATTGAAGGCATTCCCTCTAAGATCTGGTACAAGACAGGGATGCCCTCTCTCACCACTTCTGTTCAACATAGTCCTCGAAACACTGGCCAGAGCAATTAGGCAGACGAAAGAAATTAAAGGCATAAAAATAGGAAAAGAAGAACTTAAATTATCACTATTTGCAGATGATATGATTCTATACCTAGCAGACCCAAAAGGGTCTACAAAGAAGCTATTAGAGCTAATAAATGAATTCAGCAAAGTGGCAGGATATAAGATCAACACGTATAAATCAAAGGCATTCCTGTATATCAGCGACAAATCCTCTGAAACGGAAATGAGGAAAAACACTCCATTCACAATATCCTCAAAAAAAAAATAAAATACTTGGGAATCAACCTAACAAAAGAGGTGAAAGATTTATACAATGAAAATTACAGAACCCTAAAGAAAGACATAGAAGAAGACCTTAGAAGATGGAAAAATATACCCTGCTCATGGATAGGCAGAACTAACATCATCAAAATGGCGATATTACCAAAAGTCCTATATAAGTTCAATGCAATGCCAATCAAAATCCCAACAGCATATCTTGTAGAAATCGATAAAAGAATCATGAAATTCATATGGAATAATAAAAGACCCAGAATAGCAAAAACAATACTAAGCAGGAAGTGTGAATCAGGCAGTATAGCGATACCAGACTTCAAACTATACTACAGAGCAATAGTAACAAAAACAGCATGGTACTGGTACCAAAACAGGCGGGTGGACCAATGGTACAGAATAGAGGACACAGTAACCAATCCACAAAACTACAACTATCTTATTTTTGATAAAGGGGCTAAAAGCATGCAATGGAGGAAGGATAGCATCTTCAACAAATGGTGCTGGGAAAACTGGAAATCCATTTGCACCAAAATGAATCTGAATCCCTGTCTCTCGCCGTGCACAAAAGTTAACTCAAAATGGATCAAGGAGCTTGATATTAAATCAGAGACACGGCATCTGATAGAAGAAAAAGTTGGTTATGATCTACACGCTGTGGGATCGGGCTCCAAATTCCTCAATAGGACACCCATAGCGCTAGAGTTAACAACTAGAATCAACAAATGGGACTTACTCAAACTAAAAAGTTTTTTCTCAGCAAAAGAAACAATAAGAGAGATAAACAGGGAGCCTACATCCTGGGAACAAATCTTTACTCCACACACTTCAGATAGAGCCCTAATAACCAGAATATACAAAGAACTCAAAAAATTAGACAATAAGATAACAAATAACCCAATCAATAAATGGGCCAAGGACCTGAACAGACACTTCTCAGAGGAGGACATACAATCAATCAACAAGTACATGAAAAAATGCTCACCATCGCTAGCAGTCAGAGAAATGCAAATCAAAACTACCCTAAGATACCATCTCACTCCAGTAAGACTGGCAGCCATTAAGAAGTCAAACAACAATAAGTGCTGGAGAGGATGCGGGGAAAAGGGCACTCTTGTTCATTGCTGGTGGGACTGCAAATTGGTGCAGCCAATTTGGAAAGCAGTATGGAGATTTCTTGGAAAGCTGGGAATGGAACCACCATTTGACCCAGCTATTCCCCTTCTCGGTCTATTCCCTAAAGCCCTAATGAGAGCATGCTACAGGGACACTGCTACATCGATGTTCATAGCAGCTCAATTCACGATAGCAAGACTGTGGAACCAGCCTAGATGCCCTTCAATAGATGAATGGATAAAAAAATGTGGCATTTATATACTATGGAGTATTACTCTGCATTAAAAAATGACAAAATCATAGAATTTGGAGGGAAATGGATGGCATTAGAGCAGATTATGCTAAGTGAAGCTAGTCAATCTTTAAAAAACAAATACCAAATGACTCCTTTGATATAAGGGGAGTAAACAAGGACAGGGTAGGGACGAAGAGCTTGAGAAGAAGATTTACATTAAACAGGGATGAGAGGTGGGAGGGAAAGGGAGTGAGAAGGGAAATTGCAGGGAAATGGAAGGCGATCCTCAGGGTTATACAAAATGTCATATAAGAGGAAAGGAGGGGCAAGACAAGATAATACAAATGGAAGAAATGATTTACAGTAGAAGGGGTAGAGAGAGAAAAGGGGAGGGGAGGGGAGGGGAGGGGAGGGGGGATAGTAGAGAATAGGACAGACAGCAGAATACATCAGACATTAGAAAGGCAATATGTCAATCAATGGAAGGGAAACTGATGTGATACAGCAATTTGTATACGGGGTAAAAGCGGGAGTTCATAATCCACGTGAATCAACCGTGTAATATGATGTATTAAGAACTATGTAATGTTATGAACGACCAATAAAAAAAAAAAAACCTATTGACCACGAACACATAGCTTTATTCTGTTTCTCTATTTGATTTAAAAATTTTACTTGTCACACCAGTGTCTAGATTACAATAGCTTTACTATGATCTTTAAAACCAGGAGCTTTCTTTTCCCAAACTGTTTTAACTACATTGGGTAATTTGCATTTTAATATTTTATTGAAGCTTATTATTTATTGTGAAAAGTGAGCAAACCATAAATGTTACACTTTTGTAAATGAATTTTCAATAAAAGAACACACCCATATAACCAGTGTTTAGATCTAGACACAATATTGCCCACAATTGAGAAGTTTCTCAATTATTTAAAAAATGCATTTCTTTTTTTTGAGAGAGAGAGAGAGAGAGAGAGAGAGAGAGAGAGAGAGAGTAAGAGAGAGAGAATTTTAATATTTATTTTTTAGTTTTCGGCAGACACAACATCTTTGTTTGTATGTGGTGCTGAGGATCGAACCCCGGCCACACGCATGCCAGGCAAGCACGCTACCACTTGTGACACATTCCCAGCCCTTAAAAAATGCATTTCTAACTATTTAAACTTATGATAAAAATAAGTTTTCAAATTTCAAACATGCAAGTAATTATTAGTTTTTAAAAGACTATTAGGAGTTATAGAAGCCAAAATGACTCTGAAAAAAATCACTTTAAAGAGCTGGGGGTCACTGTATTACTTTGTAACAAAACTCAAGGGTGGTTCACAAGTAAACAGAGCCCCCAATTGGCCTAAGACAAGTTCACAGGAGGACCATATGCTCTCTGAGTGAAACAACTGGTGGTTCATGCTTGCTACAAGGATGTGCTAGGCTGGGGTTAATGGAAGAAATATGGAGGACAACTGTTGGGAGCCGGCGACCGCACCCTGAAAATGGCGCTGGCTTCCTGCTTCTGATGACTTAGTGGTTGGAGTTAGAAGTAAACAACTCCTTGTAAGGCTGTGGGCTGGGCTCTGGCCTGCTTCCGCTGCACTGCACCTATTAGACTCTTCCACGTAGTGCTGGTTCATTGGCAAGGCTGGGTACTTAAGCTAGGGCAGACCGACCGCTCGCGCGCGCGATCTTTCTTCTCTTGTTCCTGTTTTCTCATCATGATTCAAAGGTCCTGAGTAAACTGCTGAAAGAATAATCCTGTGTTGTTTTTTCCCTTGCCGGCGAGGGGTCGCGACAGACAACTATTATTTATAGTTTGGTTACTCTGTGCTGAACTCACCCATAGGAGCTTCATATAGTATAATATATAATTAATATAAAAATAATGAAATATATAACTACATATGAGCATATACCATAACATTATATATATTTTTGCATGTCTTTTAATTTTTATTGTGATAATATAACAGAAAATGTCATTTTAATTATTAACTATATAATTTAGTAGCATTAATTACTTTCACAGTGTCTTGCAACAATCAACATGTTTTGTTTCCAAAACTGTCTTAACCCCTAAACCGAAATTCTATTATCATTAGTTAATATCCACTCATGTTCCTTTCTCCCTGCCCTTGCTACCCTTTTAATTTGTATACTCTAGATATTTTGCACAAAAGAAACAACAAAATATTTGTCTCTATGTCTGGTTCTGTTACTTAGAATATAGTAAATGTTATCCATGTTCTAATGTATATGAAAACCTTATTAATTTTTATGGATGAATAATATTCCATTGAATTTAAATATATACCACATTTGACTATTCATCTGTTGATGGACACTTGGGTGGTCTCCATCTTTTAGCCCTTATGATTAAAGCTTTAGTGAATACTGGTATACAAGTATTTATTCAAGCTTCTGTTTTCAATTGTTGGGGATGTTTTTCAATTGAGTTCAATTTTATTTTTCAAATTCAGTTTCAATTTTTCAATTTCCAAGAGTAGGATTGCTGAGTCATAAATCTACATTTTATCTTTTTGTAGAACTACCAAACTTTTCCACACATCTGCATCAAATTTACATTCCTGAGAGCAATCCATGAGGATTCCAATTTCTTTACATCGTGACTACACTTGTTATTTCCCTTTTTAAAATTTTATCCATCCATATTTTATCCATCCATATTTTATCATGCTGTATCTATATGGCATAATATTTCACTGTGGTTTTGAATCACACCTACGAAACCATGAACACAAATCTCTCTCCATTTAATTATATTGTCTTCAATAACTCTCAACAATTTCATAGTTGTCAATTGAAAAGTATTGTAAATCCTTTGTTAAATTTATTACTAATCATTTTAATTCTTTTATTTTAAATTATATTTTAAAATTATTGTTGACTGAGAATAAAATTTGGTTTTGTATATTTGCTTTCTATCCTCTAATTTTGATAAGTTAAAATATTTACTTTTAATTACTTAGAGGACTCTTTAGGATTGTCTACATTAACACTTATGCTATATATAAGTGAGTTTTATTTCTGTTTTTATGCCTTTCATTTATTTTTTTTTAAATTTTTTGTATTATTTCACTAGTTATGACCTATCAAACATATTTATTAAAAATAGTGAGTAGAGTATACTGGTCTTGCTCCTGGACTTAAAAGAAAAGTATTCAATATCACATCATTATGTGTGATGGTATTTATAATTTTTTCATAGATGCCCTCAGTCTCCTTGAAAAGATTACCTTTTATGCTTAGTTTGCTTATAACATTATCTTGAATTGGTACTGATTTTTGACTAATGCTTTTTCTGTATCTTTTGAGAAAATTATGTATTTTTCCTCTTTATTTACCTCATGGTGAGTTACAGTGATCATCAATCAACTTTGAATTTCTAGGATGAGCCCACATTGCCATATTTTGTATATACATTTATTTTGTTAATTTTAATTTGTGTACTTTGATTGTCATAGTTCATCAAAACTGGCCTCTGCTCTGTCAATCTGTTCATAGGGGTATTTATGGGTTATTTTGATATTATATTTTTCAATTCTAAAAAATTACACTTGATTTATTTTTAATACACTCTAATTTTCTAGTGATATAATTCATTTTTTGGTATTCTTTAATTTTAAAGTAAGGTTATTTCATTTTGTTTTACATATAGTGAATTCCATGTTTGATGACCCCAATATCTATACCAACTAAGGATCCATTTTTAAAAAATATATATTTTTAGTTGTAGATGTTCACAATACCTTTATTTTGTTTGTTTATCTATCATCAATCTATCTACCTATCTATCTATCCTATCTATCTATCTATTTTAATGTGGTCCCGCAGATTGTATCCAATGCTTCATGCATGCTAGGCAAGAGCTCTACCAATGAGCCACAACTCCAGCCTTACGGATCAGTTCTTATTTTTTATTTATTTTATTTATTTTTCCTCTTGTGCTTTGATAATTTTCTTCTGTTTCTTGCACGTCTTTTTTTTTTTTTTTTTTTTTTTTTTTTTTTTTTTGGTGTGGTGCTGGGGATTGAACCCAGGGCCTTGTGCATGCGAGCAAGCACTCTACCAACTGAGCTATATCCCCAGCCCCTGATGTATTTTAATACTACATTTTGTGTACAAAAATCATATAACTTTTGGATGGTATTATCCTCTTCTCAGAAGGATTTAACTTTCTTCTGGAAGGTATACAGTAACAACAAACCACTTTAATTCATATCACACTGGTTTATTTTCTATTTTCCTTGTTCATAGAGCATGGCAATTTATAGGACTAAAACCTGTGATATTTAAAAGTATCATTCTTGCATGGTAGCACTGAACATAAATTTTTCTTTCTCCAACTTAGGCAATTCCCTGACTTTATGCTATGTATTTTTATTCCTTGCAAACTATTTTCTGACTAGTTTCTTGGAGTCCTAATCCAATTATTTGTAGCTTAAGAGCCAGAAAAGTCCTTGGGGCAGTATTGTATGCAGAATATTGTGCTTACCTTTCTATGTTTCTTTGTTCTCCATGATCTTGGCCTCTTAGGTCTTGACTTCAAACCATAGTTTTCTTTTGGTCTCCAAGTTCTGAGTGGGAAATTAGTAAATATCCTGAAGGAAAAGTGGCTGGGAAGGAAGGAATTGCCTCTAGTGTCTTTCTTTCCATAATCTTAGCTACTCAATTTCAGACTGCTTCTATTGTTTTTTATTCCCTCAGCTTTTGTAGTTGCTTCTTTAGTTAGATGAATCAGTTTACTTAGATTTTAGCCAATTTATATATTATATATATACAAATATATATTATACATACATATATATGTATATATGCACACATATATTATATATACATATATGTATATGTGTATACACACACACATATATACATGCACATACATACATACATGCTTAGAGTGGTGTGGTCATACACTTCTACTTTAGACTATCCTCTGATCTTTTGAAATTATTTATAATCAACATCAATGAGAGAAATTTTCCTTAACAACTGGATGATAATTTTTTAAATTATGTTCTTACAACTTTTGAAATCTTTGCAAGCCTTGATGTTTTAGAAACTCTAATATCTCTACCTCTTAATTCATTATAAAATGAGATGTTGCAATTTGTTGGGATAATATAAACAGACTTTAAATTCAATATTTTTATATCAGGTATTTCAATGTATTGATAAATGTCAAATTTTGTAGATTTCACATGCATTGTTAGAGCTGTCACCCTGTAGCATATTTAAATATTACAAAGATTAAATATTATTTAAAGCAGTCACAAGCAGATTCATCATACCTATATAAGGACTGTAAAGTATTTTGAAAATTACCTCAGTCTTCAGTTAACACTAATAAAATAGAGAAAAGGTTCAAAACTACTAAAATCAGGATACAGAAAAGACTAATGGTAGTAATCTACTGATCTTATACCGATAAAGAAATTTTAAAAAAAAAAAGGATTTTGAGGGAATCCTATGAACAACTGCATGTCAGAAAATTAGATTACTTGGAAGAAATGGACCAATTCTTAAAAAAGACACAAGGTACTAAAATTCACTTAGGAAGATAAAGGATTATGCCTCAACCTGAACCTATCAGAATGGTTTAGATGCTATAAATAAGAAGAGTTAAAGCAGAGATGTGCCATTGTTTTTTTTTAAAAAGTAAATTTCAAGTAAGAGAATCAGGGTGGATTTAAAAAAAGTAGAGGAGAGGTGATCTGCAATGGATTTTGTTAGATAAAAATGCATTTCAGATGGTGAAAGTAGATGTGAATAAAAGCATGACCATTGGAGTATATATTTCTTGCTTGGTGAACTGAGGGAAGAATGGTTGAAGCATGGATGCATGGAGGGTTGTAGTTGGAAATAAGATTTTTTAAAATGTTTTTATAGTGCATCATATTACATGACGTTGGAGTTCAGTTTGACATAATTATATATGCATGAAATATAATTTACTCCACCTGAGTCCCCAGAAGTTCCTCTTTCCCTTCCTTCCTCCCTTCCCCTGCTCCCCCTTCCTCTACTTTTTTTTCCCTTCTATTGATTTATAATTTCCTTCAAAAAATTAGTCAGGGCTGGGTTGCAGCTCAGTGGCAGAGCACTTGCCTTCCACATGTGAGGCACTGGGTTCGATCCTCAGCACCACATAAAAAGTGAATAAATAAAATATCTTTATTGCATCTATCTATAACTAAAAATATTTTTAAAATTAGTCATTTATATATGCATAAAGGTGAAATTCATATATGTACACAGCATAATTTGGTCAATTTTGTTTTACATTTCTTTCCTTTTCTAGTCCTTCCTTCCTGCCTTTCAATTCCCTTCTTCTACTCCACTGATCTCCCTTTTGGAGTTATTGGATTAAGTAATTTAAATGCTACCCTTTTAATGGAAAAATGAATGACAATGGTTAGCATTTCTTAGTTTATTTTGTCAAGGAAGAATAAAGCTGTATGATTTGTATTTTAAACAAATCCTTCTGTAGGTAAAGGATGGATTTAAGGGAGTCAGCCAATGGAGAAACATTAAATTAGAATCAGTGAGGAGTAATGAGTATGTGACAAAGGGCAATGGCAGAAAGAATGAAAGGTATCTTTTTCTGTATTTTTCTCATTTTGCCTCATAAAATAAGGCTTAATAAATTACTTTCTGAATATAAAGTTCAATCTATGTCATCTAAAGGGTGATATATGTCCAAATGAGTTTCACCTTATATAAATAACTGTGTGGAAGAAATATTATTCCTGTTTATTCAGAGTTTAGCTTACAAGAAATAGCAAGAGGAAACAGAGATCCATTCATGCATTACTATTTTCAACTTTGGGGCTTTGATTGTGATACATCTGAAAATGACTAATGGATTAAAAGTAAGAATCCTTTGGATATCTTGTGTATAATCATATATGCATGAAATATAATTTACAATTTAGACCAAGAGTTTAGTAATATGCTTGTCAAGTAGTTAAAGTTTATTAATCATTTATTTTTCTTTTGAATTATTAAATATATGAATTTATCTAGTGACAAATAATTTATAATTATAGTAACTGTATATTCCTGATTTTTTAAGCTATTCCAAGAGAAGAGGCCAAAGACCAAAACAACCTTTTCAATTTGCTTAGGACCATTGCATATCTGGGCCTTCCTTATGAACAATTTTAATAAAGCACACTTCTGAGAACAGACCATAAAAACTCAACAAATAGACTGATTTAAGGATTCAGTATATAGAAAGCAGGGGCAACATTTTATGCTTTAAACCTAAAGCCCATAATCCCAAAACTATTAGAGCAAGAATAGTTCTTCCCCTTTATTGTGGACACAGGATCCACAGGTGTTGAGAGCCACAGCCAAAGGGGCCCCAGCAAACTTCCAGCTGCCGGCTGATGATTGGCTCACAGCAGCCCCAGCAACATCTAGCTGATTGGCTCCTCCACGGAGCTGCTCATTGGGATGTTTCCCTGCCCTTTCAGATCACGGAGCTGCTCATTGGGGGACTTCTTTGGCTCCGCCCATGTGACCCAGCCAATCGGCCTCAAGAGCAGGAGGATTGTGGGAGGTGGGGAGGTTGGTGTTGGGGTGAGAGGCTTGTGGGAAGCCAGTGGTGGCAGTTGGGCTCTGAGGGTTTTTTCTTGAGGAGCTGTTTTGTTTGGCGTGTGTAGTTCTAAAAATAAAGTTAGTTTCTTTTGACAAGTGGCTCCTGAATTGTGCCCAACCAGACTGCGGCACACAGGTACACCTAAAAATGATCAAAATATGTAAATGAATACATGTGCTACAACTACTAGGTTTATACTAGGTGAAAAAACATGTGTTCTAAATCACCAGAAGTACTCACTTAGCCCAGATAGAATCCAGCAATGATAGAGTTTAGAGTTTATAAACCTCAAGAGAGAAAAAAACATATAGCCACCTAGACAATTGTTGAGCATTTGTTGTTGTTTTGTTGATTATTTTAGTTTTCTATGATCTGCAAATGCTACAAATAATTGAGGCTGGAGAGAATACAACATCATAAGTACTATGTAGCAATTTTTCTTCAGCCTTACATTTGACAATACTTTTGATTGAAATCAACTGATGATAAATAAGAAAATTGATGCCTCTATTTTGATTCTGAAGAATATTATTATTATTGAAAGTATAAATATTATGGTCATTTGCAAAACCATCTCTAGTTAGCTCTAAATATTGAAAAATTTATTTTACTGCATATTCCAAGTATTCATGTTTGGGTGTGTGTGGGAAAACAAAAAAGTGAAATGAGGGAGAGAGGAGAATAAGAGTTCAAAGCGTATTCACTGATGGCAACTACTAGCAAGTTAATTCTTAAACAGTATGATCCAGAAGATGTGTTTCAGATCTGCAGAGCCGAATGAAAACATTTTTGAAAAGTCCAACTTCTGTATTTCCAGAATGAAATGCAAGTATTAATTTCCTCAGTGAATGTTCACTCAATACTAAGACTTCTCATTTTCTGCTGCTCTGATAGTGTTCACATTCTTACTCAACTAGTATACTAATAAACAATATATTGTATGGTCTGACTTCCAAAGGGTTTTTACTGACAAGCCAATATGAATTTTCATTATTGTTTTTATTATGCAAATGGAACATACCCTTGGTCCTCTTTCCTTGGGTTTAAGCTGACAGGAAAAACTTCAACTGTCTGAGTGCAGATTCTCATAAAGCCTTTATCAACAGAGATTATGAAGGTAAATTTAACCTTAACATTATCATTGGAGGGGGGAAAGAATGAAGCTGTCTTCTAGATAAGAATAAGGGGTATTCAGAAACATGGATGAGATGGAGGTAAAGGGAGGGGGAAAAGAGGGAGGGAGAGAAGGAGGTAGGGAGGGAAGGATGGAAGAAAGGAGAGAAGAATGGAGAGAGAGATATAATCTAACTTTGAAACTGTAAAAACTAACAGGGTTGAAAAGGAGAAGGTACTGAGCATAAAATTGCACTTTTGTCTGCCTTTGGCAGGAGTATATAGTAGTCAATGAGAAGGATTTCACTACAGGAGGCAAATTGCCTGTGGATTCTGAAAATTACGGAGTACTTATAAAACATTGAACATATCCCTGGTTACAAGTACTTAAGTATGCAATTTGGTACTTCTTGGGGAAAGTTTTGCATTACATAAATTTGTGTTTCAGAGACTTCTTCCATTCTGGGTATAAGCTGAATAGCTGAGTAGGAGGTGACATAGCTTTTATATCAATCATTATGCAAACCTGCCTTTGGCTTTGCCTCAGGTTTAAAATATTCTTAAGTCTATAAAAATTATTATAGTTAGAGAAGTAATATTTGCCTAAATCATTGCTCTTCCTCTCAAGTCAACCTTCATTCTCCATTAATGGCATGCTTTCTATGAAAGCCAAAGGAAGCAAAATGGGGGCCTGATTATTAAAAGTGATAAATTTTCTGTATATTTCCTGTAATTCCAGAGCTATAAGAATTGTAGACCTACTAAGGTACAGAGCTTGAGGCAACTTTTCTAAGAACACACACTGACAAAAATGGGATTAGACACCAGGTTATACTGCTCCTATGCCATGGCATTATACAAAAGCTATCTATAAAACTGCAAAGCCAAGGACACCTTCAACTGCTTTCAATCAAATAGCATACATTCTCTCTCTCTCTCGTAGTTCCCTACCTTGCTATGTCATCCCTGCCACCCACTCCTAAAACCAATCATGTCCTGAGTCAAAATTTGTCTCTTTTGTGAAACTTGACTTACTTTACTCTCCAGCCTACACTGATCACAGATTTACACCTCTGGCATTCAACACAACTTTCAAGCTTTAATTTTATATGTGTGTTTATGCCCTTAATCATATATTACTTTGGATTTATTCTTGATTACTTCATGGGGCTTATTTTGTCCCTTCAACTTAATTGCAAGCTTTTTGAAAATCAGGAGCCATGTTTCCTGCGTGCTTAATAATAACTCCAAATCCTTTCCCAACCACCCACATACAACCTCAGAACAGACAATTGATATATCTTGTTATAATAACTAGAGTTTTAAGTGAATCATAGGCAAGAACACTTTTTAAAATGTACAATTCTCTATTTTTTCAAAATCTATACAATAACCCTACATTACATTTTAAGTAGAAAATTGTATACCATTAAAAACAGAGGGGCCCACACTTTGTCTTCTTTAATGATTCCTTTTCCTCATCACTTCAGCTAGCACCAATATTCCAATGCTTTCTAAAACTAGCACTCCCTTGGGAATTTTCACCCAATCCATGTACATGTATACAGACTGTCCTCAACCTTCATTAGTTCCACTTATATATTTTTTAACTTTACAATGGTGCAAAAGCTACACACATTTGATAGAAACTGTATTTCAAATTTTGAAATTTGTTCTTTCTCGAGCTAGCAGTTTGTGGTACTAGAACTCTCTTGCAATGCTAGACAACAGCCTTGAGCCTCAGCTCCCATTAGGCCACATATTATGAGGATGAACCAAAGACAATTTGTAGTTTAATGTATTGCCAGCATCTTTCAGATAGTGTGGTTTTATTTTTGATAGACCTTTATGTCTACAAAATGACAATCTATGTGTGATATTCCAGATTTTATTACAAAACAGTCTTTGTGATAGATGATTTTGACCATTTGTAGGTTGATACTAAGCACATTTAGGTAGTATATTTAAGGTAGGTTAAGCTGAGCTGTGATATTCAGTATGTTATATATCTATTAAGTGCCTTTTCAACTTACAATATTTCAACTTATGATGGGCTTTATTAATATATAACCCAATAAGAAATAAAGAAGCATTTTCATTATACTGCCCATGATCTCTCAGGCTCTCTTCAACCTGTGTGTCTTAAATCTATCCATTTAAAATGTTCATTCAATTACCCAATGAATATTTATCAAGGACTGGTAAGTTCTAGGTCTTGAGTACACACTGAAAATGAAACAGATAAGGTAACCCAATGAATCTTAGTTGAGAGAGATTCAGAGCAAACAGATAAACAAATTGATAAATCTGAAATTTCCAATGTAGAAACAAAAATTATAGATTCAGAATTAAAGTCCAAGAATCAGAAGAGATTTTAGTGAATTTCAAGTCTCTTTCATATTTCTTTTTTTTCCAATATTTTTTTAGTTGTCAATGGACCTTTGTTTTACTTATTTATATGTGGTGCTAAGAATCAAACCCAGGGCCTCACACGTGCTAGGCAAGCTCTCTACCACTAATCCACAACCCCAGCCACCACATTTCTCTTTTAAATGGCCAAAGAAAATGTTACTTTCCTCAAATTATACAGTCTAGCCTAGACTTGATAAAGGCATTGGACCTTAAACAAGTGTTGTTTTACTTACATATAATCCTGTTGCTCATACACTTGGTGGTTCATCATCTCCAATGAGACAAAGCTTATGTATTAATTTAAAAGCAATATTTTTGATATGTATTAGGTTCTAGGGAGAGAGTGGTAAAAATGTCATCCAAACAATTAAAAATGGCAAATTCAACTCGTGATAAAGAGGCAGATTCTTGATAGATGTTTATCTATTTTACTAAAACTTTCAAAGAACCATATTTTGAGTTTGTTGATTCTTTTTTGTCACTATTAATACTGTTTTGTTATCTATTGTACATTTATTCTTTTCTTTTTTCGTTTTAGATATACACAACAGTAGAGTATATTTTCACATATTTATACAAGCATGGAGTATAATTTATTCTAATTAGGATCCCAGTCTTGTGGTTGTACTTGATAAGAAGATTCATTGTAGCGTATTCATATATGTACATAGGAAAATTGTGTCAGATTCATTATTTTCCAATTCTTTGAGTTGACTCTGTTGTACTTTTTCAAACATCAAATTTGACTACTAATGCAATTTTCATCCTTTTTTTTGGGGGGGGGGCTGGGGATTGAACTCAGGGGCACTCAGCCATTGAGCCATATCCCCAGCCCTATTTTGTATTTTATTTAGAGATAGGGTCTCACTGAGTTGATTAGTGCCTTGCTGTTGCTGAGGCTGGTTTTGAACTCACAATCCTTCTGCCTCAGCCTCCCAAGCCACTGGAATTACAGGTGTTCACCACCATGCCTGGCCAAATTTCATTCTTAAGTCCTAAATTACAGTAAACAATTTTGTAAAATGTTTTTAGTTGTATATGGACTCAATGCGTTTATTTGTTTTTATGTGGTACTAGGATCAAACTCAGTGCCTCACACTTGCAAGGCAAGTGCTCTACCGCTGAGCTACAACTCCAGCCCTACAATAAACAATTTTAAGATAATTTTATGTGCCAGTTTAGCTTCCTCCACAATTGTAAATGTGGTGTTTTTATTGTTATTCATTTCCAGATATTTTAGTCTTTATTACGTCTTCTTTGAATCATAAATCATGTAGAATTTTTAGTGTCATGTTTCTATATGTATAGGGATCGGTTGTCATGTTTTTATTGATGTCTAACTTTATCATATAGTTATCAGCACATGTGTACTATGTATTTTATTTTTTAGACTTTCTTTGGGATCTATATATAGATGGTTGAAACTGTTACATGAATGCATATGTTTTCCAAATAAACCTTGTTAGCTGTATTTTCATATTCTTATTTGTGGCTTGTCCATAAAATCTATCAATTTCTGGAGAGGGGGCCTGAGTGAAAATCTCATAGTTATAATTATAGATTTGTCTATTTTCCTTTGTTTCTCTGTGTTCTGAGCTTACATTACTATAGAAGTCTATTACATTTTCCTATATTTTGATTTTTATCATATGAATTATTGATTTCTTAAAGCACAAATTTGAGAGCATTGTTCTTCTGCACAGAATTCATCAAGGGTGTGCTATTTGCCAATATGCCACTCTTGAATACTTTTGTGTGATTTCATTGTTTAGGTTTGATTCTATATCACCAACCTTATTTTTCCTATGTTACTTCTCATGAAATTTCTGCATAATTTGCTCTTTGCTCACACCAATCTCAACCTTACTCCATACTGTTCTTACATATAGGGATGTTCTCCTCTTCTTCTTCTTTTATGTAATTACTAACTATTCCTTAAGGACATTTTTTTCAACCAAACCTTTCTATTTACCCTAACCTGTACTTATCACTCCTTTCTCAGACTCCCAGAGAACTAAAGTCTGAAGGATATTTGATCATTTTGTATTCTTAATTAGACTAGAATCATTAAGGGAAAAGCTCAATTTTATTTAATACAGGTAAAACACATAGTAGGAATGTAATAATTTATGCAGCAACATAAATGGAGAAGTTGATGTTGATCTGCAAACTAAGTAAAGTGAAAATCAAGACTGAATATACAGTTATTTGAAAGACAAGGCATGGCAGCTTAATTGGGTTTAGGTATGAAAAACCAGTTAATCTTATTTTTAGTGGATAAAATTTCTCAGTGTATTAATCTTAGGCCAATGAAATGAAAGCTTTTGCCATTCTAATAAAACAGACTGAAACAAATAGCAAGACAATCCCAGCTGCTGAGCCATACATGAAACATATTTAAAGAGTATAGATATTACATTTCCTATTTACAATTCCTAATTATATTTGACCCGGGTCCAAACCAAGAATAAAATTATAAGAAAGGGTAGTTATTTACCCTTCTTTTTATGAAAAATACCAAGTAAATTTAGGTGGAATTTCCAAAATTTAGTTGCTGGTTCAATTTGTTTCCTGACACTTCATTACATGCGTCTGTACACATGGAAATTTTTCTGTACCACAATCACCAATCAATGTCTTACTAAGATATGGTATTCTTTGTAAATCACAGGAAGAGTATCTCACCACTATTTTTCCATAGTTTTATTTGGAATATCTCAAATATATAGTACAGAAGCTCATCCACTGAAAAGACCATAATGTGGACTATGCCGTTATAATCAATGTCTCATTATCTGAGAGAGATATTTCACAGAAAATCTTACTTTAAACTACTTAAAAGATTCTACCTGATGTAAATATGGTTTTAAGATATTTTATACAATCACCTCTTTTTACTGAATCCTAGAAAATTAGATCTGTAATTCAACTTGGACACTAATCAGGGTTCTTTCTGTGTGTTTATTCCAAGAGCTGATTGATTTGGGGGAAAGGTTACTTATTCTCTGCTCCATATTTCCATGTGGAAGCCCTTCCTTCGTGCAATACTCCTGATCTTTGTCCTAATCAAAAGGAAGAGTGGATTAACTCATTGGTGAGCCTGAGAGAATAAACTAAATGAATATATTTGAATCCTTTCTTGCAGCACTGGGATCTACAGTTCCACTAAGAATATGCATTTCAAGGTTATCTATGTATCATGAGGCAAATGGCATGCTCCTGCACAGTAAGATCTGAGATTCTCCAGCTGTGCTGTTGACATCAGAGCTCACGCTCTTAACCATTATTTGCACTGTTTATAAACTCAGTCTTACCCTTAAGTGAATTTTTCCAAGGTCATGAAGATATTTAACATTAAAATTGAAATTTTAACAAAGGTTTTTTGGACACTAAAGATAATTTTTAAAAATCACTATATTCATTCAAATTAATATTAAATTTTCATAATGGAAAATTCTGCTTCTGAACAATATAGAATGATAGTAACCAGATTTGCTCTCCCTCCTCAAATAATAACAATAAAAATTTAAACAGAAAAATACATGAAACAATTGGATTTTAACACAGCATCTATCAAGCAAGCAAGATAGTGATCCTAGAGAGAAGGGAAAAATAAATCAACTGAGTACTATGATTACCTAAGATTTTTTCCTTCTGTTTCTAGGCTGATGTTCAGGATAAAATAATCCAGGTGGAGTAACCTCAGCATACTTGAGGTAACGGAAATGGAGCTGAAAGTCAAGGGATAACAAGGTGACTAGAGTTCACAGGATAGAGTACCATAGAGAAAAGAGCAACCCACTCTCAAAACATGTGTGGTTTGCAAAGAATTCACTATAGTAGTTGGCTCAGGGAAACAGATAAGTGAAAGGGAACTATATATAAAGTAATTTAAAAAATTAAAAATGAAAAGAGTAAAAATAAAAGAATATGCAACAAAACTGTAATATACTATTCAGACATCCCAGTCCTCAATAAAATGATGCGTGAAAGATATTTGCTTTCAAAAATGGTAGAAATGTGTGTGGAAAAAAATGAAAGAAAAAAAAAGAATTAAAAAAAGAGAACTTGAGGTGATGGGAGGGGAGGGGAAGGGGGGATAGGAAGGGCAGCAGAATAAAATAGACACTAGTATCGCTGTATGTATAAACGTGGCTGTATAACCAATGTGATTCTGCAACCTGTACACGTAGAAAAATGATTAAAATGTATGATATATCAAGATCATTGTATTGTCATGAGCAACTAATAAAAAATTGAAAATTTCTGTTGCAGTTCAAAAGTTTCTCCCCTTACCTTCTCAGCAGGTAGGTGGGGTTGTCTGGTATATGATGCTGATCCACTCTCAGGATGGGTGGGGTTTCTAGGTATGCTCAGGTATCTTTCCTGGGTGCCAACTGGTCTGGAAATTTTAAGTTAGTGCACCTTCAGGGCCCAACAATTGCCAGTACACTGTAGAAGGCTGCCACCCCCCACACATTGGAATCTCTTAGGGTTTGGCTTCCACTTGTGTGGTGTGGGAGTCTATTCTTGGCCCCTCATATCACCTGCAAACCTGATAATTTCTGGTCTCTGATTTAGTCTCCAAAGTCAATCTCTCTCACCCTGGCCCTTTTGGATTCCCAGTCAAGTGCTTTTCTCCCAGTTCATCCTGAGACCTGGGCACCAGGACCTGTGCACCTGTCTCAGAGCTGTGTGCTGGATCTGGAGAGTCTGGCAGCCAAAAGGAATGTGGTGCCTAGCGACGTCTGGGGCTGAATTGTTCTGTGTCTGGTGGACCAGAGCCAGGCACTGAGACCCATGGGCCAGTAAAGCTCCATGTGATGGGACAAGTTGGGGGCTAGGGAGGAGTTTGGAGACTGTGGACTGGGGAGCTAGAGGGCGCTGTTGGGTCCCAAACTGATGCCAGACATGGCAGGTCCAGGAGACTGGTGAATGCTGGACTCAGGAGGGAGTCAGGGACCAGGGTGGTACTGGGACAAGGCCGGTACCGGGACATGGCCAGTGCCAGCCCAAGTGAGTTGCGGGAGACCAGTGGGCACAGACCCACTGGTTGGTTGAGCTGAGAATAAAATGCCCTCCCACCCTCTTCCAACTTTCTGACAAACTGTAGCCAGCCTCAGGACTCACAGAGCTGAGGAGAGCCAGGCTCTCTTCAGTCTCTCTAATCTGTGCTCCCTGGGTGAAATGCTCCCAGTGTCTGACATGTCAAAGGATTGTGAGAATCAGACCAAATGCAAACTCACAGATCTGGGTTTCAGTTTCTGAAGGCTCCTTCCCACTGTAGTCCCAAGAATGCTCCTGGATCATGAAGGATTAATAAAATCTGGTGGAGAGTTTTGGTCATTGTGTTTTTAATATTCAATTAATGCATCAAGTAGTCTGTGGTTCAGCCAGGGCAAACTGCTCCTCCTGTCTCAGGATTTTTCACTCTAAGCCTCAGGGAGATGTGGCATTCCCACTGTTTGAGTTCTGGGTGGCTTAGCTAAGGGAACTGCTGCCTCACACTAAGCCTCTATCTTTCCCCTCAGAAAAACCAAACTCTTAACCAGGCTCTGACCCTGTGGGCCAGCAGCAGCTGTGTAGAGCACGTGGGCCTCAGGAAACAGCACTTGGCCTTGGCCAACTGTGGCCAGACCTTTGGGAAGCCTGCCCTTGGGAGAGGTAGGGTGTTATGGTGTGGAGGTGAGGTGTCCCCCAAACCTCAGGAGAGAGAACACAAGAAGGTTGGAAGAGAAATGATTGGGTTATAGCCTTAACCTAGTCAGTGAATTAATCCCTGGTGGAATTAACTGAGTGGGAACTGGAGGCAGGTGGAGCGTGGCTGGAGGAGGCGTGAATTGGGGCGTGGCCTTGGGGTATGTATTTGTATGTGGCAAGTGCAGACCTGGCTCTGGCTTCTGGTTATCGCGAGAGCTGCTTCCCTCCACCACGTTCTTCCACCATGATGTTCCTCCTCATCTGAAGCCCCCAGGAATACAGCCAGCCTTCTACTGACAAGACTTCCCAAACCGTGAGCCCCCAAACTTTCCTCCTCTAAAAATTTTTCTTGTTGGGCCTGTTGGGAAAAGTATAAACGGCAGCCGTACCCCAGAGAAAAAAACCCCAACATGGCGCCTAAGGACCTCTTCTTCCTACCTTCCTCTTTTCTGCAGTGGCGTGAAAATTTCTCGCCCTTGTGAACTCTCCCACCGGCGCCAATTTCAAATCTCGCTGGCGGGGAACCTTAGCCCCAATAAGAACTAATTCCTGGGCTCAGGAGCTGATAATCTGGAAGAACTTGCCAATAAACGGGTGGCCTGCCATTTATCTAAGCCCTACCATCTCCCCCTTAGTTCTATATAAGCACACAGCTTTTTGCAATAAAGTTGGAATTCTCCGGGCGAAGTGTCTTTGCGTGGGGAATTCTTTCAGGGCCTAATTGCAACAGGAAAAAACCTGACTATAACTCAGGGGTCTCTCCTTGGTTCTAGGGACCAGCGGGCTGCTTGGCATTCCCAGGCTCTGAGTTGCATAAAGCTGTTTTCATCCCTGACTGGGATTAGCTGCTTTCCATTGTGCTTTGGCTGAAGCCTGTGGGTGGAAGTACAGGATGGCGATGGATCTGCGCTGGTCCCGTCTGCGGGTGGCTGTCGTGTGCTCCAATAACCAGAACCGGAGCATGGAGGCGCACCGCCTCCTCAGCAAACGAGGATTCAATGTCAGATCCTTTGGAACAGGAGCTCACGTGAGGCTTCCAGGACCAGCACCTGGCAAGCAAAATGTTTATGATTTCAGAACCACATATGATGAGATGTTCCACGATCTTCTTAGGAAGGATGAAAACTTCTATGCACAGAATGGCATTTTACCTATGTTAGACAGAAATAGGAGAATCAAGCTCCGGCCAGAAAGGTTCCAGGACTGTGAAGATGAGTTTGATTTGATCTTCACGTGTAAAGAGCTAGTCTACGACCAGGTGGTGGAAGTTCTTAATTCCAGAGAACAGGTAACCTGCCGGCCAGTGCACGTGATCAACGTGGACATCGTGGACAACCATAGAGAGGCCACCCGGGGAGCGCTCATTATCTGTGAGATCTGCCAGTGTATCCAGCACTTGAGTGACATGGAGAATGACATCGATGGCATGCTGCAAGCTTTCGAGAAGAAGACTGGCAAGGCTTTCCTGCACACTGTCTGCTTTTACTGAAGATGGCCGCCTCACGCCGTCCAAAGCCACCTTCTTGAACTTTCTTTCTTTGAGGGGGGTACTGGGGTTTGAACTTGGGGGCACTTGACTACTGAACCACATTCCCAGCCCTATTTTGTATTTTATTTGGAGACAGGCTCTCACTGAGTTGCTTAGCAGCCTGCTTTTGCTGAGGCTGGCTTTGACCTCGGGATCCTCCTGCCCCAGCCTCCTGAGCTGCTCTTTTGTTAATATTTTTTTCCTTCCTGGTATGTTTTTCTTTTAGATACTTGGCCAGTGGACTGTGACATTTTGCAAACGTTATATATGGAAAGAAAAGATGCACATAGGTACCAGATTAAAACCATTCACTTTTTTGTTTCACTTTTATTTATGAAGAAGATATAGATTATAAAGGGGTTTATCTTTAACCCAAAAAGAAAGAAGGGAATGATGCCTCCCCTTAACATATGTGTGTATTTATGCCTGTCTTTTCCTTTTTGCCCCTCCTAACTTCCTACATTAAAGTATTAACTCATTGCTTTAGTTAAGTACTTACTTATATTAAGAAGGAACTTGGTCAATAAATAAATCGATGCCAAACAATAGATGCTTCTTTTTAAAAATTGGTTCTAATTATACATGACAATAGAATGCATTTTGACACATTGTACACAAATGGAACACAACTTCTCCTTCCTCTGGCTGTACATGGTTCAGAATCACACAGGTACTGTAACCATACATTACATAGGGTAATAGTGTCCATCTAATTCCACTATCCTTCCCATCCCCACCCCCTCTCCCCTTCCTTGACTCCCCTTTGCACAATCCAAAGTTCTTTGTTTCTTTCGTACCCCTGTTGCCATTATGGATCAGCATCCACTTACCACAGAAAACATTCGGCCTTTGGTTTTGGGGTTTGGCTTATTTTGCTTAGCATGATATTTTTCCAGCTCCTTCTATTTACCTTTAAAAAAATTCTTTTTTAAAGGCTGAATAGTATTCCATTGTGTATATGTACCACATTTTCTTTATTCATTCATCCGTTGAAGGGCACCTAGGTTGGTTCCATCGTTTAGCTGTTGAGTTGGGCTGTTATAAACCCTGATGTGGCTGTGTCACTGTAGTATGCTGATTTTAAGTCCTTCTATCTTTAAGAACAATCTTTTATCTGGGAATACAAATGTAATTACATATGACATCCTCCAGTGAATACCTAACTTTGAGCTACTCCACAATATACACATATTTCAAAACATCATTTTGTAACCACAACTATGTACACATTTTGTCAATTGAAATGATAAGGAACTGGGAATATAGCTAAATGCTGTGCACTTGCCTAGCATATGAGGCCCTGGGTTCAGCACTGGAAAAAAAAGATAAGCATGTGTTTCATGCTGGTTATCTTCTGTTTGCTTCTCCAGGTGACTTCACCCTTCTAACATCCTGCTCTATGCCCCAAAAGATAGTTCATGAAACATGTCAATTTGGCTAGGTTGAACCACAGTCCCCAGAATTTCTGCTGTGAGCTGCTAAGGGGAATTCCCTGAGGCAATGGCTCTTTTCTAGAAAACACACCTTCTTTGAGTTATTCAATCAAAGGCTAACCTAGGCACTGCTGTGAAGGTATTTTGCAGTTGTAATTAAAGTCTCTAATCAGTTTCTGTTGAGTAAGTCAAAAGGCAGATTTTGCTAGGGCCTGGCCTATTCCGATGGAAGCCCGTTAAAAGGAAGGCTTTAGCCCCCTGAGAACAGAAACACAAAGCAGCAGAAAGAAAGGAAGGAAGCCTTTCAACATCTCTCCATCTAGGGATCTTCACGCTGTTGTGGCTGTTTGCTGACTGTTGGCCTGAGGTAGTGGTTGAGTCTGCAACTGCTCTGCCTTTCCCTGGACCTTCCTTCAATCTCTTCAGCTCCTGATTGAGAGGGTCTACCTTCTTGTGATCTTCCCTTCCTGATTGCATGCCCCATGGACTTTGGACTTTCCAGCCAGCCTGACAATGGATTGGGTAAGGAAACTCCTTGTAATAACCCCCTGCACACTCACACTCACACACACACACAGACACACACACACACACACACACACTCACAGAGAAGTGATTTGTGTATGTATTGGATGTGTCTCCCATTGGTTCTGCTTCTCTGGTTGGATATCAACTACAAACCTTTCTTGAGAGGCTCATTACTATAAATACATTCCATGGGCTTCCTTGGTCTCTGATTTCTGGTGGTAGATTAGAGGAAGGAAAATGATTTTATAGAGGATTTATCCCTATTTACTTATTGTCTTGCCCTGACACCTTTCCTGCAGGTTGCCACACTCTAATTTGTGTACCTTGACCATGTCACTGTTTCCCTGAGGTTGCCCTACATACACAACTTTCCCTCCTCATTGCTTTAGGCCTGGAAATGGTCACCACCTCTCTGCAATGTTATTGGCCCCAAGGTAAGACATGATGTTCTGTTAGTTCTCTATACCATGCTCTCAGGTTTGTTCATAACCCCTTTATTAAGCGTTTCTGAAATTATTGTGCTTTATCATGCTTCTTATTCTTGAAAAAGCCTTAAAAGCTTATTTTAATTAGTTACTTATAGATAAAATAATAGAAGGCATTGTATATTTTTAATAAACTTGGTGTAGGGTAATTTTTAAAGATGACATTTAAAACCTAGGAGACATTATGAGAAAAAAATGGAAGGTTTGATCACATTAAAAATATCATGTGGCAAATACAGCATGGTATTGTCATGAAAACCAATGGAGTAGAAGACAGAGACAAATCCACATTGGTGCATTCATAAGATCCTTGACAAAGGTGCCTAAAATATACATTGGAGAAAAGATAACCTTTTATAACAAATGCTGCTAGATATTCATATGTATAAGAATGAGGCTAGATCCTTATCTCTCACCCTGCACAAAAATCAACTCAAAGTGGATGAAAGACCTAGGAATTAGAGCAGAAATAAATGCTAAAAGAAAACATAAACTCAACACTCCAATATGTTGGCATAAAACACCAACCTCCTTAATAAGACTACTAAATCTCAATAAATGCAACCAATAATCACTACATAAGATGGCTACAAATTAAAAAGCTTCTGCACAGCAAAGGAAACAAGAGTGTGAAGGGAGAGCCTACACAGAATGGGAGAATGGGAGAAAATCTTGACCAGCTACTCTTCTGACAGGGGATTTGCATCCAGAATATATTAAGAACTCAAAAAACTTAACCCCCTCAAAACCCCCAAATTACCCAATGAATAAATGGCCAAATAAACTAAACCCATTTCTCAAAAGAAAAAAATGAAAATAGCCAACAAATGTGAAAAAAATTATCAACACCCTTAGCAATCAGGGAAATTCATATCAAAACTACATTGAAATTCCATCTCATTTCAGTCAGCATGGTATTCCTCTAGAATACAAATAATAATAAAGGCTGGTGAGGATGTGGGGGGAAAGGTACACTCATACATTGCTGGCAGGCTGCAAATTCATGCAACCACTTGGAAAGCAGTATGGAGATTCTTCCAAAAACAGGAATGAGTAGAGCATGGTGGTGCACACCTGTAATCCCCTCAACTCAGGAGGCTGAAGCAGGAGGATTGCAAGTTCAAGGTCAGCCTCAGGAATTTAATGAGGCCTTAAGAAGTTAGCAAGACCCTGTCTCAAAATAATTTTCTTTTTCTGGTATCTGAGATTGTACCCAGGGGTGTTTACCCACTGAGCCACATCCCCAGACCTTTTTATATTTTATTTAGAGACAGGGTCTCACTAAATTGCTTAGGCGTTGCTAAGTTACTGAGGATGGCTTTGAACTCATTATCCTCCTTCCTCAGCCTCCCAAGCCACTGGGATTACAGGTATGCACCATTGCACCTGGCTCAAAATAAAAGTTGTTTTTTTTTTTTTTAATGGGAATATGGCTCAATCGTTATGTGCCCCTGGGTTCAATCCCTGGTACCAAAAGATTAGGCATGGAACCACCATCTGACTCAGCTATCCCACTCCTTGGTATATGTCCAAAAGATCTAAAAATCAGCATACTATTTAGGGATGCAGCTACTTCAATGTTTAGAGCATCGCAATTCACAATAGCCAAGTTAAAGAACAAGCCCAGGTATCCCTGATAGGTTAATTGATAAAGAAAATGTGGTATATCTTGGATTTCTATTTTAAATTATCCATGGTGCAGAGATTCTGTTATTTCTGCACTATAAGTTCTTAGAGATGTGAAATAGCTCTCATCACAGCTCCACAAATAGAACACCAAAAACAGAACTAATGAAACCATGAACATTTGGAAATTGGTTGAGGGAATTGAAATAGCTTATTTTGTTCTTAAAATAAGCCAGGAATTCAGAATGTTTCCCAAGAGTTCAAGGTGTTAGTTAATCCCTTTGCTTATTTTTCATATTCTGTATAGTTTGTAAATAAAAACAAAGTGTTTGCTCTTATTTTTTCTGATGTTCATTATCTTGTATTCATGTTTCAGTTGAGTAAATCAGATTATTTTAAATAATAAATGTTTGTCATATGCTTCTTACAAAAGCAAACACCTCAGTTTTATGATTTATAATGTCATATATCACATTATGACAATAAACAGATTTGTCTTCAAAGAAAATGTGGTATATATGCACAGTAGAGTTCTACTCAACCATAAAGAATAAAATTGCATCATCTGTTGGTAAATGGATGGAACTGGAGTATATATCATGCTAAGTGAAATAAACCAGACTCAGAAAGTCAAGAGTCAAATGTTTTCTCTCTTATGCAGAATCTAGAGACAAATATTTTTGATTGATTTTTTAAAAAAATAAATTACAGTGGAATGTATTACAATTCTTATTACATGTACACAACACAACTTTTTCATAACTGGTTGTATATAAAGTATGTTGACACCAATTTGTGTCTTCATATATGTACTTTGGATGATGATGTCTATCACATTCCACCATCCTTGCTAATCCCCTGCCCCTTCCCTTTACCTCCCATCCCACTTCCCTATCTAGAATTCATAAATTCCTCACACACTATTCCCTCCCTACCCTACTATGAATCAACCTCCTTATATCAGAGAAAACATTCAGCATTTGTTTCTTTGGGGATTGGCTAACTTCACTTAGCTTTATCTTCTCCAACACCATCCATTTACCTGCAAATGCCATGATTTTGTTCTCTTTTATTGCTGAGTAATATTCCATTGTGTATATATGCCACATTATTTTTTATCCATTCATCTATTGAAGGGCATCTAGGTTGGGCTCCACAGTTTAGCTATTGTGAATTGTGCTACTATAAACATTGATGTGGCTGTGTCCCTGTAGTATGCTGTTTTTAAGTCTTTTGGAGACGCACAAATTTTTAAAAGGGTATCACATGAAAATAGAAAAGACAACTGTTGGGGAATCAAGGGGAAGGGCATGGGATGGGAAAGGGGAGGGACTGCATCAATGTAATTGCCCAAATCATGCTATCTCTATGAATATATCACAGTTAACTCTATTTTTATGTATAACTATGGTATACCAATTAAAAAATAAATAAATAGAAGGAAGACCTATAGAAGTAGGGTGTCCAGGGGAAGAAGGAGGGTAGGGAAGGTGGTAATATTTGGGTCTGAAATGGAGCAAATTATGCTATATGCATTCATGAATACATTAAAATGAACCCCACAACTATGTAAAACTATGATACCCTAATTATAAAATATCATATGGCAAAATATAGTAAGCAAAGGCAAAATGTCATATATCAAATTAAGAGAAACAATAGTATCATATAAATTAAAAGATTAATTTCTATACCAAATGCCTATAAACTTTTAAGAAAAAGAAGAAATTAGGAAAAAAAAACAAGGAGACTGGGGTTGTGACTCAGTGGTAGAGTACATGTCTCACACATGTGAGGCACTGGGTTTGATCTTTAGCACCACATAAAAATAGACACAATATCTTTATTTTGTTTATAACAAAAATTTTTTAAAAGATTTAAGAGAAAAGGAAAAGCATAAAGTTTATAACCTAATAAATTAAAGCATGTTGTAATTAAATTAATAGATCTCCCATATTACTCATTACCAAAGAAATAGCAAAATGAGACTTAACTTTTTCTCTTCATTTCATTAGGAAAGTAACTGGTAGAACTAGTAAATTCAGTAAAGTTAAAGGATACAAATCAACATATAGAAATTGATTGTGTTTCTACATACAACAAAGTACAAAAAACAAAGAGGCAAACAAATTTATAATAACTATAAAATATATAGGAATGAATTTAATAAAGGAGGTGAAAGATCTGTACATATAAAATTATAAAAGTTAAGGAAAGAATTTGAAGAAAATACAAATAAATGGGAAAGAAATCCGATGTTTATAGATTCAAAGACTGATATTTTTGAAGTCAAATTCATAATTGAAGACAGTAGAATTATGAAGGTCAGGACATGGAGAAATTGAAAAGTGTTGGTTAAATGATCCAAAATTTAGTTACATTATGAATTAAAATGAATAAGTCCTAGGGTCTAATACACAACATGGTGGCTACAGTTAATAACACTATTATTTTCTCAAAATTTGATGTTAGCAGATTTTAATGGCCTCAACATGCACATACCATACACACAATAACAATGGATGTGTTAACTAATTTGACAGTTGGCTATAGTAGTATATATAATATATACATATATATATGTAGTATATATATTAGTATATATACACTGTATATAATATACAGTGTATGTGTATATTGAATTGTCACATTATGTATCTTTAAGGTATGTAATTTTCTCATTTAAATATTTTTTTAAAAATGGAGATGTCTACTTTTACTTATATTCAACATTGTACCATAGGTTATTGTCAGTGAAACTAGGTGAGAAAAGAAATAAAAAACATCCACTTTGTAAAATAATTTAAACTTTTTTTCATTCACAGATGTCATTATTATGTAGAAAATCCAGTAGAATACACAAAAAAGCTACCAGAATGAATTAGTAAGCTTAGAACTTTTTCAGGCTATCTTGAAAGAAAATTTTCTGGAGATAAGACAATCTATTCTAAAAATAGTGCTGGAAAGTATTTATATCCATAAATGTGAACTTTTATCCATATCTCATATTGGGTTGGAAATTAACTCAAAATGGATCATAGATCTGTTTAAAATCTAAAACTGTAAAACTTTCAGAAAACAACATTTATCCAAAGAAAATATTTTTGTCACCTTGAATTAAGGCAGTTTTCTTAGATACATATCCAAAAGCATACTCCATACAAAAACAAAATTATAAGTTTGACTTCATCAAAATATATGTTCTTCAACACTGCTAAGAAAATGAAAATACAAAGTGTATCCTGAGAAAAAAAATGCAAATCACATTACTTTTTAGAGAGTCATTAAGATTTCTTTTAATACTAATATTCTGAAATTAAGTCCATTTTGAAAGTTTCAACAATTAAGTTTTAGAGGTAAGTATCTGATATGAAGAGAATTCAACTCCCACAGAATACTTTTAGAAGTTCATCTAAACAAAAGTATCAGTACTATTGTGGAAGAAAAAACTGGAACAAGTTCCATCACATATTTTGTCTCCATAAATTTTATGGCCATGATAGTCAACTCACAATGCCCTCTTTGGGGGCATAATTAATAAAAGCCTGGGATCCAAATTAGAATGAGATATTCAGGCTGGCAATATAACTCAGTTGATAGAGTGCTTGCCTCACATGCTAAGGCCTTGGGTTCAATCCCCAGCGACACACACACACACACACACACACACACACACACACACACACAGAATAAGGTATATTCCATGCTTATATAAATAAAACAGATTCTATTGTCATGTATAACTAAAAATAACAATTAAAATTGAAAGAAGAAGAATCCTATATTTTTCCTAAATAACAAAAATTACATAGAACTCTGATAAGATAATTTCAGACATGTCAATGATAGAGATATGTAGATCATGTTTATTTAAGTATAAAAAGAAGGAAAACCACAAATAACCACTATAAACACCCATAAAAATGTATGATATATGATGTTAAGATCATTGTAATGTTTTGAGCAACCAATAAAAAAATATATTTCATTCTTAAACACACCAAATTATGCTGTGTCCATGTACAAATATAGCATAATGTTTTAAGTATTTCACTGCTGTGACTAAAAGACCCGACCAGAACAATTGTAGAGAAGGAAGAGTTTACTTGAGGGCTTATAGTATCAGAGGTCTCAATCCATAGACAGCAGGCTTCATTCCTTGGGGCTTGAGATGAGGCAGAAGGAAGCAGCTCACCTGATGATCAGTAAGCAGAGAGAGACTCCACTTGCCAGATACAAATATATACACCAATGTCACTCCCCAATTTCCACCTTCTCCAGCTATACCCTACCACTTCAATTACCACTCAGTTAATCCCTATGGGGGATTAATTCACTGATTGGGTTAAGACTCTTCTAACCCAATCATTTCTCCTCTTGCACTGTCTCACACATGAGCTTTTGGGGGACACCTCACATTCAAACCATAACACACAATGAAATTAGTGAATACAATGCAGTAAAGTAATAACAATAACAAAAGAGAGCAGTAGAGAAAGAAGGTAGAGGAGGGAGCAGGGAAGATACTGGAAATGAAATTGATTAAATTATATGCATGTACACATTTGGCATTATGAATACCACCACTATATAAGATGCACCAAGAAAAAATGATAATAATGGCCCTTTGGAGTTCAAAATAATAATATCTAACCAAAGGAAATTTGTATACTTTTTAACTCTAAAAATAAAGATGTAAATTCCTAGTTAACAATAAAAAAATCATAAATTTATATCATTCTTAATAAAGACCTACTCTTTAGGGTAAAAGACTTTACCAAAGTGTTAGCCCTCCTGGAAAATGACATTCCTTTCACTCCAGCTCCCGCTAACCTTTTAGTCTCACTTAAAGGAGTATGGAAACTTTATTAGGAAGAAAACACTCATAGAGATCACAGGCCAAAGACATAAACCCACTAATGGATTGATATTTAATCAGAATGTTGTAGAAGACTCAGCCTCCTTACAACTTAAAGTAGATACCAATAAATCTACAGTATGCTCCAGTATATGTAATAGTAGATTATAGCTGAAGGAGGTATACAGAGAATTTCTGAGAAGTATTTAGGGAATTCAAACTGAAAGAGGCAAAAACAGGGTAGAAGAGAAACCTAAAAGCCTGTAAAAAATTAGACAATCCCACATAAAAGTAACATAAATCCTCACACTAAAGTCCTATTGTTACCAAATACATCAGGTCTGTTTTCAATAAAAACAACAAAGATAAAAGGCTTGCTGAGAAAGAAAAGAAAATACATATTCTGAGCAAACAAAACATCAGAATCATACTCAGGTATGATACAGATTTTGAAATTATTAAATAACTAATTTAAAATAACTGATTAATATGCTAAATGCTCTTAATTAATAAAAAGCAATGGTCAAGAATAGATGGAGGATATAAGTAGAGATAAAAGATTCCAAGAAATAAAAAGAAAGCTAAAAGAAACTACTGCAACATATTACGGATGTCTTAATATGATCTGTCATAACCAAAGAAGTAATCAATGGGCTTGAAGATAAATCCACAGAAACACTAATCTGAAATGCAAAGAAAAATGGGCCAGAATATACAAGAAGTTTGAAACAATTTCGAAAGGTTTAATTGAAATCTCAGAAGGAGGAGAAAAAAAAATAGAGAAAAAATATTTAAAGTAGTAATGGCTGCAAATTTTCCAAAATTAATGATAGGCACTAAACTATAAATTCAGGAAATTCAGAGAACACCAAGAAGGATAAATTACCCCCCCCCAAATTAAATCTAGGTATATCCTATTAAAAATCCTATCCAAACTACAGGTAACCAAAGAAAACAAAATTAAAATCTGGGGTAGGGACACCTTACTTACAGAAGGAAAAGAATAGCTGCAGTGCACTTCATATCAAAAACTACACAAACAATAGGAAAATGACCTAATATATTTGAAGTGTTAAGAAACCTCCAATGTAGAATCTTATAACCAATGAAATATACTTCAAATATGAAAATAACAATATTTTATAATAAACCAATCCAAAGCAAAATACCTGTCCTCTAAGAAATATTAAAGAAATTTTTTAGGGAAAACCAACATGTTTTAGTTGAGAAACTCAGTTCTACATAGATCAAGGAAGAATACCAAAGAAGGAACAAATGGAAGAAAAAAATGCTTCTTTTACATATATTTATTTAAAATTTACTGGTTGAAAACAATTATAGTCTCAGTGTCTTGAATGATTATCGCAAATGAACAATAAAATGAAGGATAAAAATATCATAGGGGCCAAGTGCAACCTCTGAGATATCGGCACTACATGAGAAATTACATCACATTATTTTAAGGTAGATTCAGATTAGTTAAAATGTATATTGCAAACATTAAAGTATTTCAAAAAGCAATATAATTGATATGCTAAGGGAGAATATAAAGTGGAATTATGTGTATACACTATGTTATAACTAGAGAAGGATGTAAAAGAAGCCTCTGGGTCTGGGGTTGTAGCTCACAGGTAGAGCACTTGCCTCCCATGTGTGAGGCACTGGGTTCATATTTCAGCACCACATACAAATAAATGAATGAAATAAAGGTCCATCAACAACTAAAAAATATTTTATTTAAAAAAGAAGACTCTGGCAAAGATTATTTTAAAAGCTACTAATATATATAACATTAATTATAAAAATATCAATAACCATTTTAAGTATTAATGGTATTAATTTGCCAAATAAAAGACAAATTTGTCAAAGTAATTAAAAACCTAAGTATATATTTCCTACAAGAAATCCATTATAAGTATGAAAGCACATACAGAAAATGTATAGGAAAGGAGAAGAGATAGACCATGTTGACACCAATTAAAAAAAAAAAAAAAAAACTTGAGTAGTTACATTAATACCAGACAAAGGTGATTTCAGAATAGGAAAAAGTATCACCAATAAAGTGTAACACTAGTAATGATAAAGGGGTCTCTCTCCAAAAAGATCTATTTATGCATATAAACACAGGACATCAAAGTACATGAGGTAAAAACAACAGAACTAAAAGGAGAAATAGAAAAAAAATCAATATTATAGTGGGAGACTTTAATACTCTGTCACTAAGTGATAGATTAAGCAGGTTGAAAAATAAATGACTATATAGTTTACCTGAATAACACTATCAATTAGCTTGATGTAATTTTCACATTTAAAATATTCCAAATATAGCAAAATACACATTTTCTCAGGTTTACATGGGACAATCACGAAGCTAGGACATACAACACAATATATTTATCAAAATAGAACTAATACAAAGTATGATCTCATATCACAATGGAATTAAACTGGAATTCAGTAACAATTAGTTGAAACACTAAAATATTTGGAGATTAAACAACACACACCCCAAAATGAAATACTTAGGTATAAATCTAACAAAATATGCACTAAAACAACACAAGTCTATATTATTCAAGAAGTCTCCAGATGAATTTTCAAATATTTGAACTAAATAAAACTGAAAACTAGAATTTATTTAAATATATTGAATGCAGGGAAAGTAGAGCTCAGAGGGAGACATTCAGCATTAAATTGTACATATTGCAAAAGGAAAAAACCTTCTAAAATCAATAATAGAAGGTTATACATTAAGAAACTGGAAAAAATTAAGACTAAATCAAGCAGAAAAAGAAATACTAAATAGAGCAGTTATCAATAAAATTAAATGCAGAAAATTGATAAGGGCATCTTTGCCTGGCTTGAGCTAAGGTCCACTCTTGTGGATGCATTACAGCTGAAGGGGTTTGTGGGGGGATCCCATCCATCACCACCTGAGTGTGTGTGGCCAAAAGGTGCTCCTGAAAGGAACTTTGCCAATCTCTGGTTGGGTTTTTGCTCCTGGGTGGCCACTACCACTGAAGGAACAGATAGGAATACAATAGTTTCTATTGCCATCCTACCTACTTGGTTCCCACCACTAGCCACCCTTATCTTTTCTAAGGAGGCAATGTTGGTAGGTCTAGATGCGAACACTGCAGAGGGAATTCTCAGGTTCCTGGCACTGATTGTCTCCATGCAGAACCTGGGCCTGCAACATTGACTAGTCAGAACAAAAGCTGCCACAGGACACAAATCACTACTAGTGCCACCAGTGCCCAAGATCATGGCTAGAAGGTAGAGCTAGCTTCAACAGTGCCATAGAACACCTCCATCACTTGATAGGAGCTGTTTCTTCTAAGACTCTCATCTCTCTTATTCAACATAGTATTAGAAATTTTAGTAAGAGCAATGAGACATGAGGGAGAAATTAAAGGCATACAAACAGGAAAGGAGGAAGTCACATTATCCCGGTTTGTAGATGATATTATCCTATATATAGAAAATTATAAGCAATATTGTTCTATATTTAGAAAATCTTAAAGACTCCATCAAGACTGTAAGAACTGATATATTCAATAAAGTAGCAGGGCACAAAAATCAATATACAAATCCCAGTAGCTTTTATATATACCAATAATGAACTTGCTGAAATAGTGAAAGAAATCCTGTTCAAAATAGTCACAAAAAACTTAAAAATTAACTAAGAAATCAAAAGACTTCTCTAGCAAAATTGCAAAATACTAATGAAAGGAATTGAAGAAGGTCTACAGGCGGCTCCACGGCGGGTGCAGAAGTCTAGTCCCACAGCCAGCACCCCCTTCTGTAAGCGGCCGGCACCCGAAGCTTCGTGGCCCCGCCCCCCCAAACCGGCAGGCGGCCTCCACCATCCGGGCTCTCACGGGAGGCCCATCTCTCCCTCTGCGAGCGGCTGCCCCACCCGCCTGGCTCTTAACCACGCGGCCGCAGCTACCCGGCTCCACAGGCGGCTCCACAGCGGGTGCAGAAGTCCAGTCCCGCAGCCAGCACCCCCTTCTGTAAGTGGCCGGCATCCAGAGCGGCGCAGCCCGCCCCGCCCGAACCAGCAGGCGGCCTCCACCATCCGGGCTCTCACAGGAGGCCTGGCTCTTGCTCTGCGAGCAGCCGCCATACCCGCCGTGCGATCGGCCGCCCCACCCGCCCGGCTCTTAACCACACGGCAGTATGAAAAGACAAGGAAAGAAAGGACCACAAGCAATGCAGGTCAACTCAACTTTAGAAGAGGCAATAGCTGCAACAGATGGAATGTCAGATAAAGAGTTCAGGATATACATGCTTCAGATGATCTGGAGTCTCAAGGAAGACATGAAACAGGAAAATCAGACAATGAAAGATCACATTGACAAGGAACTACATAAACAAATACAGGAAGCAAAAGATCAATTACACAAGGAGATAGAGGTAATAAAAAACAAACAAATAGAAATCCTAGAAATGCAGGAAGCAATAAACCAACTTAAAATCTCAATTGAGAATACTACCAGCAGAGTAGATCACTTAGAAGATAGAACATAAGACAACGAAGACAAAGTATTTCAACTTGAAAAGAACACAGACAGCTCAGCAAGTCTGCTAAGAAACCATGAGCAGAACATCCAAGAATTATGGGATAATATTAAAAGACCAAACTTAAGAGTCATTGGGATACAGGAAGGCACAGAGCTCCAACCCAAAGGAATAAATAATCTATTCAATGAAATAATACGAGAAAACTTCCCAGACTTGAGGAATGAGACAGAATCCCAAATCCTAAAAGCCTACAGGACGCCGAATGTGCAAAATCATAAGAGATCCACACCTAGACACATTATAATGAAGATGTCCAACATACAGAATAAGGAGAGAATTTTAAAAGCTACAAGAGAAAGGAAGCAGATTACATTTAGGGGTAAACCAATCAGGATAACACCTGATCTCTCAACACAGACTCTGAAAGCTAGAAGATCCTGGAATAACATATTTCAAACACTGAAAGAAAATGGGTTCCAACCAAGAATCATGTATCCGGCAAAATTAAGCTTCAGGATGGTAGATGAAATTAAAACCTTCCACAATAAACAAAAGTTAAAAGAATTTGCAGCTAGAAAACCATCTCTTCAAAAAATACTTGGCTAAACATTACAGGAAGAGGAAGTGGAAAATAACATTGAAAACCAACATTGGGAGGTAGGACAGTAAAGGGGAGAAAGTAATCAAAGAGAAAAACAAATCAGGTTTAGTAACATTAATAAAAAAATATGGCTGGAAGAACAAACCATATCTCAATAATAACCCTAAATGTTAATGGCTTAAACTCACCAATTAAGAGACACAGGCTAGTTGAATGGATCACAAAACAAGACCCAACAATATGCTGCCTACAGGAGACGCATTTGATAGGAAAAGATATACATAGACTGAAGGTGAAAGGTTGGGAAAAATCATACCACTCATATGGACTGCGGAAACAAGCAGGAGTGTCCATACTCATATCTAATAAAATAGATTTCAAGCCAAAGTTAATCAAAAGGGATAAAGAGGGACACTACATACTGCTCAAGGGAACCATACACCAACAAGACATAACAATCATAAATATATATGCCCCCAAATAATGGTGCAGCTATGTTCATCAAGCAAACGCTTCTCAAGTTCAAGAGTCTAATAGACCACCATACAATAATCATGGGAGACTTCAACACACCTCTCTCACCACTGGACAGATCTTCCAAACAAAAGTTAAACAAGGAAACTATAGAACTCAATAACACAATTAACAACCTAGACTTAATTGACATATATAGACTTTACCACCCAACATCAAGTAGTTACACTTTTTTTCTCAGCAGCACATGGAACCTTCTCAAAAATAGACCATATACTATGTCACAGGGCAACTCTTAGACAATACAAAGGGGTAGAGATAATACCATGCATCTTATCTGATCATAATGGAATGAAACTGAAAATCAATGATAAAAGAAGGAAGGAAAAATCAGGCATCACTTGGAGAATGAACAATAGGTTACTGAATGATCAATGGGTTTTAGAAGACATCAAGGAGGAAATTAAAAACTTCTTAGAGTTAAACGAAACACAGACACAACATATCGGAATCTATGGGACACATTGAAAGCAGTTCTAAGAGGAAAATTTATTGCTTGGAGTTCATTCCTTAAAAAAAGAAAAAAACAACAAATAAATGATCTCATACTTCATCTCAAAATCCTAGAAAAAGAAGAGCAAAACAACAGCAAAAGAAGTAGAAGGCAAGAAATAATTAAAATCAGAGCTGAAATTAATGAAATCGAAACAAAAGAAACAATTGAAAAAATTGACAAAACTAAAAGTTGGTTCTTTGAAAAAATAAATAAAATCGACAGACCCTTAGCCATGCTAAAGAAGAGAAGAAGAGAGAGAACCCAAATTACCAGCATACGGGATGAAAAAGGCAATATCACAACAGACACTTCAGAAATACAGAAGAAAATCAGAAATTATTTTGAATCCTTATACTCCAATAAAATAGAAGATAGTGAAGGCATAGATAAATTTCTTAAGTCATATGATCTGCCCAGATTGAGTCAGGAGGATATTGACAACCTAAACAGACCAATATCAATTGAGGAAATAGAAGAAACCATCAAAAGACTACCAACTAAGAAAAGCCCAGGACCAGATGGGTATACAGCAGAGTTTTACAAAACCTTTAAAGAGGAACTAACACCAATACTTTTCAAGCTATTTCAGGAAATAGAAAAAGAGGGAGAACTTCCAAATTCATTCTATGAGGCCAACATCACCCTGATTCCTAAACCAGACAAAGACACTTCAAAAAAAGAAAACCACAGACCAATATCTCTAATGAACCTTGATGCAAAAATCCTCAATAAAATTCTGGCGAATCGGATTCAAAAACATATCAAAAAAAATTATACACCATGATCAAGCAGGATTCATCCCTGGGATGCAAGGCTGGCTCAATATACGGAAATCAATAAATGTTATTCACGACATCAATAGACTTAAAAATAAGAACCATATGATCATCTTGATAGATGCAGAAAAAGCATTCGACAAAGTACAGCATCCCTTTATGTTCAAAACTCTAGAAAAATTAGGGATAACAGGATCATACCTCAACATTGTAAAAGCAATCTATGATAAGCCACAGGCCAGCATCATTCTGAATGGAGAAAAATTGAAGGCATTCCCTCTAAGATCTGGTACAAGACAGGGATGCCCTCTCTCACCACTTCTGTTCAACATAGTCCTCGAAACACTTGCCAGAGCAATTAGACAGACGAAAGAAATTAAAGGCATAAAAATAGGAAAAGAGGAACTTAAATTATCACTATTTGCAGATGACATGATTGTATACCTAGCAGACCCAAAAGGGTCTACAAAGAAACTATTAGAGCTAATAAATGAATTCAGCAAAGTGTCAGGATATAAAATCAACACGCATAAATGAAATGCATTCCTGTATATCAGCGACAAATCCTCTGAAACAGAAATGAGGACAACTACTCCATTCACAATATCCCCCCCAAAAATAAAATACTTGGGAATCAACCTAACAAAAGAGGTGAAAGATTTATACAATGAAAACTACAGAACCCTAAAGAAAGATGTAGAAGAAGACCTTAGAAGATGGAAAAATATACCCTGTTCATGGATAGGCAGCACTAACATCATCAAAATGGCGATATTACCAAAAGTTCTCTATAAGTTCAATGCAATGCCAATCAAAATCCCAACGGCATTTCTTGTTGAAGTAGATAAAACAATCATGAAATTCATATGGAATAATAAAAGACCCAGAATAGCAAAAACAATGCTAAGCAGGAAGAGCGAATCAGGCGGTATAGCGATACCAGACTTCAAATTATACTACAGAGCAATAGTAACAAAAACAGCGTGGTACTGGTACCAAAACAGGCGGGTGGACCAATGGTACAGAATAGAGGACACAGTAACCAATCCACAAAACTACAACTATCTTATATTTGATAAAGGGGCTAAAAGCATGCAATGGAGGAAGGATAGCATCTTCAACAAATGGTGCTGGGAAAACTGGAAATCCATTTGCATCAAAATGAAACTGAATCCCTTTCTCTCACCATGCACAAAAGTTAACTCAAAATGGATCAAGGAGCTTGATATTAAATCAGAGACACGGCGTCTGATAGAAGAAAAAGTTGGCTATGATCTACATACTGTGGGGTCGGGCTCCAAATTCCTCAATAGTTCACCCATAGCGCAAGAGTTAACAACTAGAATCAACAAATGGGACTTACTCAAACTAAAAAGTTTTTTCTCAGCAAAAGAAACAATAAGAGAGATAAACAGGGAGCCTACATCCTGGGAACAAATCTTTACTCCTCACACTTCAGATAGAGCCCTAATAACCAGAATATACAAAGAACTCAAAAAATTAGACAATAAGATAACAAATAACCCAATCAATAAATGGGCCAAGGACCTGAACAGACACTTCTCAGAGGAGGACATACAATCAATCAACAAGTACATGAAAAAATGCTCACCATCGCTAGCAGTCAGAGAAATGCAAATCAAAACTACCCTAAGATACCATCTCACTCCAGTAAGACTGGCAGCCATTAGGAAGTCAAACAACAATAAGTGCTGGAGAGGATGCGGGGAAAAGGGCACTCTTGTTCATTGCTGGTGGGACTGCAAATTGGTGCAGCCAATTTGGAAAGCAGTATGGAGATTTCTTGGAAAGCTGGGAATGGAACCACCATTTGACCCAGCTATTCCCCTTCTCGGTCTATTCCCTAAAGCCCTAACGAGAACATGCTACAGGGACACTGCTACATCGATGTTCATAGCAGCTCAATTCACGATAGCAAGACTGTGGAACCAGCCTAGATGCCCTTCAATAGATGAATGGATAAAAAAATGTGGCATTTATATACTATGGAGTATTACTCTGCATTAAAAAATGACAAAATCATAGAATTTGGAGGGAAATGGATGGCATTAGAGCAGATTATGCTAAGTGAAGCTAGTCAATCTTTAAAAAACAAATACCAAATGACTCCTTTGATATAAGGGGAGTAAACAAGGACAGGGTAGGGACGAAGAGCTTGAGAAGAAGATTTACATTAAACAGGGATGAGAGGTGGGAGGGAAAGGGAGAGAGAAGGGAAATTGCAGGGAAAGGGAAGGTGATCCTCAGGGTTATACAAAATGTCATATAAGAGGAAAGGAGGGGTAAGGGAAGAATAATACAAGTGGAATAAATGTTTTACAGTAGACGTGGTCGAGAGAGAAGAGGGGAGGGGAGGGGAGGGGAGGGGGGATATTAGAGGATAGGATAGAGAGCAGAATTCATCAGACACTAGAATGGCAATGTGTAAATCAATGGAAATGTAACTGATGTAACTGATGTGATTCAGCAATCTGTATATGGGGTAAAAGTGGAAGTTCATAACCCTTTTGAATCACATTGTGAAATATGATATATCAAGAAAGATGTAATGTTTTGAATGACCAACAATAAAAAAAATCTAAAAAAAAAAGAAATCGAAGAAGACTCTAAAAGGTGAAAAACCTTCCCACATTCATAGATTAAACCGAAGCAACCTACAGATTTAACCCAAATACCATTAAAAATTGACATTTTTACAAAACCAGAAAAAGCAATTCTAAAATTGATGTGGAAACACAAAAAAAACCCAAAATTCCAAAGCAATCTTGAGCAAAAACAGCAAAACTTGAAGGCATGCAATACCTGATTCCAAGACATACTGATTCACTGTAACCAAAAGAGCATTATATTGGTATAAAAACAGATACATAAACCATATAGATCCCAGAAATAACTCAAATATCTACAGCCAACTGATTCTTGACAAAAGTGCCAAAAAACATAAACTGGAGAAAGGACAGCTTCTTCAACAAATATTGTTGGGTAAACTGGCTATCCACAAAGTAAAAGATTGAATTGTCTCAACATTGTATAAAAATCAACTCAAAATGAGTCAATGACCTAAAAGTAAAATGACTAGAAGAAAACAAATACAATATACTTCGAGACATTGGTACAGGCAATGATTTTTGGATAGAATCTCAAAGGCACAGGAAACAAAAGCAAAAATTTACAAATTAAATTGCAATAAAGAAAAAGTTTCTGTCCAGCAAAAGAAACAATCAACAGAGTGAAAAGACTGTGGAAGAAGTCTTTGCCAAGTATTTATCTAATGGAGGGTTAATCTGCAGGATAAGTAAAGAACTCAAAATCTTAACAAAAGAACAAGTAATCCAATTAAAAATTTGCAAATGATCTGAATGGATGCTTTCCAAAAGAAGAAAATATAAATGGCTGAAAAATATTTTTAAAAAGTGCTCACTATCATTAGCCTTCAGAGAAATGGAAATCAAAACTATAATGAGATCTCACCTCAATTACAATGGCTATTAAGAACAAAAAAAACAAACAAGAAAAAATATGCTGGCAAGGATGTGGATACAAAGGACCTCGTATACAATTTCAGTGGGAATATAAATTACTATAGCAATTAAGAAGATTAGTATACAGATTCCTTAAGGAAACAAGGAATGTGACCACAAAATCCTGCTACCTCACTTCTTAAAATATATCCAAAGGAAATAAAGTCAGCACCCTGAAGATACACTTGCATGCTCATGTTTATTGCAGTATTATTCACTAGCTAAGATATGGAATCAGCCTAGTTGCCCACTAACAGATGAGTGGATAAAGAAGATGTATTGGATATGCTCAGTATTTAGAGTATTATTTGCTATAAAGTACTAAATCCTGTCATTTGCAGCAAAATTTATGGAACTGGAGAAAATGTTTGTTAAGTAAACTAAGCCACACAAAGAAAGAAGAATATTGCATATTTTATCTTATAGGTAGAAACAAACAAACAAAAAAAACTAGGCATGATAGTTGAGTAGTGATTATTAGGGATTAAGTAGTGTGTTTGTTGGGAGAATGGTGAGAAAAGGGTGGTTGAATTTGATCAGTGCAGTGCATGTGTGGAAATATTTCACTAAACCCCATTAATATGTATAATTAATACATGTTAATAAAATTTAAAATAAATATAGGTTTCAAACCTTACATTAAAAAGTAACAAAATTGATAAGCCTATGTGAAAAGGCAATACCTATGAAATTACTAGAAAATTTCAGAGAAAATTTATGTGTTCTTACGTTTGATAATATTTTAGATAGAATTCTCAAAGCATGAACCACAAAGTAATTGATAAATTGACTTTATAAAAATTTAAAATGTTTGCTCCACAAAGGACACTGTCAAGAGAAGGAAAAACAAACCACACCTGGGGAAAATATTGTAAAACACAACTGAGAAATGATTTGTATCTAAAATATACAAAGAATTTCCAATATTCAATGATCATAAAATGACACTTCTGCTAAAAAAATTGGCCAAATTTATTAGCATAAGAACAGAAAAATTCCAATGCAGAAAATTTTAAGTAACTTATATAAGTCCTCTGCCTTCATCCAATTTCTAAAAGAGAGTTCAATCAACTTCCTTTAACCAACTGATTAAAGTTTGTGATAGTGAGAAAATGAATAGTAAACTAGAGAGTTCACAGAATATACAGTGGAGTTGGAGAGGAGAGTGAATTTCGAGGGCATCTGCTGTTTATATGGTATATTTCCAATAAAATTTCCCATTGATAGTGTAATAAACAGCTGTAGTAAATTTTTAAATTGCTTTTCATTTATGTTTAGGTCCCCAAATATTCCTTTGAATACTAATATAAGACAGTTTGATTTCTTATAGTCTTTGTTTTCAGATATACAATAAATAATCAGAAAAGTGGAGTCTTAAAACTAAAGGCATTCTCTTTAATGAAAATTGATAAGAAAGGCAGGTTCAAACTGAATAAGAAAGCTGGCAACACAGTGGGCAAATTATTGTTACCACTTGTGAATGCATTGCTCTCCTGACCTCAGTAAGTATCTGTACAACTTTCATTTTAAATTTTTTGGGGTAAATCACTTATCTCTATTTCATGAGGTTGATCTCTGGAAATTTTTCTTATTCATTTGTTTAGAACATATTTCCATATTTTAAAAATTTACTTGAGTATCTGTGTTGGTTTCGAGACATTAGGTATAAGAGCCACCTCTCTCAATCTTATCAGATTGGCTTCTTGTAGGAGCTAACCCTCACTTATTAGCTTGGCCTGAGATTCTGAGTGCCTTTCAAGCCTTTGTGCTTGTTCAAAAGCTTATTTATTTTATTTTTTATTAGTACAGGAGTCTGTTCATTGCCCTAAGACAGGTGAGATAGAAGTCAGTCCCTTGAGAAATAGCTAGAAAAGTTGAGGTGCATGATATATAGTTCAATTCCTCCTCTTCTGAGGGATAAGCTGGGGGCTGGCTGGCATTTATTCCCAATTTTCTCTGCACTAAGCCAGGTAGGTCTGTGGCCCGTTCCTGATCTCCTCTTCAGACTTCAAACTCTTTCAACCTATTGTTTTTAATTCTGTTTATTTTATTGTTTTTAGTGTATCCCCAGACTGTTTTGCTTTTTTTTTTTTTTGGCCCCCAGAGATCTAATGAATTCTGGGGCCTGCCAGCTCCTAGAGACAAGAAAATAGCTGGAGTGAGTCAGGAAGAGCTGTGAGAATTGCCAATATTACCATTCAGGATCTTACTGGAATACTAATTTCCTGCCCTGTCAGCTCCCAGATGCACTATAATTAAAAGCACAAACCCTAGCAGCAGATGGGAAAGTCAGGATGTTGTATATATAGTCAAACTCCTTCCAATGATAATCTAGGAGCTAGGTGCATTCACTTAGTCATTATGAGCTGAGCTAGGGGAAATCATCACTGGTAACATTTTTGTGCCAGATTAAAACTGCCACTTTTTCTCTCTGGCCTGGAGGAACACCAAACCCTTTTCTCTCCCAGAGTTAGGTCATTTAGGAGCTATAAAAGTTGAGTCACTTGATGTGTGAACCACTTACTTTCATGGACAGACTAAAGGCTAGGTTTTATTGCTAGAGTGAGATGGTGGAAAAGTTCAGGAAGTGCCCACATGCCCATTTGGGCTCCTGAAGGTCTAACTCCCTTTCTCATCAACTGTCAGGAAAAGGCAAGTTGGGTGACTAATGTTTTTATAGTGGTTGAAAAAAAAAGTATGCAGGGAGAAAGTGGGAGCTGGATACTATGGACATTTTGCTCTGTGCTGTGTGTGGAAAGGGACATTTTGAATCTGCCACTTTATATTTTTGGTCCCTGTGAACTCACAAATTCCAAGATTCATCTATTCCCAGAGCTAGATGACTTAAGAACAAATCCTTTGGAAGGGAGTTATTAATAGTGCAGGAAATATGGGGATAGGAAAGGTAGCAGAATACAACAGTCACTAATATGGCATTATGTAAAAATGTGAATGTGTAACCGATGTGATTCTGCAATTTGTACTTGGGGTAAAAATGGGAGTTCATAACCCACTTGAATCAAATGTATGAAAGATGATACGTCATGAGCTTCGTAATGTTTTGAACAACCAATAAAAAATTTGCATATGTTAAAGCATCCTTATATTCTGGGGATGAATCCCGCTTGACTATGGTAAATAATCCTTTGAATGTGCTGTCAGATTCAGTTTTCCAATATTTTTTGAGAATATTTGCATATATGTCCATCAAGGATATTGGCCTGTATCTTTATTTTGTTGTTGTTTGCAACTTTATCTGGTTTTGCTGTCTGACGAATGGTATTCTTGTATAATGTGTTGGGAATAATTCCCTCCTTTTCTTGATTTTTAAAAAAATCCCCTCCTTTGGGTATAGACTGAGGAGAGAGAGAGAGAGAGAGAGCTAGGTCAAATGGTGGTTCCATTCTCAATTTTCCAAGAACTCTCCATTCTGCTTTCCATATTGGCTGCACCAATTTGCAGCCCTACTAGCAGTGTATGAGCATACCTTTCCCCCACATTCTTGCCAATACTTATTGTTGTTTGTCTTCATAATAGCTGCCAATCTGGAGTGAGATGAGATCTTAGAGTGGTTTTGATTTGCATTTCTCTAATTGCTAGTGATGATGAACATTTTTTCATATATTGATTGATTGTATATTATTTTCTGAGAAGTGTCTGTTCAGGTCCTTGGCCCATTTATTGATTGGGTTATTTGTTTGTTTGTTTGTTTGTTTTGGTGCTTAGATTTTTGAGTTCTTTGTATACCCTAGAGATTAGTGCTCTAACTGATGTGTGAGTGGTAAAGATTTGCACCCAAGATGTAGGCCTTCTATTCACCTCACAGATTGTTTATTTTGCTGAGAAGAAACATTTTAGTTTGAGTTCATCACATTTATTGATTCTTGATTTTAATTCTTGTGCCAAAAGAGCTGTCCCTCTCCTCTGTCTATACCCAAAGTACTCAAAAACACCATACTACAGGGACACAGCCAAATAAATGTTTATAGCAGCACAATAGGTAATCTGTGGGACCAACCTAGATGCCCTCCAATAGATGAATGGATAAATAAACTATGATATATATATATATATATATATATATATATATATATATACACACACACACACACACACACACACACACATACACACACACAATGGAATATTACTCAGTATTAAAAGAGAATAAAATTATGGAATTTGCAGATAAATGAATGCAGTTGGAGAATATCATGCTAAGTGAAGCAAGCCAATCCCCAAAAACCAAAGGCCAAATGCTTTCTCTGATAAGTGGATGCTAATCCATAATGTGGGAGGCAGGAATGAGTGGAGGAACTTTGGATGGGCCAAAGAGGAGGGGAGGAAGCATAGGGATAGGAAAGATGGTGGAATAAGATGAACATCATTACCCTAGGTACGTGAATGATTACACAAATGGTGTGACCCTATTTTGTGTACAACCAGAGAAGTGAAAAATTGTCCTCTATTTGTGTACAATGAATTGAAGAGCATTCTACTGTCATGTATAGCTGATTAGAACAAATAAATAAAAAAAGAAATAAAAAAGACATATCCAAGATAATTAATTATAGATAAATTCTTACTACAGTGTTCATACTAAAGACACCATGATTATAATATTAGAGCCCAGGTTCTTATGCCACTCCCGTGGCCACAAATACTGAAATGTTATGCCATACCATGATATCACGCGGGTAGGACTAAGGCCCACACTGCTATGGGATGCCTATTGCTGAAGTGAACTTGTGACCCAAAATTGTTTCAATCAACTACAGATGATGACAGCTGGAAGAGAAGATTGATCCACTGGGGCCATGTTTATCTCTGTGATGTAAGAGCCATTCCATTAGGCTCTGTCCATGTGCGGGCCTGAAAATGGGAGCTTTAATAATCTTACCAGAGTGAGCTCTCACCAGCCTCAAACTGAGTTCCAAGGCAAAGTTCTTTATTTACTACCCTGTCCTAACCTCAGCCAATGGAGTCTTGCTCCAAGCTATGCTACCCAAGGTTGAGGTAATTTTGGTAAAGGCAATGAGTTGCCCACCAAGGCTGACACTAAATTGGGTCACACCTGAATCTCACAGCTGCAGGGACCTACACAGCTCAAGGGGTTCACCCATGCTCATGGTATAGCTAGCTGATGGTGATGCAGGCCAAAACTTGAGTCTGTGCCAATGGCACATGGATCTCCACCACATGCCAGTAGGTCAAGTGGCTCCATTTGCATACTCTGGCTTGGGAGTAGGGATTTTTGTTTACCACCTTGTGCTATCTCCACCATAATCCACCCAGCACTGAAATCCAATGCAAAGTCCTCTGCCAAATTTTGAGCTCTGCTCCACAGAAAGTGAAGTCTTCCTCTTGCCTTTTTTGCCTGATGTTCAGAGAGTGGGTAGAGGTCATCTTTTGGCTATCTAGTTAATACAGTTCTAGGAGTTAATCCTATGATTACTAGTCTAAGGAAACAAAGGCTAGTACTCTGCTTACAACCGAGTTTCACTGTGGTTGGCCTGGAAATGTGTTTCAAGCTTAAGGCCTAGACTTAATTTCTTCTCCCTCCCTAAAGCAGGAGGCATCTCTTTTTAGGTCTCTTACATTTAGGGGATGGGTGACACTGGGAACTCTATCATTTCTGCCTTCTTTGATAGCTATTATTATACCAAAGGCAAAAAACTATATTCTCTCTCTCTTGGCTGCTTTAGCTCTTATGAGGGTAGAAGGTAGTTTGGTATTGAAATAGCTGTTCAACTTTGGTATGTCTGGGGAGAAATGGTTGCTGGAGGATCTTACTCAAATTTCACATTGTTCTATCCTCTTGCAATTCTATTCTTGATTAGAATGTTTGAATTGAGACATTAAATAGACAAATTCCAAGAGAGTACAAACACCTTCCTGTTTCATGGAGGTTATTTGCATTATCAAAATTAGTGCAATATATATTTTTAAGAATATTCATTGACAGAATATATTTTCTATGCTTATAAAGTATACCACAATCAAATAGAATAGGTTCCCCAATTAGTATACTCTTTTAAACACAATTAATTTAGGATGACTTAAGCATATGAGTCTAAAATCAATTATTTCTAATAATTTTAACACATTGCCTTTATTAACCTATTCTGGCAAATGTTAAGTTTCTTCAAAAGTCTTGAAAATTGCCCAGAGGTGTAATATTATTCATAGCATTTTGTTTACTACAGAAGGCCATTAGCACATTGTTGGTTACTTGAAATAAAATGTGAAAGAGTGGGGAAGGAGAACACTCAGAGAGAGACATTAATTAGTGGCTTCATTAAAAAGACTAGACGTTGAACTTGAAAAAAAATTAGGAAGAACAGTTAACTTTGCACAGGTAGTTGTGAATTCTAAAATAGGAAGAGCTGGTTCAGTAAAAAGATAATATATAACATATTGTACAAAGAATGTTCTAGTCCTGCATAGTGCCAGATTATGCAAAAGAATAAGGGAAACATAATATTAAACATATTTGAAATAGTAATGACAATTGTTTTGTTTTACTTTAAAATTATTAAATTCTTATGGTATTGTTTTACTTAAATAAATATTTTGCCAATAGAGTTATAACCACTTTAAATCAATCATAGTAAAATAAGTTTAATTTAATATAATTTTATAAATATCCTGGAAATATCTGCATGCATATTTTTCTCAAGCACAAGATAAAACCCAAACTTTCTAGGAACAGCATAATGATGTTGTGATGACAGTAGCAAAGAAGTAATTACATATACTGTTCATTGCTTAACCACTCAATCACTGAGAATAAAAAATGTAAACATCTTAGTAAAGCAAAATCTAGGGAGGTAACTATAATAAATTCATATAATTTTAGTTTGTATTGGCATTCATTTTTTTCTGTGTATGTTCAATGAATGATTTAAAAGTGTAAATTGATAAATCCATAATTTCATTCAATTTACTTCCATAAAATGGCAACTGAAACAAAATTTAAGTGAATACCTAAATGTTTTGAACAATAGCATAAATAAACTTGATCTAAAATATAATAAACAATATATCATCTTGCCCATTATACTTTAGATTAGAAAAAATAAACTGGATTTAGATGAAGTTTTAGGAAATTTCATAGAATCAGTTCATATGAATTATATTTTGGCCACTATGCATTAAATGAAAAATCAATAATCTAAATAAAGGAAAATATGGTTAGTGAGTTTAAGACAGACTTCTAAATAATCTTGGGTTAAAGAAATACAATATTTGTAATAAATGATGAAAGTTTTACATATCAAAACTAAAATGGTATTTACAGTTAAATCTAATATTAAATATACACATTTAACAATAAGAAATGTGAAAAAATAATTGGGCATAACAATAAAATTTAAAAACTAGAAAGAGAACCAAAGGTTGAGGTGGGGTTATGAGGGAAGTAATAAAGACAGAAATTTTAACAGCTAAAAACAAGACCAAAGACTTAGAATACCAATAGAATCAAAGGTGACATTTCTAAATGAGTTATAAACAAATATATCATACATGATCTGGGGAAAGCATTTGTGAGTAAAAAACATAAGCTAAGTATCCATTATACAATAGAGGTGGGGCAGAAACCTTAGGTAACCCTGTAAGCCTTGAGCAAAAATGTTTTATACCCAGAACCTACAAAAATAGAGGATGTAATTTTAAAAAATGTTCAGTATTATGATGAAATCATCATATTGCCCCTTCATATCTACAGAGGTCTTTTAACATTGTGCAGAGTGATTTCACATAAATAATCTTATTTGAAGAAATTAAGAATAACAAGATGTCCACCTGTCAGTTGTATGAATATATTCAGGGTCCACTAAAAAGATAGGTGCAACCAGACACCATATTCTTTCAGTCTACATAAAGAAAACAGCAGATATGTAGTATTCATGAATATGCTTATCCTTAAATACATTAACATGATTAGATAAATAAGCCACTGCTTTTAAGATGTTAAAAAAGAACTTCATAAATTATAGGCTTAGCATTTAGATACACTATATTCAGAAGTTCATTTTTACAATCTTAAAATCTACCATTAGAATAATAACAGAAAGATTTCTATTTATCTCCTGCATTAAAATGTAAGAGCTTTTACTAGCTCATTTGGAGAAATTTAACAAAGATAAAGTACAAGGCAATAATGTGCTAAAAGAACTACTCAGGCATAGCAAATTATTTGGGATTAATTGATTACAAAGCTTGGCTTTTTCGTTCTCATAAAATATTTCACTATGTTATGCTCATTCTCTTAAGTATTTTTTTGATCATGCAGAATCCTTAATACCAAATATAGATAAAACCATTGTACTATACTCAATATTCTATGTGAAATGTTTCCATAAAAATAAGAGACATTCTTTTAATACAAACTTAACAAAATGAGTTGGAATGGCAAAGAAATAATAGATTATTTCTAGTCAATTGCTGTTTATGTAATTATGACCATAAAATGAGAACTCTTGCTTTCATATACCTTTAGCACCAAAAAGGCAGAAAGAAGGTTTAAAAAATGCTATCTGCCAATTTCCCCCTCCTCCAAGCTCCCCAAATCACTATATATTTAAAGCAGATATTGTATTTTTAAATAATACAATTTACCAAAAAGATGGTGACAAGAACACTGATATCTAACACACTTCTTTTAAGATAATAGCCACAAAGGAAATAACCAAGTATATCTTTAAAAAAGAATAGAACTGACTGGGAAAATGAATCTATCAAAGCTAACATTCACATGCCATGCAATTTGAAGGATTCCCACTAGCTCTTTTAAATATGTGACAAAATTTATTTAAAGGGCTAGGCATGGTGGTGTATGCCTGTAATCCCAACAACTCAGAGATTGAGGCAGGAGGGTCATAAATTCAAGGCCAGACTCAGCAACATAATGAGGCTCTAAGCATCTTAGTGAGACCTTATCTTAAAATAAAAAATAAAATGGGTTGGGTATGTGGCTGGGTATGTTAAGCACCCCTGGGTTAAATCTCCAATAACCCCCCCCAAAAAAAAGATTAATTGCAGAGACTGAAAAACCCCAGAATATCATTTCATCAGTATACAATATGGTATACAATTAGAGAAGCCTCTAACTTTCCTTCCTGATTTGGAAGGTATGGTTTGGAGATAAGGGCAAGACTAGGGACAAATATGAAATAGGCACTTTGACCACATTCATTACAGTGGCTTCAAACCATCTGCAATCAGCTGTAAGTAGACCACATGCCCAGTCTAGCTACATCTAAGAGAAAATCTGTGAAACTGCAAGTTTTTTTTTTTTTTTTTTTTTTTGTGGCTTCTTCCTGAGAAGCAGCTAATAGTAACAGTAGGAAGAAGCCTTGATATAGCTACATTCTATAATTGCATTAGGGTTTAGACAGAACAGAGAAAAATAGATTTGTGTGTGTGTGTGTGTGTGTGTGTGTGTGTGTGTGTGTGTATGTGTGTTTTACTGGAGATTGAACCCAGAGACACTGTACCACTAGACTGAAACTGAAGCCCTTTCTATTTATTTATATCTAAACAGGGTCTCACTATATTGGTGACGCTGGGCCTCAAATTTGTAATCCTCCTGCCTCACCCTCCCAAGTCACTGGGATTATAGGCCTGTGCCATTGCACCCAGCAGATATAGATTTTTGAACCAGGGAATATCATTTCACCAAACACTGAGGAGGAGGTATGCAAAGACAAGTGTTCCATAAATGGACAGCCCCCAAATTCCTAATTCTCCTCTGCCCAGGTTCAGTATCATTAAATTAGTGATATAATATACATCAATTGATGTCTGCTAAAAACCTCTGAGTCAATACATCTAATCTTATTCTGGCATGGTGAAGGATTTCAAGGAGACTCCTTACACATTAATGTTGGTCATTTACCAGTTCAGTGTAGAGCTGTTCTAATTAAGAAATTAATACCCATTTTATAAAGCCATTATATGGCTTATAAAATATTCTTCCAGATGAAAGAAAAAGATGAATATGAGCTATAAGTAGCAGAAATAGATAACAAAGGAGATGATCAACAGAGTAAAAACCCAACCATATGAAATGGGAGAAAATATTTGAATAATATCCAATATATATATAAGGAATTCTTATAGTTTAATAGTCAAAAAATTAAGAGGGCTTGAATCAATATTTCTCTGAAGAAGAAAGGACAACAGATATACAAAAAGTTATTTACGTCAGTAACCATAAAGAATATGGAAATTAAAACCCCAGTAAGATATCATCTAATACCTTCTAGGATGATCATTATTAAACAAAAATAAAAACACAGAAAAATATCAAGTGCTAATCAATATATAGAGAAATCAGAATACTTTTGAAAATTGGTATAGCCATTGTGGAAAAGAGTATGGAATTTTCTCAAAAAATTTTAAAAAAAGAATTACCTCATGATACAGCAATACCATCTCTGGATGTTAATTCAAAATAACTGAAATCAGGATCTTGAGGAAATACTAGCACCCCCATATCACTGTAGCACTATGTAAAATAGCCAATATGTGGAAACAACCTGTTTTCATCAAAAGTTTACACATAATAGAATAACTTTCAACCCTTAAGAAAAAAAAATTTAGAAATAGATGGACATAGTACCTTTATTTTATTTATTTATTTTTATGTAGTGCTGAGGATCGAACCTGGTGCCTCACAGGCACTAGACAAGCACTCTACCACTAAGACACAACCCCAGGCCAACTTCAACCTTTAACAAGAAAGAAATTATGCCATATGTGACATTCAGGACATTATGCTATGTCAAAGATGCCAGTCACAGAAGGGCACATATGGCATGATTTTATTTATAAGAGTTATTTAAAATAGTCTAATTCATACAATCAGAGTGAATGGTGATTTCCAGAGGCTAGGGGGAAGAGAGAAATAATTGACATTCAATGACTACAAACTTTTCCATGTGCAAAATGAATACATTCAAGAGATCTATTGTTCAATATTGTGTCTATAGTTAACAATAGAGTACTGAATACTGAAAATTTAAGAAGGTAAATCTCATGTTCTAATTAAGATGCTTTTTTAAAAATCGGGGTTTTTCAATCAATAAATGGGCCAAGGACCTGAACAGACACTTCTCAGAGGAGGACATACAATCAATCAACAAGTACATGAAAAAATGCTCACCATCGCTAGCAGTCAGAGAAATGCAAATCAAAACTACCCTAAGATACCATCTCACTCCAGTAAGATTGGCAGCCATTATGAAGTCAAACAACAATAAGTGCTGGAGAGGATGCGGGGAAAAGGGTACTCTTGTACATTGTTGGTGGGACTGCAAATTGGTGCAGCCAATTTGGAAAGCAGTATGGAGATTTCTTGGAAAGCTGGGAATGGAACCACCATTTGACCCAGCTATTCCCCTTCTCGGTCTATTCCCTAAAGACCTAATAAGAGCATGCTACAGGGACACTGCTACATCGATGTTCATAGCAGCTCAATTCACGATAGCAAGACTGTGGAACCAGCCTAGATGCCCTTCAATAGATGAATGGATAAAAAAAATGTGGCATTTATATACTATGGAGTATTACTCTGCATTAAAAAATGACAAAATCATAGAATTTGGAGGGAAATGGATGGCATTAGAGCAGATTATGCTAAGTGAAGCTAGTCAATCCCTAAAAAACAAATACCAAATGACTCCTTTGATATAAGGGGAGTCAACAAGGACAGGGTAGGGACGAAGAGCTTGAGAAGAAGATTTACATTAAACAGGGATGAGAGGTGGGAGGGAAAGGGAGTGAGAAGGGAAATTGCATGGAAATGGAAGGCGATCCTCAGGGTTATACAAAATGTCATATAAGAGGAAAGGAGGGGTAAGACAAGATAATACAAATGGAAGAAATGATTTACAGTAGAAGGGGTAGAGAGAGAAAAGGGGAGGGGAGGGGAGGGGAGGGGAGGGGGGATGGTAGAGAATAGGACAGACAGCAGAATACATCAGACACTAGAAAGGCAATATGTCAATCAATGGAAGGGTAACTGATGTGATACAGCAATCTGTATACGGGGTAAAAGCGGGAGTTCATAATCCACCTGAATCAAACCATGTAATATGATGTATTAAGAACTATGTAATGTTATGAACGACCAATAAAAAAAAATAAAATAAAAATTAAAAAAAAAATCGGGTTTTTTTTTACTTGTATAGGAACACAATACCTTTGTTTTATTTATTTATTTTTATGTGGTGCTGAGGATCAAACCCAGGGCCTCACATGTGCCAGACAAGTGCTCTACCACTGAGCCACAAACCCAGCCCCATGATGCTTTTAACTTTACAGTATATTTGCAACTGCTTTAAAAAAATCTACTGAAATCTATATTCTGTAAGGGTATATTCACAACGTTGTTAAATTCTTTAAATGAGTATTTGTATCTGCCACCAGTGATATCTGAAAACATGTAAAAGGGTTCATTATTAGGGATAAATTTATGCATTCTTATTTTTTAAAACTGATAAAAGAGAGAGGAAAAACACACTTTTAAAACTATTTACTAGAGTAAGCAGAAGTAATTTTTTAGAAAGCATCTGCTTTTTTGCTTTTAGTGAAATTTAAATAAACAGGAAATCCATAAAGAAACAGAAGTTAGAGAAGAAATACAACAGATTCACAAGAAAAGAGAGGTAGGAATGTCCAGGAATTAATATGAATATAAAAGTAATAACATGGCACCAAGGAAATTATTACTCGAAATACTGAACTACAGAATGAACCTTAAAATTTTTCAATTTATAAGAAAATATAAAAATATTCCTAAACAGAAAGACATGTTACCATCTAGAGGTCCAGAGTTCATTGTCTCCACTCAGCAAAGAAATGAACAGGACACAAAGAAAGCAAATGGCAGGTTTCTTATAAGAACAAAAGTAAGAAAGTAACAGACTTCTTGGAAAAGGAGGGTCCTTTTCAGGTTTTGGACCTTTCACCTTTTTCTATCTCCTCCCTCTTCCAAGCTCCCCTTATTATCATCTCTTGGGTACCCCTTGTCCAAGCATCTGTTTGAGTCTTTCTGTTGGATCTACTGCTTATGTCTACCAGTATGGAAGTATACCTGATTTGGTGCTCCAGTCATGTCCAGGAGCACTTTCATCAGCTAGAAGGTGACCTTATTCCCAGACCCTCCCTGTGCTCATACCGTTTGAACCTGCCCCTACATCCCTCATTCACCATCTTGTCCTGACTGCCTATGCAGTTCTAAATCTCCCTCATATATACTTTTATTTTTTTTTTTTTTTTTTTTTTATTTATTTATTTTTTTATTGTTGGTCATTCAAAACATTACATAGTTCCTCATACATCATATTTCACAGTTTGATTCAAATGAGTTATGAACTCCCAATTTTATCCCGTATACAGATTGCTGTATCACATCAGTTACCCTTCCATTGATTGACATATTGCCTTTCTAGTGTCTGATGTATTCTGCTGTCTGTATTATTCTCTACTATCCCCCCTCCCCTCCCCTCCCCTCCCCTTTTCTCTCTCTACCCCTTCTACTGTAAATCACTTCTTCCATTTGAATTATCTTGTCTTACCCCTCCTTTCCTCTTATATGTCATTTTGTATAACCCTGAGGATCGCCTTCCATTTCCATGCGATTCCCCTTCTCGTTTCCTTTCCCTCCCACCTCTCAACCCTGTTAATGAAAATCTTCGTCTCAAGCTCTTCGTCCCTACCCTGTCCTTGTTTCCTCCCCTTATATCAGAGGAGTCATTTGGTATTTGTTTTTTAAAGATTGACTAGCTTCACTTAGCATAATCTGCTCTAATGCCATCCATTTCCCTCCAAATTCTATGATTTTATCATTTTTAAATGCAGAGTAATACTCCATTGTGTATAAATGCCACATTTTTTTAATCCATTCATCTATTGAAGGGCATCTAGGCTGATTCCACAATCTTGCTATCGTGAATTGTGCTGCTATGAAAATCGATGTAGCAGTGTCCCTGTAGCATGCTCTTATTAGGTCTTTAGGGAATAGACCGAGAAGGGGAATAGCTGGATCAAATGGTGGTTCCATTCCCAGCTTTCCAAGAAATCTCCATACTGCTTTCCAAATTGGCTGCACCAATTTGCAGTCCCACCAGCAATGAACAAGAGTGCCCTTTTCCCCACATCCTCTCCAGCACTTATTGTTGTTTGACTTCCTAATGGCTGCCAATCTTACTGGAGTGAGATGGTATCTTAGGGTAGTTTTGATTTGCATTTCTCTGACTGCTAGCGATGGTGAGCATTTTTTCATGTACTTATTGATTGATTGTATGTCCTCTTCTGAGAAGTGTCTGTTCAGGTCCTTTGCCCATTTATTGATTGGGTTACTTGTTGTCTTATTGTCTAATTTTTTGAGTTCTTTGTATATTCTGGTTATTAGGGCTCTATCTGAAGTGTGTGGAGTAAAGATTTGTTCCCAGGATGTAGGCTCCCTGTTTATCTCTCTTATTGTTTCTTTTGCTGAGAAAAAACTTTTTAGTTTGAGTAAGTCCCATTTGTTGATTCTAGTTGTTAACTCTTGCGCTATGGGTGTCCTATTGAGGAATTTGGAGCCTGCTCCCACAGTATGTAGATCATAACCAACTTTTTCTTCTATCAGATGCCGTGTCTCTGATTTAATATCAAGCTCCTTGATCCATTTTGAGTTAACTTTTGTGCAAGGCGAGAGATAGGGATTCAGATTCATTTTGATGCAAATGGATTTCCAGTTTTCCCAGCACCATTTGTTGAAGATGCTATCCTTCCTCCATTGCATGCTTTTAGCCCCTTTATCAAATATAAGATAGTTGTAGTTTTGTGGATTGGTTACTGTGTCCTCTATTCTATACCATTGGTCCACCCGCCTGTTTTGGTACCAGTACCATGCTGTTTTCGTTACTATTGCTCTGTAGTATAGTTTGAAGTCTGGTATCGCTATACCGCCTGATTCACACTTCCTGCTTAGTATTGTTTTTGCTATTCTGGGTCTTTTATTATTCCATATGAATTTCATGATTCTTTTATCTATTTCTACAAGAAATGCAGCTGGGATTTTGATTGGCATTGCATTGAACTTATAGAGAACTTTTGGTAATATCGCCATTTTGATGATGTTGGATCTGCCTATCCATGAGCAGGGTATATTTTTCCATCTTCTAAGGTCTTCTTCTATGTCTTTCTTTAGGGTTTTGTAATTTTCATTGTATAAATCTTTCACCTCTTTTGTTAGGTTGATTCCCAAGTATTTTATTTTTTGGGGGGATATTGTGAATGGAGTAGTTGTCCTCATTTCCGTTTCAGAGGATTTGTCGCTGATATACAGGAATGCCTTTGATTTATGCGTGTTGATTTTATATCCTGCCACTTTGCTGAATTCATTTATTAGCTCTAATAGCTTCTCTGTAGACCCTTTTGGGTCTGCTAGGTATAGAATCATATCATCTGCAAATAGTGATAATTTAAGTTCTTCTTTTCCAATTTTTATCCCTTTAATTTCTTTCGTCTGTCTAATTGCTCTTGCCAGTGTTTCGAGGACTATGTTGAACAGAAGTGGTGAGAGAGGGCATCCCTGTCTTGTACCAGATCTTAGAGGGAATGCCTTCAATTTTTCTCCATTCAGAATGATGCTGGCCTGTGGCTTATCATATATTGCTTTTACAATGTTGAGGTATGATCCTGTTATCCCTAATTTTTCTAGAGTTTTGAACATAAAGGGATGCTGTACTTTGTCGAATGCTTTTTCTGCGTCTATCGAGACTATCATATGGTTCTTATTTTTTAGTCTATTGATGTGGTGGATAACATTTATTGATTTCCGTATATTGAACCAGCCTTGCATCCCATGGATGAATCCTACTTGATCATGGTGTATAATTTTTTTGATATGTATTTGAATCCGGTTCGCCAGAATTTTATTGAGAATTTTTGCGTCAAGGTTCATTAGAGATATTGGTCTGTAGTTTTCTTTCTTTGAAGTGTCTTTGTCTGGTTTCGGAATCAGGGTGATGTTGGCCTCGTAGAATGAATTTGGAAGTTCTCCCTCTTTTTCTATTTCCTGAAATAGCTTGAAAAGTATTGGTGTTAGTTCCTCTTTAAAGGTTTTGTAAAACTCTGCTGTATACCCATCTGGTCCTGGGCTTTTCTTAGTTGGTAGTCTTTTGATGGTTTCTTCTATTTCTTCTATTGTTATTGGTCTGTTTAGGTTGTCTATATCCTCCTGGTTCAATCTGGGCAGATCGTAAGACTTAAGGAATTTATCTATGCCTTCACTATCTTCTATTTTATTGGAGTATAAGGCTTCAAAATAGTCTCTGATTATCTTCTGTATTTCTGAAGTGTCTGTTGTGATATTGCCTTTTTCATCCCGTATGCTAGTAATCTGGGTTCTCTCTCTTCTTCTCTTCGTTAGCATGGCTAAGGGTCTGTCAATTTTATTTATTTTTTCAAAGAACCAGCTTTTAGTTTTGTCAATTTTTTCAATTGTTTCTTTTGTTTCAATTTCATTAATTTCAGCTCTGATTTTGATTATTTCTTGCCTTCTACTTCTTTTGCTGTTGTTTTGCTCCTCTTTTTCTAGGATTTTGAGATGAAGTATGAGATCATTTATTTGTTGGTTTTTTCTTTTTTTGAGGAATGAACTCCAAGCAATGAATTTTCCTCTTAGGACTGCTTTCAATGTGTCCCATAGATTCCGATATGTTGTGTCCGTGTTTTCATTTAACTCTAGGAATTTTTTAATTTCCTCCTTGATGTCTTCAATAACCCATATGTCACTCAGCAACCTGTTGTTCATTCTCCAGGTGATGCTTGATTTTTCCTTTCTTCTTTTATCATTGATTTTCAGTTTCATTCCATTATGATCAGATAAGATGCATGGTATTATCTCTACCCCTTTATATTGTCTAAGAGTTGCCCTGTGACATAATATATGGTCTATTTTTGAGAAGGTTCCATGTGCTGCTGAAAAAAAAGTGTAACTACTTGATGTTGGGTGGTAAAGTCTATATATGTCAATTAAGTCTAGGTTATTAATTGTGTTGTTGAGTTCTATAGTTTCCTTGTTTAACTTTTGTTTGGAAGATCTGTCCAGTGGTGAGAGAGGTGTGTTGAAGTCTCCCATGATGATTGTATGGTGGTCTATCAGACTCTTGAACTTGAGAAGAGTTTGCTGGATGAACACCGCTGCACCATTATTTGGGGCATATATATTTATGATTGTTATGTCTTGTTGGTTTATGGTTCCCTTGAGCAGTATGAAGTGTCCTTCTTTATCCCTTTTGATTAGCTTTGGCTTGAAATCTATTTTATTAGATATGAGTATGGACACGCCTGCTTGTTTCCGCTGTCCATATGAGTGGTATGATTTTTCCCAACCTTTCACCTTCAGTCTATGGATATCTTTTTCTATCAGATGCGTCTCCTGTAGACAGCATATTGTTGGGTCTTGTTTTGTGATCCAATCTACTAGCCTGTGTCTCTTAATTGGTGAGTTTAAGCCATTGACATTTAGGGTTATTATTGAGATATGGTTTGTACTTCTATCCATATTTGTTTGTTAATGTTACTAAACCTGATTTGTTATCCTCTTTGACTACTTTCCCCCCTTTACTGTCCTACCTCCCATTGTTGGTTTTCAATGTTATTTTCCATTTCCTCTTCCTGCAATGTTTTGCCAAGGATTTTTTGAAGAGATGGTTTTCTAGCTGCGAATTCTTTTAACTTTTGTTTATCATGGAAGGTTTTAATTTCATCTTCTAACCTGAAGCTTAATTTTGCCGGATACACGATTCTTGGTTGGAACCCATTTTCTTTCAGTGTTTGAAATATGTTATTCCAGGATCTTCTAGCTTTCAGAGTCTGTGTTGAGAGATCAGCTGTTATCCTGATTGGTTTACCCCTAAATGTAATCTGCTTCCTTTCCCTTGTAGCTTTTAAAATTCTTTCCTTATTCTGTATGTTGGACATCTTCACTATAATGTGTCTAGGTGTGGATCTCTTATGGTTTTGTACATTCGGCGTCCTGTAGGCTTCTAGGATTTGGGATTCTGTCTCATTCTTCAAGTCTGGGAAGTTTTCTCGTATTATTTCATTGAATAGGCTGTGTATTCCTCTGGTTTGGAGCTCTGTGCCTTCCTGTATCCCAATGACTCTTAAATTTGGTCTTTTGATATTGTCCCATATTTCTTGGATGTTCTGTTCATGGTTTCTTAGCAGACTTGCTGAGCTGTCTATGTTCTTTTCCAGTTGAAATACTTTGTCTTCATTGTCTGATGTTCTCTCTTCTAAGTGATCTACTCTGCTGGTAGTATTCTCAATTGAGTTTTTAAGTTGGTTTATTTTTTCCTGCAATTCTAGTATTTCTATTTGTTTGTTTTTTATTTCCTCTATCTCCCTGTGAAATTGATCTTTTATTTCCTGGATTTGTTTGTCAATGTGATCTTTCATTATCTGATTTTGCTGTCTCATGTCTTCCTTGAGACTCCAGATCATCTGAAGCATGTATATCCTGATCTCTCTATCTGACATTCCATCTGTTGCACCTATTACCTCTTCTAAAGTTGAGTTGACCTGCATTGCCTGTGGTCCTTTCTTTCCTTGTCGTTTCATACTGCTGGCGTTTCTTTCTGCTTGGTGAAACTGTTGTGTTTTGAAATTTTCCCTCTATTTATTTATATTGCTCTTGTATAGTTGAATAATCACCCTTGCAGGGCATTTAGTGGCTGTGATCCTCCTCCAATTGGTGTGATCCGTCTACCACGCTGGGAGGCCCTAGGTCTGCTCTGCTGGTCGGTCAAAGGTCCGCCTACCCAGCAGGTACGAGGGGCACCTCTATCACTCCGCAGGTTGCTGGGCCTAACCTCCCGATGGGTCAAAGGTTCCCCTAGCTTGCAGGGGGCTGCTCCCGGAGCGAGAGCTAGGCCTCCCGGGGGAGCCCGGATGGTGGAGGCCGACTGCCGGTTCAGGCGGGGTGGGCCAAGCCGCACTGGGTGCCGGCGGCTTGCAAACGCGGCTGGTATCAGCAGGACTTAACTCCTGCACCCGCTGCGGGGGCACCTTTATCGCCGAGTAGCTGCGGTCGCGTGGTTGGGACCCGGGTGGGTGGGGCCGCTTCTCCCAGGGCGAGAGCTGGGCCTCCCGGGGGAGCCCGGATGGCGGAGGACTGCCGGTTCAGGCGGGGCGGGCCAAGCCGCTCCGGGATCCCGCGGGTTGCAAAGGTGGCTGGCGTCTGCAGGACTTAACTTCTGCACCCGCCGCCGGTTCGGGCGGGGCGGGCCAAGCCGCTCAGGGTTCCCGCGAGTTGCAAAGGTGGCTGGCGTCTGCAGGACTTAACTTCTGCACCCACCACGAGGGCACCTTTATTGCCGAGTAGCTGTGGCTGCCTGGTTAGGAACCGGGCGGGTGGGGCCGCTTTTCCCTGGGCGACAGCTAGGCCTCCCGGGGGAGCCCGTATGGTGGAGGACTGCCGGTTCGGGCGGGGCTGGCCAAGCCGCTCAGGGATCCCGCGGGTTGCAAAGGCGGTTGGCGTCTGCAGGACTTAACTTCTGCACCCGCCGCCGCTTGGGCAGGGCGGGCCAAGCCGCTCAGGGTTCCCGCGGGTTGCAAAGGTGGCTGGCGTCTGCAGGATTTAACTTCTGCACCCGCCACGTGGGCACCTTTATTGCCGAGTAGCTGTGGCTGCCTGGTTAGGAACCGGGCCGGTGGGGCCGCTTTTCCCAGGGCGAGAGTTAGGCCTCCCGGGGGAGCCTGTATGTCGGAGGACTGCCGGTTCCGGCGGGGCGGGCCAAGCCACTCAGGGATCCCGCGGGTTGCAAAGGTGGCTGGCGTCTGCAGGACTTAACTTCTGCACCCACCAGGAGGGCACCTTTATCTCCAAGTAGCTGAGGCCACCTGGTTAGAAACTGGGCGGGTGGGGCCGCTTCTCCCGGGGCGAAAGCTAGGCCTCCCGGGGGAGCCCGTATGGCGGAGGACTGCCGGTTCGGGCGGGGCGGGCCAAGCCGCCCAGGGATCCCGCGGGTTGCAAAGGTGGCTGGCGTCTGCAGGACTTAACTTCTGCACCCGCCACGTGGGCACCTTTATTGCCGAGTAGCTGTGGCTGCCTGGTTAGGAACCGGGCGGGTGGGGCCGCTTTTCCCAGGGCGAGAGCTAGGCCTCCCGGGGGAGCCTGTATGTCGGAGGACTGCCGGTTCCGGCGGGGCGGGCCAAGCCACTCAGGGATCCCGCGGGTTGCAAAGGTGGCTGGCGTCTGCAGGACTTAACTTCTGCACCCACCACGAGGGCACCTTTATCTCCAAGTAGCTGAGGCCACCTGGTTAGAAACCGGGCGGGTGGGGCCGCTTCTCCCGGGGCGAGAGCTAGGCCTCCCGGGGGAGCCCGTATGGCGGAGGACTGCTGGTTCGGGCGGGGCGGGCCAAGCCGCCCAGGGATCCCGCGGGTTGCAAAGGCGGTTGGCGACCGCAGGACTTAACTTCTGCACCCGCCGGTTCGGGCGGGGCGGGCTAAGCCGCTCAGGGTTCCCGCGGGTTGCAAAGGCGGCTGGCGTCTACAGGACTTAACTTCTGCACTCGCCACGTGGGCACCTTTATCGCTGAGTAGCTGTGGCTGCCAGGTTAGGAAGCGGGCGGGTGGGGCCGCTTCTCCCAGGGCGAGAGCTAGGCCTCCCGGGGGAGCCCGTATGGCGGAGGACTGCCGGTTCGGGCGGGGCGGGCCAAGCCACTCAGGGTTCCCGGGGGTTGCAAAGGTGGCTGGCGTCTACAGGACTTAACTTCTGCACCCGCCACGTGGGCACCTTTATCGCTGAGTAGCTGTGGCTGCCAGGTTAGGAAGCGGGCGGGTGGGGCCGCTTCTCCCAGGGCGAGAGCTAGGCCTCCAGGGGGAGCCGCCTGCCGGAGCGGCTGATGGTTGGGGGACTAGACCTCTGTGCCCGCGTGGCCTTCCAAGATCCACTTCTCTGGGGCAACCTGTCACTTCGAGTAAACCTACCAGTTCACGGCAGCTCTCCTCTTAAGGAAGTTATGGTAGAAGTTCCTCCGTAGCTAGGCTGCAGCTGTTTCGATGAGTCTTTCATATCCCGTTAAAGTGGAGACGTTGGAGACGCTGCTTCCTCGCCGGCCGCCATGTTGGATTCTCATATATACTTTTAAAAAGTATAAAAGAAAGAATGCTAGCTAAAATAGGGGAGACTGTGGGAAACAAAGTAAAACACATTGAATTATTCATGAGGTTGAACCTTACCACATTATTTAAAACATCGCAAACCACGTGGGGCAGTGGCTCATGCCCAGCAGCTCTGGAGGCAGAGGCAGGAGTATTGCAGGTTCAAAGCCAGTCTCAGCAACTTAGCGAGGCCCAAAGCAATTTAGGGAGATCCTGCCTCTAAATAATATATTTTACAAAGGGCTGGGGATATGGCTCAGTGGTTAAGCACCTGTACCCTGCATTCAGTCCCTGGTATGAAAGAAAGTGGGGCTGGGAGGGAGAGAGGACAGACCTGCATACAAGTAGTCCTAGCTGCTTGGGAAGCTGAGGCAGAAGGATCATTGGAGCTCAGGAATTCAAGGCTTCATTTTATTTCTTCCTTCCAAAGCATTATATCTTTTATGTCCTTTTCTTATTGTATTAGTTGAGACTTGCCTTACAATGTTGGGAAGTAATAAGACTGGACATCATTGCTCTGTTCTTCCTCTCATTGAAAAAGCTTCCAGTCACTCACCATTACTCACTAACTATGATGATAGATATAGTATTTTTGTAGATATTTTTTTTTCAAATTGAGGGAATTTCTCTCCACTTCTAGTTTACTGAGAGTTTTCATGATGAATCAATTTCAGATTTTGTCAAATACTTTTTCTCCATGTATTCAGCCTGTTGATGTGATGGATTACATTAAATGATATTTGAATATAGAACCATCTTTAGATACATGGGATAAATTTCAATTGATATGTACAATTACTTTTAAATATTGTTGACTTTTGTTAATATTTTATTGGTCATTTTTGCCTTTATGTTCATGAGAAATATAGGTTTTCAGTTTTCTTGTAATGCCTTTATCTGGATTTGGTATTCAGGCAATTCTAGAATCATTGAATGAGGAATTCCCTTTGCTTCAGGAAGAGATTTATAGTATTATTATAATTTCTTCCTTAAATGTTTGATAAAATTCACCACTGAACCCATCTGGGCCTGGTGTTCTCTGCTTTGAAATAAAAATCATTGATTCAGTCTCTTTGATAGACTTATTCACATTTCTTATTCCTTCTTTTTAAATTGGTGCATTATAGTTATACATAAAAGTAAAATTCATTTTGATATGTTCATACATGAACATGATATAGTTTGGTTAATTTAATTCTGCTGTCCTATCCCTTTCCCACCTCTTCTTTCCTCCCCCTCATTCTCCTTCTTCTACTACACTGTTCTCCCTTCTATTTTCCTGAGATGCATGCGCACGCACACACACACGCACACACACATAAACACCTGGTGCATTATTGTTGTACATGATATTTGGATCTATTTTGACAAGATATTAAAAACATGGAATATAATTTGCCCCAATTCTGTCCACAGTACTTCCCATTTTCCTCCCCACCTTCCTTCTCCCTGTTCCTCTACCTCTATAATACTGATTGTCTATTTATTTATGTTTTTTTAATTAGTGTTTTAAAGATATACATAATGCTGAAATTCACTGTGGTATAGTCATATATATACATAGGATAGCTTGGTCAATTTTTTTCCATTGTTCTACCATTTTCTTGTCTCTCCTCCATCCCTTTCAATCTCCTTCCTCTACTCCACTGATCTCTCTTATATTTTAATGGCATTTGCCCCCACCACTTTTTCCTCCTTTTCTCTAACTTCAGCATATGACAGAAAACATTTGACCCTTGACTTCTGAATCTGACTTATTTCATTTAAACTGATATTCTCCAGTTCTCTCCATTTACTAGCAAATGCCATAATTTCATTCTTTATGGCTGAGTAAAACTCTGTTGTGTATATATACCATATTTTCTTTATCCATTCATCATTTGACAGGCATCTGGGCTGCCTTGATTTTTCTTTGTCTGGCTTATTTCATTCTGCATGGATGGAACTGGAGAACATTATCTCTTTTTGAATTAAATTAGCATTTGGTGTCTTTCACAGAATTGACTCATTTCATTGGCTTTCAAATTTGTTGTTATAGAATTGTTTATGATATTCCTTTATTGTCATTGTAATGTCCATGGGATCTTTACAGATGTCTCTTATTTCTGACATTAATAAATTGGCAGTTTCCCTTTTTTTTAGATTTCTTGATGGGAGACTTATCTATTTTGTTGATCTTTTCAAAGAAAAAGGTACTTGTTTAATTAATTTTCTCTATTAAAGTCCTATTGTCAATTTCATGGATTTTTGCTACATAATATGTTATTTGTCTTCTTCTCACAGCCACAAAATCTTTTACAGTTACTCCAAAGAAAATGAAATCTTAAGTATAAATTTAATAAAACATTTACAAGATCTGCATGATTAAAATTACAAAAGGCTAATGGAAAGAAATCAAAATCTAATAACAGAGAAAACCAAACTGTGGATTTGTGTATTGGAATAACAAACAATATGTCAATTCTATCCAAATTTAGTTTAATATAATTCTTATCAAAATCCCAGAAAGATTTAGTAGAAATAATCATTCTAATTTTTATATGGAAAACGTGAAAACTTAGAATGGCAAAAATATTCTGAAAAAAAAAGAAAGTGATAGGAAACACTCTTCTTGATATTAAGGCTTACACAATAACCACAATAGTTAAGATTGTGTGATACTATTCATGGGCAAAAAGCAACAAAACAATCAAAAAACACCTTATACAAATGTTAACTCAAAACCAATCATATATTTAAATGCAAAATGAAATTCACAAAACTTTTAATAATAAAAATAGAAGAAAACAGTTGAGATCTAAGTGAAGAATTTTTAGATTTGACATCAAAAGCATGACCCACAATACAACATTTTAATAATTTGAAATTTATTAAAATTAAAGACTTTTGACATGTGAAAGTGTCTGTTAAAAGAATGAAAAGAAAAAATGTAAAGTAGGATATATTTTAAGATTACAAATCTGAGAAATGACTTGTATCAAGAATAGAACTCTTCAAAAGTCAGCATTAAACTGCAAACAATCACTTTAAAAATTGGACAAAAGGCATGAACAGAAATTTCACCATAGTATACAAATGTCAAATGAGCACATGAATAGATATTCAGACTTGTTAGCCATTATGGAAATGCAAATTTAAACCACACAGAGATGTTACTACACATTCCTTAGAGTGATTAAAAATACTAATAATGTAAACACCAAATGTTGACTATATGCAAAGTTACCAATTTCTTGTACATTGAACTTGGTAAAGTAAAATTGCACAGCCACCCTTGAAAAGAGTTTGGCAGATTCTTATAACACTAAATATGCCATTATTCTATGACTCCAAAATTGCACTCATGAGCATTTATTCCAGAGAAATGAAAACTCATGTACACACAAAAATCTGTACATAAATATTCAGAGCATTTTTATTGATTATAACCTAAAACTGGAGGTAGTGTAGATATCCTTTCATGACTAAATGGTCACACAAACTAAAGTATACCCATATCATGGAATACTACACAGCAATTTAAAATTTTTCTTGATATGCCCCCAAATTTGAAGGAACTTCAAGGAAATTATCTTGAATTAAAATTTACAATCTCAAAAAAATTATGTTGAATGATTATATTTTTAGAATATTCATAATTACAAAGATGGAGAAATGATTGATAGCTGCTAGTACTAGGGATGGTGATATTTAAAGTGAGTGTGTCTATAAAGAGCACACAAGGGGATCTTGTTATGCTGGTGAAGTTAGTTCTTTTCATTGATTCCAGTAATTACACAAAGTTACAGTTGTATTAAAATTTTATAGAGCTATACGCATGCATACTCACACATGAGTGCATATATATTTGATGAAAGCTAAACAAGCTCTGTGGTTTATACCATCATAAATTACCTGATTTTGATAATGTGCTATAATTATGCAAGATGTAAATATTGGAGTAAGCTTGGAGAATGATGCATGGAACTTCCCCATGTATTTCCTTATGACTTCTTGTGAATACATAATAACTTCAAAATAAAAAGCTAAAAATTTCATCATATACCTAGGAATACACCTAAAAAAGCATTCAAAACCTCAAAACTGAAAAATATCAAATATTTCCTTTTTGTGTGTCCATTGGTTCTGGGGATAAAACCCACAGACTCATATATGCTAGGCAAATGATCTACCACTGAGCACTGAGATTATCCCCAGCCAAAAAAATACCAAATATTTCTAAAAGACATGAAAGAAGACATAAGATAATGGAATGCTATATCATGTTCTTGGGTCAGAAGATTCACAATTGTTAATATATTCATTGTTCACAAATTGAACTATACATTTAACCCAATATCAATAAAAATTTGAGCAGGATTTTCATAGAAATTCATAACATGTTTTAAAAATATGTATGCCAATATAACTCAGTTTGAATAGTAAAAGCACTTTTGAAAAAAAATGTTGGAAGATTTACCTACCTGATTTCATGGCTTTCTATGAAGTTATAGTAATAAAAATATTGTGGTGTTGATATAAGGAAAGACAGATAGATAAATGGAACATAATAGAGAGTCCAGATGCAGAATCACAGATATACAGTTATGTTTATTTTTATCAAGGTACCATGTCAATTAAACCTGGAATGGATGACTTTGTTGTTTGCTAAATAGTACTGAAACAAATGGTAAACTAAATGGGAAATAAAGAAACTTAATACTTATTTCACTTTAATCACAAAAATTAATCAATAATAGATCAGGGATAACCCATGGAATACCCAAAAATACCAATTTTATATAATAAAATAGATTACCTTAATAACCTTGATGTAAATAAATATTTTATTAGGTGAAAAACAAATAACCCTAACAAAAACTAGATAATTTGGTTATCATAAAAGTTATGTATCTTTTCTTATGACAAGGCATCATTAAGAAAATAAAAAGCAAGCCTAACACAGAGAAAAAAAAATTATAGAATACATATCTGACAAGAATCATTTTGTATTTTTACAAATTCCTGCAAAACAAAAGTAAAAAAGAAAACAACCTAATAAAATGGACAACAAGACTTAAACAGAAACATTATAGATATATGAATGACTAATAAGTACAAAGCAAATGAAAAGACAATTCATTTTCAGGAAATGAAAATTAAAACCACAATAATTAACAATATTTCTAGAAGATGAAATGAAAAATCATGCCAACATTATATATTTGTAAAAATACATAGCAAGTGGACATCTCACATATTGCTAGTTGAAATGTAAAATTGTAAAATCACTTTCGAAAATTGATGGTTTCCTTCAAGTTAGGCATATATATAATCCATGACTAAATAATTCCAATCCTAGGTTTTCTTTGGGAGAAATTATAACATGTCTACAAAAATATATACATTTATTCATAATGGATTTATTCATAACAACCCTAATGTTCTCTAACTGGAGACAGGATAAAAATACTACAATATATTTTTACAATGAATTACAAGTCAGCAAAAAAACAAAATAGGAACAAATCAAACAACAAATGAAACATGCCACCATTATTCTGTGTTTTATTACAGAAAAGCATGGCTACATGCTATAATATTCGATTTATGTATAATTCTAGAATAGGCTAAATGAATTCATAGTATCAAAAGGCAAAAAGTAGTTGTAAATTGAGTGGGGAAGTTTGACTAAAAAGGTCTCAATAGAAATATCTGCTATGATGGATTATGTTCTATAACTTATTTTATGTGGTGGGCATGTAGATGTATAAAATTGTCAAATATCACCAACCACAAAAGAACTAACCATTTAATGTATAGAAATTATTCTTCAATAAAAACAGAAAAAAATTACGTAAGAATTTCCCTTTCATCTTAAGAAAATCTCCCACAGTAGTATAAGTATGTGTAAATGCATTCCTGCATGTTTTCATAGTGATTTGATTCTGGCACCCTTTAGAATATATTTCATGTTTGAACCTAAAATATCTGAAAGTGAAGACCAAACTCAAGCTCCTTCAATTTCTCAGAACCACAAAACAGTGACATCTTTAGGAGGTTGGAGATTAAAATTATCATAGATAAACTCAATCTAATTAAAGCTGTACATCATACTTATTTTATCTTCACTTTAGATGACATTTGAACAATCTGTCCTAACCCCAACTATAAGACAGAGGAAACTTTCTGGGAAATAAATATAATAATATTATCCTGTAGTTCCCAATGATCTTAATATAAGTTATAGAACATATTTATTTTTGAAGAAATTTCTGTTGAGATCTTTTCTAGTCAAATCTTCCCCACTCATATAGCAACCATTTTCTGCCTTCTGATACTATAAGTTATTTTAAACTATACATTAATATCAGATGTTCTGATATTACAAATTAGTTTTGCACATTCTAGCACTTCACAACAAAAATGGGAGAAATAGGAAGATATATGAAAATGCCATCCATAGTCAACAATAAGCAACTTCATATAACTAGATTACAGAAGACAGTGTGGGACCTGAAGATAGCAATAACTAATACCTTCAATGGGCAAAATATCAGTTGCACACAGTTTCTTGTTTCTCCATGAAAAACTAAGGAAAGCATCATTATTTATATTTTATTGATGACCAGCTCCAGGCTCACCTAGGATAAGCCAAGTGACAAGATATTCACCCACACACATACTCTGTACATTTAGCTTCTTCCCTTGTAGATTAAGGGATTTCAGGGATAACTGATTAACCTATTGTGATTAGGATATGTCTGCTCTGTGTCATGTCCCATGGATACTCATTCAATTAAATTTCTCAGTGAGAAAGGTGATGATGAAAATGAAACTCTAGCTCATCAGCCAAGAAACTCATATGGTTTGACAGGCCCTGAGGTAGTAGGTAATGCAGGGAGAAAGCAGGTTCAGAGACTAGGAAGATTATCATGGGGAAATAAAATCATGTTTATCAAAGCCTGGATTATATCTCAGAAATATTGTAGCCCATCTCCTCATTCCTGACAATTTATGTTCAAGTAGGTACTATTTTCTAATAAAAATTACAAACATGATAACTCTATAGACAATGCAAATTGTTCTGGGTTATCAAGCTTCTAAAGCACAATCCAAAGACTTAAATCCCAAACTTTTCCACTTGTTTTATTTTGTGGCATCTTCATGTTTGGTCTCTAAGTCTACTCAAAACCCAGCAATCCCAACACACCTAAGGATATTTCAGAAATATTTATGATGATGTTCATTCACAACCTAATCATAAATAAAACTTAAAAGATATACAAAAAATTAGTTGTAAAATTATTCACATATACCTCAGAGCCACTTGATATATAAGGAATTCTAACCATAAGCTGAAGAAGTGAAAAATAAAACTCTTGTACAAAACTATACTTGTATCCAAAAATTTATGAAAGATATCCAAGCAATATTCAGAAAATAAAATAAGGGTATCTTAAGCAAAAGGGAACACCTGAATGACAAAAGAAAGGACAATCATTCCATTCTTATGTAAAATACATTATAAATAAATATAGTTTAAATAATTATATAATTTATAATATTTTACAATATATTATATGAAACATAAAACACCTTATTAAATATTTTATATAGTCACATGTATACATAATATATATACACTTATATATATTGTTCAACTACATGTATTTTGCATCCATATAAATACATAGTGTAGGTTAGTACATACTATAGAGAGAAAATCATCTGTAGAAAATACCACATTTGAGGGGCTGAGTTGTGGCTAAGTGGTAAAGCCCTTGCATAAATAACACATGTGAGGCACTGGGTTCCACCCTCAGCACCACATAAAAATAAATAAATAAAATAAAGGTATTGTGTCTATCTACAAATAGAAAAAAATTTAAAAAGAAAATATCTCATTTGATTAACAGGATGGGTAAAGAGATACACACAGTATCCTTCATTTTCCACATATTTGTATCATTATTCTTTGATTTGTGTTAATTTCAAACGCATTGTGGTTGGCAATTGAAGAAAGAAATTGATATAGTATAGTGAAAGTTTGGGAAAATCTTATGATCAAGTTTATTTCATCAAAATAATTTTGTATAAATAAACTGGCCTGCAAAAGAATTCATGAATAATCAATATGCAAAAGAATTCATGAATAATCAATAAGCTAAAAAAGATTACAAATATGATGACAAATTATATAACACAGATTAAACAAAAAAAAATCTAGAAAGACCAAGCCTACCATGTACAAATCATGAATAGAAAAATAAATAGGTCAAAAACTGTAGTGTCTGTTGTGATATTTCCTTTTTCATCACAAATGTTAGTAATTTGAGTTTTCTCTCTTCTTCTCTTTGTTAGCATGGCTAAGGGTTTGTCAAGGATTCTTTTGGTTGAGGATCAGTATCTTTCCTGCTTCCCTTCTCACCCAATAGGTGGAGTTGTTTGTTCTTAATTGGTATCTCTGCCCTAATCATGGTAGGGGTTACCAGGGTGGGAAAGTTGGTCTTGGGTGAAGGGCACCTGGAAGTGGAGTATGGCACCCGCCGGTCCCATTGGGAGACTGCACCTCAAGGATCTCCTTTGGGATCTCTTCCAGTGATGTGGGTGCCAGGTCTTATCTCCCCATCTTGCCTGTAGACCTTACAGTTCCTGCTCTCTAAATTAGTCTCTAAAGTGTATCTCCCTCACTCTCTCCCTTTCTACTTCCTAATCAGGAACTTTTCTCTCCAGAGGTCTTGTGTGTTGCACTCTGGTGGCTGCACACCTGTCGCGGAGGGCTGTTTAGAATTGGGCATTCATTTTGCCGAGTTAGTGGCTGTTGGGGATTGGGAGAAATTAGAAAACTGTGGGTACCTGGCTGTCCTGTGTTCTAAACTGGTGGTTGCCCCAACTAAAGACAGTGATGGAGTTGACCCAAGATGGAGGCAGTTGCTTTCAATGATGGGGTGTTGGGTGGGGGAAGCTGGGCAATGGCGTTGTGTGATGCATTCAGAGATGAATTCTGTGGCATGTAGTGTTACTGGCTTTCTTCAGAGCCTGTGATGTCCCCAGGTGCAGGCAGGCTACTGTGAGTAGGGGACTATGGCAGTAGCTGCCAAGTCTCAAGATGGAGGCAACTGGGGGAGCCCCACATTGGTAGATTGGGGTCCACATGGGAGTGGTAGGCAGAGTTCCTGTGTGTGATTAGCAGCTGAGTGTCCTTTGTGGGAGCAGCACCTGGGAATTCTGCATCAGTGCTGACGCCATTGGTCCTTCTAAGGCACTCAGGAGACCTGAGTAGTGAGTCGGGAGTCCTTTACTAACGCTGAGGCTGGTGGGGAGGGGTCCTCTATCACTCTCAGCAAAGCAGTATTCCTACTAGTTGAGACCTGGGTCATGGAGCAACACAGAATGCTGCCTCCCTCCGGCCTGCCACCTTGGATCCTCTACAGTATGCATATTTAATGATCACAGTTTATCTTCAAGTGGTATTATAGCACTTTATATAAAGCCTAAGAATCTTTTTTTTTTTGAGAGAGGAGAGAGAGGAGAGAGAGAGAGAGAGAGAGAGAGAGAGAGAGAGAGAGAGAGAGACAGAGAGAGAATTTTTTAATATTTATTTATTTATTTAGTTCTCCGCGGACACAACATCTTTGTTGGTATGTGGTGCTGAGGATCGAACCCGGGCTGCACGCATGCCAGGCGAGCGCGCTACCGCTTGAGCCACATCCCCAGCCCCCCTAAGAATCTTATAATAGCACATTTTTTTGTATACACACACATTTCTCCTCTCTTGATTTTTGTGCTATAATTTCATACATTTTATTCAACTATTTCACAACCCCACACTATATTTTATAATTTTTTAAGAAACCAATGATTTTTAAATATATTTAAGTGATAATAAAATCTCATTTTAACCCATGTTATTATAATTTATGGTGTTCTTCCTTCTTTGGTGTAGGCACAGAATTGCACCTGGCGTCATTTTCCTTCTGACTTAAGACATCCTTTAATATTTATAGTGTAGGTCTGCTAATGATTAATTATTTCAGCTTTTGTATGTGAGAAAGAGTTTTTATTTTGTATTTGTTTTTGAAGTACATTTTCCATAGGTATATAACCCTCAGTTGCAATTTCTTTGAGTTGTTTAAAGATCTTACACCATTTTTGTTCTCACTTGCATTGTTTGCTATAAGAAATACACTGACATACAAGTTTCTTTTTTCTCTAGCTGCTTTAAAATTTTCTCTATCCCTGGTTTAAGGAAATTTGCCTTCAATATGACTTTTTTTTGGTGGGGGAGGGTGGTGTACCAGGGATTGAACTCAGGGGCACTGGACCACTGAGCCATATCCTCAGCCCTATTTTGTATTTTATTTAGAGACAGGGTCACACTAAGTTGCTTAGTGCCTCACTTTTGCTAAGGCTGGCTTGAACTCATGATCCTCCTGCCTCAGCCTCCTGGGACACTGGGATTTGAGGTATGTGCCACTGCATCTAGCCCTTTTTAATTTTTATTTAGAGACAGGATCTCACTAAGTTGCTTAGGACCTCACTTTTTGCTGAGGCTGGCTTTGAATTTGTGATTCTCCTGCCTCAGCCTCTCTGAGCTGCTGGGATTGCAGGCATGCAATACTGTGCCCAGCTCAATATGACATTTTTATTCTCTTCATGCTTGTTGATAATATTGCTGTTTTGGATACTTGTAGAGCTTGTTGGACCTGTGGATTTATATTTTGATTCAGATTTGTACAATTTTGGTTATAATTTCATGTAATTTTTTGTATATCTTTACCTGTCTTGCCTCTCCTTCAAGGACTTCAATTACATGTTTCTCATGCCACTTGAAAATTTCCCACAGCTCACTGATGTTAATTTTTAAATTTCCTATCTGTTTCATTGTAATCTTTTCTTTTGTAATATCTAATACTCTGTCAATCCCATCCACTATGCTTTCTATCACAATATTTTTTATTCTTTTTTAATATTTATTTTTAAATTAAAGTTGGAATTAATACCTTTATTTTACTTATTTATTTTTATGTGGTGCTACGGTTTGAGCCCAGGGCCATGCACATGCTAAGCAAGCACTCTACCACTGAGCCACAACCCCAGCCTCTATCACAATATTTTTAAATATATAAGCTCAATGTGGATCTTTTCAATATTTTCCACATTTTCACTAACTTCTGAGTATGTGAATACAATTAAAATAATTTTTGTGTCTTTGCTCTGATTCTGAGTTGGTTTTGATACATTGGTTTTTCTTATTGTAGATATTATTTCCTTGTTTACATTACTGGTATTTTTTTAATTGGAGGTCAGAAATTACTAGTTTATGTGGTTGGATGCTTGGTATTTTTGTATTTCTGGACCTTTGCTTTGAGATGCAGTTAAGTTACTTTGAAACAATTTGATCTTTTTGTTAGGTGGGTCTAGAGTAGTTCATAGTCCAGGGATAATTTTTCCCACAACTGATATAAGACCCTTCTGTTTCCTCTATCCAAATGCCTCATAAATATTGAGGTATTCCTGTCTAGTTGATGGTAAGAGCTACTATGTCTGGGTCTACATAAATGAAGGGAACTCTTTTTTTTATATATGTACTTGGGATTAAACCCAGGGTTGCTTAACCACTGAACCACATTCCCAGCCCTTTTTATTTTTTATTTTGAGACAGGGTCCCACTAAATTGCTTAGGGTGTCATTAAGTTGTTGAGGCTGGCTTTGAACTCATGTTCTTCTTGTCCCAGCCTCCCAAGCTACTGAAATTACAGGCCTGCACCACCATGCCCAGCTATGGCTTTGGGTAGTTTTCTTTAGAAATGCACTCATACTCATCTAAACACCCAAATGCAACTTATTTCTCTCCAGTACTCTCTTGTATAAAGTCTAGCTTTGTTGATTTACCTGGGTTTTAAGCTCTTTCTCCTCAAGTCAGAGAATCCACTGGATTCTGCCTAGGCTCTCTTTCTTTGTGGTCTGGAAAGTCTCTGAATGCAGGGACCTAAAATAACTATTGGACTCACCTCATTTGCTTTCCATCTCATAGGGATTATTTGTATTTATTTTCGAATATTCAGTGTTTTGAAAATCAGAGTTTCATATATTTATATATTTTTTCATATGGGAGGAGAAATCTTATCCCATTTTTACAGGGTCTCTGTAAGCAAATGTTCTGTGGACAGTTAAAAATAATCAGCAATAACAAGGAGTTTGGCATCTTAGAGTGCCAGAGTTTATTTAATAGTGTGCCTCTAAAAAGTGTATGTATTCACTGAACACTCACTTTCCTATCATGTAAAGAGACCTCATGCTGGACTCGGAGAAGGCACATGCCTGTAATCCCAGTGGATTAGGAGGCTGAGACAGGAGGATCACAAGTTGAAAGCCAGCCTCAGCAAAAGCGAGGTACTAAGCAACTCAGTGAGACCCTGTCTCTAAATAAAATACAAAATAGGGCCAGGGATGTGGCTCAGTGGTCGAGTGCCCCTGAGTTCAATCCCTGGTACCTCCCTTCAACAATAACAAAAAAGATCTCATGTTGTTACAGTAACCAACTTCCTACATATTTGAAATTTAATGACATGTCTTGATGCAAGTTCAATAAAGGCTGGGTTTTAAACTTCAGGGTTTCTTTTTTTATATTTATTTTTTAATTTTAGTAGGACACATGCCTTTATTTAATTTATTTATTTTTAAAATATTTATTTTTTAGTTGTAGTTGGTTGGACACAATACCTTTATTTTCTTTATTTTTATGTGGTGCTAAGGATCAAACCCAGGGCCTTGCCTGTGCTAGGTGAGCACTATACTGCTCAGCCACAACCCTAGCCCTAAACTTCAGGGATTCTTAAAGCAAAAAACAAAAAAAAAGTCTAAAAAGTGTTTGCTGTTCTTTACCATCTGTCTTTTTGCACAATATCATCCTTTCATAGATTGGCATATTGTTCAGTTCTTTTCTTGTCATCTGACCAAATTTATATATACAAATGTAAACCGAAATTCAGAAATTTGCCCATTATCTATGTTATGCTTCCTTTAGTGTGATTACCTAGCTTGCATGAGGCCCTGAACAGAATTCCAGGCATAATAATAATAATAATAATAATAATAATAATATACACTTCCTTTGGTCCCTTTGTACTCCCAAATCCTAAATAAAATCCAGAAATTATTTGTAAAACATTCACAAATACAAAGCAATGTGTTTGAGGGGTTTTCACCAAAATAGTTAAAATTATTATCTTGTAATTCTGACCAGAAGCTTTTACCCTCAAGGTATAATAATACTGTTCAGGTATGAACATATAGAAAATCACTTATGATGAAGGGTAAAATATATTAGGAAAAACACTACGTGGTTAGTGCTGAAGGAATGCTGAGTAAAGGGTTTCCTGGGGATGCTGAGAATTGGGAAAAGAATGAAGTCAATGAAGTAGAGTTTTATAGTGATTGATAATTATAATTTAATTCTTAACAAAATTGAAATAAACAGAAAAGTAGAAAACATTACAGACAGTGGTAATGATATTTATAAAGGTATGGTGGCATAAAGAAACAAAGTATATTGATAATAAGTGTTGAAGATAAGGGTGATGTTATGGAGAATAAGAAATATATGGATAACATGTGAATGGTAAGACAAGTCTATGGAGAATTTTGCATGGTAGACTGAAATTTTAAAGGTATATAACTCCCATTTTCAGAAATAAAGTAGTGAGCCTTACCAATCAATCCCTTCTCTCTGAAAACAATCAACCCAGAAATAATAGATTAAAAATAACATAAATCACCTTCTGATTTGGGATAACATATATTCATCTTTTTCAGCATCTCTCTACTTAGTACAAGTAAAAAAGAGAATAGAAATTATATAATAGGCATAGGAGAAACATGAAGGGTAAAAATGTGAATCAATCCTCCTAGGGGACCCAGGACTTGAGGAAAAAAAAAACATCAACTCAAACAATTTCAGGCCTCAGGTCTCCCAACCCTCCAAGAGACAGAAAGTGTACCAGGCTGGGCGTCCGATAAAATGATAGCCTTGTTAACTGGCCAGCTATAAAAAGAACTGGACTTAAGAAGCTCTCTTTGTTCCATAGGCCCAGCTATTTCCAACCTTGACCTTATAGTAACCAGTAGCCCAGAATAGTATATTCTGTCCCTGTACACAGCATCAGGAGAATTCAAGAGAGTGCTGGGCTATACTAGAAAATGTGTTATGAGTATTTTATCAGGCCTGGTGTCTCCTGCCTCTGCTTAGGGGCAATCAAGCCTAGGGAAGTATACTTAAAGAAAAAATTAATATCATCTTTTACACATTCTCTTCCAGAAAATGTAAGAGGATAGAATCCTTTCCACTTCATTTTATGAGGCCATTATTATCCTAATACCAAAACTAAAGAATTAAAATACAAAAAGAAAATTTTCAGACCAATATTTCTCATGAACTTAGATATACAATACTTCAACAAAATATCAATAAAGTAGGTAAAAGTCAAGTTAATTTTTCTTTAATTATTTGGTAGAATTCTCCAGTGAAACCATCTGCGAATTTCCTTTTTTGGAAACTTTAAAATTATGCATTCAAGGGCTGGGGCTGTAGCTCAGTGGTAAAAAGCCCACCTCACATGTGTGAGGCACTGGGTTCGATTCTCAGCACCACATAAAAATAAATAAGATATTGTGTCCAACTACAACTAAAAAAATATTTAAAAAATAAATTACATATTCAAGTTCTTTAATGGTTATAGGGCTATTCATATTACATGGTTATATGTTGTTTGATAGTTTGTGATATTTGTTGAATTTATGAGCCAAAAATTGTTCATAGTATTGTTTTATAATATTTATAATATTTTAATGGCTGAAAGATATGTATAAATTTCCCTATTTTTTCTGGTATTGATGATTTGTCTCTTCTTTCCAGATTTAAATGTTAAAAAAATTTATAAATGTATTGATTTTTAAGTAAAACAAGCTTTCTTTTATTTCCTCTGTTATTATTTTTAATTTCATTGATTCCTGCACTTAAATTTATTATTATTTATTATTATTATTTATTATTTATTATTATTAAATTTACTTAATTGGCTTTCATTGAGTTTAGTTTGTTATTGCTAGGTTTTTGTTAGTGACTTGGATTATTGATTTGAGACCTTATATTCCATAGTATCTTTGCATTATTTTTAATTCACAGATAAGCAAGAAGAAAAATTAAAGAATTCATGGATCATGTTTTCAACATAAGGTGAATGAGCCAATCCAGGTGTGCAATATGAGGCATTCACCAGATTATTTGCACAGATAATTGAGACCAATAATATTTCCTTTTCCTAGAATTTGCTGCAAAAGTGAAGGTTTCCTGGGATTATCTTGATAATTTTCTCAATTCTCCAATGTTTTTAAATAAAATAGATAACTTCAAAATCAACAGAAATGACACATACTCTTTAAATATAACATGTTGAAGGAAAGGATTGAGACATGTAAATAGAAAATATGAAAGTATATTCCATGATATTTGAACCCCAAATTATAGATAAGATTTGAAGTCATTAAGAATTACCAGAAATGCAAATGTAAACAAGACTAAATAGGAATAAGATTGATAAGAAGATACAGAAACACCAAAGTAAAAAAAAAAAAGATTCAGTTTACATAAAGGAAGATAAGAAAATATTTGGTGAAGATGGTTTAAGAGAAATTATAAAGATGAAGAAAACTTATTCAAGAATGATGGTAAAGCAGTATAATCTAGTAGTTAATAATTCTTTCCAGGGTTAGACTCATGATTCACCAATTTATTACATGTGATAACTAGGGAAAATTATTTATCTTCTCTAAGTCCCAGTTTTCTCATTTCTAAAGTGGGGAAGAATTCAAGTTATAATTTAATAAGATAAGTGTGGAATTTAAATGAGTGTCTTAATCAGCTTTTTCACTGCTGTGACCAAAGATCTGACAAGAACATTTAGAGGAGGAAAAGTTTATTTTGGGCCTCACAGTTTCAGAGGTATCAGTCTATAGATGGTCAACTCAATTTCCTGGGGCCTGATGAGAGGCAGAATATCATGACAGAGTATCTTGTTGAGGAAAATAGCTGGGAATATGGCACCAGGAAGTAAGGGGAAAGAGAGATATGCCCCACTAGGAACCTACCTCCTCTAGCCATAACTACCTGTCTACAATTATCACTCAGTTAATCCTTATCAGAGGATTACTTCACTGATTAGGTTAAATGTAGAGTGCCATCTGTGGACTATGTGTGGACCAGAATGGCATGGAAGCCCATTGAATGGGAATGACTTAGGTATCTGGGAACTTACTGCATAACATCCTGCTGTAAGATGGCCCAAAATACATGTGAATTCCCACAGATCTCTGCCAAAGATCCCACACAGCACTGGGGATGGGGTGACCTGCCAAGATGCCAATCAACCTATTGACTGCAAGACATCATGAAGCAAGACTCCACCCCTGAAATCTTATCCCTGCCTTTGATGTACCTCCTTAAATAAACCACTGGAGCCCTTTTTTAATTGTTCAGCTCCAGCACCTGTGTGGTCTGGACTTATCAGCCACTCTGCCTTTAAAACTATTTTTCTGACTTTGTCTTTTATTTCCTCACTAACTATTTCAGACTTCTCAGGTGGCTTATCCCCTCCTGACTAGGAAAAATTACCCTGGCGAGGTACTGGCCACCTTGAAATAGTTAAGGCCCTCATAACTTAATCATTTTACATCTGAACTCTCTTGCATTGTTTCACACATGAGCTTTTGTGGGACACCTCAGATCTAAACCATAACAGTGAAGTAATATATAGTCATTTAGCATGATGCTTACACAAATGAACAAGACATTAGCTGCTATTATAACTCTGGCTGCACCTTTGTATAGCCTCAACACACATTAAGCATCTGTTAAATTATCATTACAATTGTCTATTTTTTTCTTACTTCTTTTAAGGACATCACGCATCATTGTTCCACTCTGAAAAAACACATTATATAAAGAATCTCATTTCCTGACCTCATATCTTCTAGCTTGCTTAATTCTTTGTACTGTGGTCATTTGATAAGCAAAAAAAAAAAAAAAAAAAAAAAAAAAAAAAAAAAAAAAAAAAAAAGAAGGCTCAAGGAAATATTAAGTTCTCTGAAGTCATGCAGATTTTGCATCATGGAATTACCTAGTAGAATTATGTAGGTAATTATTACTTGATGAACAAATAAATACAGATAAGCAGGGAATTGGAATTCCCTGAAACTTCAAAAGTTCAACTGTGATCACATAACCAGAAGAAAACAATACATTTATAAGGGGAACAAATGTGAAACTGGACCCAGAAAAATGTATTACCCCTTTCCTAAACAGCCTGAGTTCAGTAGCAATAGGTTTCTTTAGGATTTTGTTAGCTATTGTTGTGAAATGCCTTGACTGCTAGTAAATTAGCAAAACTGTGAACCTATAAAAAGGTAGAAGGCATTTGTTAAGATTGAAAATATGTTGGCTTGCTGAATTAAGTATTGTATTATTAGCAATTATATAAATTAGCAAGGTATTATTGTTCCAGTGATTTTTCAGTTTGACAATTTGATAATATGGGTGAATTTATTGACTGAGGAGTTATTTTTTCTTTACAAATTTATACATATCAAAGGATTTGGGAATGCACCAATTTAAAATATTTCTTAATATGCAACTTAAATGTGAAAAAAGGCTCATTCTTCTAAAACTGATATTGGTGTCCAACTTGAATCTTTGTTTCAATTCATGGTGATATACTCAGATAATTCAGATTTCTCATTTATTTCAGACTAAATTCATTATATTTCTGCTTCCTTCCCTTTTTCAATAAAGAATCATTCTATTAACCTGATTCCTTGGACATTTTTCTTTTAAAATAAAAACCAAAAAGAAAAGGCAAAAACCCCAGACATTTTGAGATTCAAAAACCTATACTTGTAAGTTCCTATCTCTCCTATGAAGTTCAAATCCCATTTTGAAGTCTATTTTGAAACTCAAAAGCTGACTTTTCTTTCTCTTTGAATTATTTGTGTCATTGCAACTGTACCCTGAAGGCAGTGCGTATAGAATGACAAACTTATGGTTGCATGAATGGTAAAGAGTAGATGGTAAAAAATCACAACAAAATATGACATCATATTGTTACAAATTTAACAAATGAAATTATTTTTCTCAAGTTCTGTCAACCAACAAAGTGTTCTTGATATAACCTTTTCCTATACCTAAAGCTTCCCAACTAGTATATCACACTGATGTGTTGCAAATGAGTTCCTAGTGTATCAAGGTATTGCGCCCTTAGTACATTCATACAGTCTTATTAAAAACAAAGTTAGGAAGTATCAAACCCATATATCTCCTTTCTTTTCCTTTACTTAATCATTTTCAATTAATACATTTCTATAGCAGCAACCATATTCAGATCAAAAGTACACCAGATTTGACAAAGGAAAATGAAGGGAAAGGAGGTGGGATGGGAATAGGAAAAATAGTAGAATGAATCAGACATAACTTTCCTATTCTCATATATGAATCCATGACCAGTGTAACTCCACATCATGTACAACCACAAGAATGGAATCAAAATTCTAATGGGTTGAATTCCATGTGTGTATAATATGTCAAAATATACCCTACTGTCATGTATATCAAAAACAACAAAATATTAATTATAATAAATTTTATTATAATAGAAAAGTACATGAGATACAGAAAATAGAGCAAACCAATGATTTTGGAAGATAAACAAAAATATATTTGAGAAAAAGAAAGGTAGTGGAGGTGAGGATTGAAGTCAACCAAAGCAACTCTTTCAAAGCAAGGTCTCCACAATAAAATTCTTGGAAGGAGAAAAGCCTATGAAAAGCTAGGGTAGCAGAAAATAATTCAAAAGTAAAGTTTATCAGGCCCAATTATTGAAAGTAGGGTCTGATTTGAGAGAAAACCCAGTAGTAAGGCTCATGCTTCTGGGGTACTGAATTACTGGCCCAAAACTCTTCAGATTTTTCTGCCTTGAGAAAGACATGGACTTGAAATCCAGAGAAAGGACAGATCCCAGCAAGATTAAATGTTAGAAAGCAAGGCAAATTGCCTTGTACTGGGAGAACTAACTGGAACAAAAATTCATAAATATTGAGAAAATGGTGGATTTTCTTACACTTGGGATCCATTATTGTGCATGAGTTCTAGAATAAGAATCAAGTCTGGAAAGGGCCAGGATGTAGAGACTGTCTGCCTCTTACAAATTTATTTTTTTTATTTATTTTTATGTGGTGCTGAGGATCGAACCCAGTGCCTCACACCTGCAAGGCAAGCACTCTGCCACTGAGCCCCAGCCCCAGCCTGACATCTGATATATTTTTAATTTTTAATCTTCTCATTGTTTTCTTACAAATCAACAATAAAGAGAGAGAAAGCATTTGGGATCAAAACATTCAATATTTCCCTCATATATCTATCATATAATAAAAACTTCTTGTACCAAAATTACATAGCCAAACAGCCCATTTCATCCTATTTTAACAACTCATCACCCAAAATACTGAAACAGGATGCTCTGTACTTTTTTTCTTATGATGGAAGTAACTACCCTCTCTTCTCAAATGCTTCTACTGAGCAACTTCTAAATATTCCTTGTATCATATTTAGCAAACTATTTTATACAAACTACTCAGAATACTTATATGACCATTGCAATCATTTTCTTTTCTCAACTGAATCCTAGCTCTCCCTTGGATCATATGTTTAATTCTCTAAAGTGGTGTTGCTTTTTCACACACCTAATAAAATAGATTTGTCAGAGTTATGTCCTCTTTGATTTCCATAGCCACTTTCAATCATTACTCTCCCAAATTCTTTCAAACAAAATAAGTAAAACCATCAACAACAAATTCCTGTTCTGTTGCCAGTAATGTTTCCTTCTTTTTTTTAAAGAGAGAGAGAGAGAGAGAGAGAGAGAGAGAGAGAATTTTTTTAATTTTTTTTTTTTTTTTTTTTTTTTTAGTTTTCGGCAGACACAACATCTTTGTTTGTATGTGGTGCTGAGGATGGAACCCGGGCCGCATGCATGCCAGGCGAGCAAGCTACCGCTTGAGCCACATCCCCAGCCCCTAATGTTTCCTTCTTGCCTTCTTGTCCAGCATAGACTGTGTGGTTCAACATTTCAATAATATGCAGCCAATTATGCCTGGTATATATTTATACTCATTAATTTATGTAGGGCTTCAATATTACTCAATATCTTCACTATGTTTTTCTGCTGAAGGTCTCTTTCAAGGCTTCTGTACTATTCTCAAAACTTTGAATCCCTCTACCTCCCTAAGCTATGCAGAAAGTGGGGAAAGGAGTAAGAAATCTGAGAATAGTGACTAGAAAAGAATTCAGAAGGAAACATTCTCATTCAACACAAAACTACATACACTTAAATTTTCAGACAGTCTGTTATCCTTCTCTCCAACTAGAACTTAGGAACTGTCCTTTGTTATATCTAAGGCTAATCCCTCCACATTAATTATGCTTATGGTCTCCATTTCTTTATCTCCCTCCCACCCACCCACTTTGATTTAACTTTTTGCACCATCCCTCCATAAATACAGATCTGGCTCATAACACCAGTATTATCAAATAAAATAGACTATATTATTAAAGTTTATTTGACTTCATCAGAAATATTAACTGTTAAACTATATGAACCTTTTTAAAATACTATTTTCCTTTAGTTTTCAAAACACAATAGTGTGTTATTTTCTTTCTTTTTTTTTTTTTTTTAGTTTGTTATTTTTTTCTCTCCTCCTTTTCAGGCTCATCCTCTTCTTAGCCATTATATGTCAGAATTAATCAATATTTGTTCATAAACCTCACCAGCTTCTTTTTCTGTCATCTTTCCCATGGCTTCAATTAGCACATATACACAAGGGAGTAGAATCTACATTCATCCCAGACATCTGTAAACTAAAGTAGGATATTCATTTAATTGTTCTATATCGTTCAGTTGTTTTAAAGATCCTTAAGATCAAAGCACAAACCTATCCTACCACATACATTCCTCTTCCAGGGTCCTCTATTTCAGAGAATTTTACCTCTAAGCCTCAAGTTGCACAAGCCAGAAATAAAATACATCCTCTATACCACCTCACTTCTACCCCATATCTAATGTAGTACTAAGTCTCTGGATTTGGCCTCTGCAATGTGTCTCATCTATCCAGTTCTCTCAATCTCCATTGCCACTATCCTAATTAAGTTAACAACAAGTCTTGATTAAATTAGAATTATAACAGTTTTCTAACTTATTCTCATATCTACTATCACACCCTTCCATCTGCTTCCAACTGCCAACATCAAAACAATTGTAATACAATCCTTATCCATGGCTATTCTTCCAAAGTATCTATCAATGTCTTCCCATTATTTTTAACATAAGATTAAAAAACCTTGACATTTCAGCAAATGGTAGCTTGGCCTTTGTCTACATCTTGTGTGTGTGTGTGTGTGTGTGTGTGTGTGTTCGTTCTGGGTGTCTTGTTGTTGTTGTTGTTTTGATACCTAGGGGTGCTTTACCACTGAGCTACATGTGCAGCCCTTTTTATTTTTAATTTTTAGACATTGTCTCACTAAGTTTCCTAGGGCCTTACTAAATTGTTGATGCTGTCCTTGAACTTCTGATCCTCTTGTATTAGCCTTTCAAGTCACTGGAATTACAGGTCTACCATGTCTGGCTCTTTGCCTACTTTTCAAGTGTTTCTTCTACTACACTCCTCTATCTCTCTGTACTTCAGCCACACAAGGCTTCTTACAGACCTTCTTACCTTCCACATTTCCTCATACCAAAAGGTCTTTGGATATGCTATTCTTTTTATTCTGAAACAGTTTTTGATTTGCTTTCAAGTCATCAAAGGAACTCAGTCAAATCCTTTTCTGATATTCTTTTTCTCTTCTCATCAATCTTAGTCTGTAGTTGTTTATTTGTGTGGTTATTATTGTATGTAATTTTCCTCTGGAGTCTAAACTCTAAGTTCTATAAGTGTATATTTGCTTTTGTCTACTTGTATTTCCAGTGCCTAGTAATTAATTGTTGATTAACTGAATGACTGAGAAAATGGGCACTTCATCAACATAGCTATAAAATTCATAAATAGGAGTTTAGTTATTTTGGTCACTCTTATTCATGCTTTTTTTTCTTAACAGAGGTACAGTGTCCTTACTTTTCTTGGATATCCAGTACTCTAAAGTGTTCATGTTGTATTTTTTCCTCATTTAAAAATTTTAGTTTTCAAGAAGCAAGGTAATACGCTCCTTGAAACTTAGAAATCTCAGGATGGTAAGGTTAATAGTTTTCTCTTTCCAACTGGATTTGCATTTAAAATGGATTAAACCTTAGAATTAAAGTTAAAAGGTTCTATTATGAGATTTCTTCTATCAGTCAACTAAATTCAGGAAGTCTCTGATCCAGAAGGTCTACTGAAAAGACAATTGTCATTACTCCATTATTGTGAAAGCCATTTCTTGTTTATGGTATAAGTTCAGGTTTATTTGGGAGTCTTCTACTAAAATTGTTCATAACATTTTTTACTGAGGTTTAGCTACACACATAATTTTGTTTATGTTACCTCAGAAGTGAATATGACTTGAGGTAAATATTATCCATTTGCACATAATGTAATAAATTTGCTTCCATTTGTTAACTGCCTTGAGTAATAATTATTGTTGAAGTTGTTAATGTCAAGATAGTATATAAATTATGCCAATAGCTATAGAAACACACACATATGGAAGAGGGGATAATGGGGAGAGGGAAAGAGAGAGTATTACTATCATATACTTTCATAAAGGTATATACATTATTAATTTTTTGAGACAGAGTCTTGCTAAGTTGCTCAGTCTGGCCTCAAACTCCTGGGCTCAAATATTCCTATTATCTCAGCCTCTCAAGTAGCTGGGACTACAGATGCATGCCACTTCATCCAGTTTTTCATCATTGACTTTATCATACTTATATTATTGGTGAGAACCAGTGCTTATAAAACACCTTTCTCCTTGGTATCCCAAAGAAGAATAACTTCCCTTCAGAAAAATAAATCAAATAAAACTTAGCACCAGAGCTAACAAATTCACCCTGGCTTTATGAATTATAGAAAGATATACATTTCATTAATTGGGAAATAAAATATCTTCAAGCAGGGAAAAAAGGATATTGACAAGTAGCTGAGAATTTGATTGATATGCAGTTGCATTAAAATAAGAGAAAAATGTAGTGCTATTTGTTGGTTTTCCTTCAGTCAACACAGGGTAATAAAAGAAACATATTTTTTAATTACCATTTCTTTCTAAAACGTAGAAATATTAGCCTCCAGATACCCATTTAAAAGCTCAAAACCAGATGGTAGAAAATATCCAACTGAATCAAAGTAGAGGGAGAACAATCTGAGTAAAGTGATTTGGAGACATCTGATGCACAGAAAAGGGGCAAATAATGACTCCAAGAGAAAGGAAGAGAAAGCAGAACTCAACCACTAAAGCCTCTGAAAATCTTAGACATATTTGAGAAAATGATATCAAGTCAATAATGGCCAAATTCACATCTTATTTCAGGGAATGGCTGGAAATCATAGACAGTAATTTCCAGCATCAGATGTGAAATTGCTCCTTTAAGTGAAAGTGATTTTGATACCTTAAATTTTCATGGTATCTTTCTTTTCCAAAAAACGTTTTCTCAGATGGAGGTTTGCAAAAACTCAGTGTTACTTGTTAGAAGAACCTTGCAAAGAGAATAAATGTCTCAAGGTACACGAACATTTTTTCTCCTTTTTATCAGTTTAGCTTCATATTCTTCACCAACCCCCATGCCCAGCCACCATATACTTCCCCTCTAACAAAGCAAAACACAATATAGGATTCCATTCAAATGAATGCTTCTTTTGAAGTAGAGGAACAAACTCTTCCCTGAATCAATTCTCTTTTCTGGGGATGTCATTATATCCATTCATTGATTTGCTTATTTTAAAAAAAATCAGTAACCATTTTGTTTTTTGCTAAACACTTAGAAAGATCTATAGGATAAAAACATGAGTAAGATATACAAGATTCTTATCCTTATGGAGTCCCCTATTGGTAAGGGATAAGGAAAAGCAAATCATTGAGGGGGAGGGGGAGGGACAGGAAAATAGAGGAAATGCAGAATAAAATTGACTAAATTGTATTATGTTCATGTATGATTATACAACAGTGAATTCTACCTTTATGTATATCTATAAAGCACTACTTTTAAAAAAACAATAAATAAATAGAAGTAAAACCAGCATAACAGAGGAAGTGAAACAGGGAAAGGGAGAAAGGAGGGCAAAAAGGAAGTACTAGGAACTGAAATGGAACAAATTATACTCCATGCCTGTGTGATTCTCTCATAATGAATTCCACTATTATGTATGACTATAGTAAAACAATAAAATATTTTTTAAAAGAAAAAAAGTTAATCAATAATCATAATATTGTGTCAAAAGTGTGAGGATAGGAAAATATAGATTGCTACAGGTGGAGTTTATAGCTGTTGGACCAACACAATTACTGATATCACAGTCTTTGATTCTCAAAAATATTTTTATTTAGATATTAGGTTATATGATCACTCTTGCTATAGGATCTAAAAGGAGAAATATCTGCTCTAGTTCTGGAGATTCAAAAGCATTATGTTTCTTTACTCTTTACTAGAAATAGACTCAATTCCTTGATCTGAAAATCATGTTTCTTTGCTTATTTAAAAATATTCAGAAAAAATATTCTAGATATAAATAGATTGATAGATATAATCTGACCATTGGGCATCATTGGTCCCTCAATATCATTATTAAGACAATTTATTATTCAATAAATATTTTCATAATTTCATTTACTAAAATATTTATGTAATTATATGAGTATTGATTCATTTTCAAGTATTTTCCCTAAAAGATATAAGCTTTACAAATAGTTTGTTAATTTAGCTGGTGAATACAAGATTCTATTTTCTGTACTTGAAACAAAAGAAAAGTTAATCTCTTAATCAAATGCTTCCACTAAATTTAGTCTTAAAGCATGGTGTTTGAGGATTTACTATTCAATGTTTCAACTATGCACAGAACACCCAAATAGTAATGCCATGTACCTATGTGTAACTTTACTGAGTAATGAGGTTTGCTGAGATATACATTATCTTGTAAGTATAGTATATGAAATAGAGTTACTCAGTTTATGAGTGAACCAAGCTAACTTCTAAGCTTAACATGACTTAACATTATTGCTTACATCTTAATATGACTCAGTGTTTCTCTGCTTAAGCATGCAAATGCATTTTATGATATGTAAGTATATGTTCTATTAGAGTGATATTTGCAATGGAGATACACAGAGTTTTAGTAGTTTTTCCTGGTAATTACTGCAGGTCTAATATACAGTTCTTAGATTGGTGGCCATAATACACTACTGCCACCTGGTGACATCATATTGACCACTCAGCATAAATTTAAGATCCAGCCCCCCCCCCCATCATACTGTGTAGCATGCCTTTGCTAGTTTGAATGAGTGTTGATTAGTACCCATGTTCTATACAATCTTAAAGAGACCATGCTTTATGTAAATGATTCTAAGTGAAGAAAAGTTAGTATACTCATAAAACTGGACAAGAGTAGACAGAAAGACAGAATATTTTAAAGCAAACTCAGTTGATCAAGCCATGAAAAAAAAAAAAAGCCATGCCCCAATAACTTTGAAAACAAAAGTTTTTCCATTTGAGAAAATGTACTACATTTTTAAGAATCTATTTCATTTTGAATTTTTGTGTTTTATTTTCTAATATTTTTTTATTTCAAAGTAAGCATATGTTCACAGAAAGTTGCAGAGACATTAGACAGAGGTTCCATGCACCCTTTGCCCAGTCCCTCAATGATCAGATCTTTGGTAAGCATATTATAATATCAAATCAGAAACTGCCATTAGTACTGTACCATTTTATTACATGTAAGCATCACCACAATCAAGTTACAAGATTATCCTATCACAACAAGGATCCCTTATTCTATTTTTTATAGTTGTACACTGCCTTGCACCAAACCTTTGACCACTTACCATTGCTAACCTGTACAAACTATTAATTTGTTCATCTTTATAATTTCATCAGTTTTAGAATGATAAATACATGGTATCATATAGTACATGACATTTTGAAATTTTATTTTCATGCAACATAATATATTAGATATCAATGAAATTATTTTATGTTATAAACAGATTGTTCCTTTTATTGCTTTCATTTCTGAGTAGTATTCCATGGTATGGATGTACTGTAGCTAAACTATTCACCTAGTATAGGCTGTTTTGTATGAGATAGTACAAATAAAAATGCTATGAACATTTATATTCCAGTTTTTGTGTGTACACAAGTTTTCATTTTTCTGGGATAAATGCTCAAGAGGGTGATTTTTTGGATACCAGTTGTATGCATGTTTCATTTAAAAAATGGTTAAGCTGTGTTCCAATGTTACTATACCAAGATAAGTGCAGTATAAAAACCTTTTTATCTCTTTGAACTTGCAGATTGTGGCCTCCATGGTTTCTGATGAGCAATCCTATGTTATTTGAATTGGTGAAGTGTCATTTTTCTCTCTGTTTTCAATATTTGGTCTTTTTTTCCTTAGTTTACAGAAGATAGGATTTACTTCTTATATGAATTTTTTTAAATTTATCCTTCTTGATGTTTGCTCAGCTTCTTACATTTGTGGTTTGTGTCTTTCCCCAAGTTTAAGGATATTTCATCTATTATTGCTTAAAATATTTTTAGATCTTCATGTTTTCACCCTTTATCCTAAGAAATGCCAAATATCCTTGACATTGTTCATTTTACCCCAACCTGTTTTCTCAGTTTACATGGAGTAGTTCATATTATTTTAAGTACACCTATTTTTTTTATTTTGTTCCCTCCATTCTCCTGTTAAGTCCATCAAGTTTTAACTATCTGTGTTCTAAAATTTACATTTGACTTTTTTAAAAAAGAAAATAAGAAGTGCCTTGTATTTTCATTGGTTCTTTTTAGTTATATATAACAGTAAAATTCATTTGATATAATTGTGTAAGTACGTAGTAAAAGTATTTCAGATTCATTCCACTGTCTTTACCTATTCTCCCTCTTTTCCCTTCATTCTATGTTGTCTAATGTACTGAATATAATCTACTGAATATCTGTTTTTCCCTCTTCCCCCTTATTGTTGGTTAGCTTCCACAAATCAGAGAAAACATTCAACCTTTTTTTTGGGGGGGGGGGACTGGTTTAATTCATATCTTCTGTTTCTTTCCTGATAGTTTCTACTTTTTATTTATTTCAAGAATATTTAAAATCACCCATTAAAAAATTAGTATAATGGCTACTTTAAAATACTTTTAGATAATTATAAACCTGTATCATCTTGCTGGCATCTGTTGATTTTTCTCTTCTCATTCAAGCTGAGATTTTCTGGTTCTTCATAAAAGTAGTGATACTTGGTTGAATAGTATACACTTGGGGTATTATGCTTTGAGATACTGGAACTTGAATCTCTGTTTTAGCAGGCTTCCCCTGACGTGTTCCAATGGAGGGAAAATGTATATCACCTCATCACTGTCAAATGGTGGTTAAATTCCAGATTCCATACTCTGCCTCTGTTGACATCCTGGAGTAAAAGAAATGCTTGACACTGCTGGGTGGGGTGGGAGTTTAAGCTCCCTAGGTGACCTCCATTGACAAGGTGGTAAATGGCTTTTTTATTGCTGGGAAGTAATGTCCTGATCACCTGCTAGTGAGATGCTTATCTCAATCTCATTCTACGATGAGAAAGGACATCTCATTAGAATCAAATGAATGTGGAAGCCTAGGTTCCCCATGCAGCCTTTGCTGATGAGGAAAGGTAAGAATGCCCTTTCATTTTTCTGGCATTTGTTTGGAGGAGTTTTGTTCTGTATTCCTGATGGGTTCTTCTCTTGGTCCTCTGGGTAGAAATAGTAGGCTTTTCCTATGGCTCTTTTTGTCTGGGCCTGTTAGCATTTCTGGGTTTTCAGTTTCTCCAGAAGCCACTCACATACAAACAAGGCAAAACAAAAACACAAGAAACTCGGCACTGTTTTTTCCCTCAAATTCTGGGTTGTCTAAACCATCTTCTTCTATACACCTCTGAGAATTTTCTTACGTTTAATATGTAATTTCTAGGGTTTCCAACTGTACTTAGTGGAAGAAATAGAAAAAAATTATATCTCCTCCATCATTCCAAATAGAGCAATCAGAATCCATTTGACTTTTATGATAGTCACCAAATTATAACCAAGTGTGTATAAATCAATCTATATTGCAGATTTTAACTCAGATAAAACTAATCTTGTTTTCCTTATTTGATTAATGCACAAAAGTAAAATTCTAAAGCTTGGAAATACATAACAGCCTCATACTTTTGAGGACATCTCTCACATAATTTTTGTTTAAAATATCATGCTTCAAGCCGGGCATGGTGATGCACGCCTGTAATCCCAGGGGCTCGGGAGTCTGAGGCAGGAGGATTGTGAGTTCAAAGCCAGCCTCAGAAATAACAAGACAGTAAGCAACTCAGTGAGACCCTGTCTCTAAATAAAATATAAAATCGGGCTGGGGATGTGGCTCAGTGGTTGAGTGCCCCTGAGTTCAATCCCCAGTACCCCCCCCCCAAAAAAAAAAATCATGCTTCATTATGGTTTGAAACTGCTTTACAAGTAACATTTAGAAAAACACAGAAGCACTTCAGCAGAATAAATCCCTAAGATCTGAGCATGGTGTTTTGTTTTTTCTTGTTTTGTTTTCATGTAAACCTTAACTTACTTTTAAAATTTATCTCCTTAAGAGGGTAAAAGCATCCTTTATTTTTAATTCCAATAGGATTACCTATCTCACCGACTAGATAGTCCATCTTATGACTATATTCTGTTCAGATCAGGGAGCTCAAATTTGATTGCCCTGTACTGTGACAAAAAAAATCATCATAGTTAATAAACTAAATAGATAAACTAAATAAAAAGAGATCTACTTTACACACAAAGACCTATATTTCACGGAGATTTTTCAAAGTTTCCCCAGCTCATCTTAAACTCTTTCTGAACATCATTTGCTAGGTGTATTATCAAAAGACAATGTATTGTGTACCTTGTGTTGTGATATTCTTTTATTAGTCATGACCACTGTATATTGTTATTTAACTATCTTCTCAGATAGATGGTAAAGTCCTTATAAGCACAAATCATGCATATATAACAGGTTTTAACTCTTGTTGCTAATTGACAGCAGGAGATATATATATATATATATATATATATATATATATATATATACACACTAAAATGGGGCAAAAGCAAAATGACCTTTAATTTGCATAACACAGAAAAAATATCTAAAGTCTGCATACCTATAACTAATCCTTGATGCCATCTTTGGGATGGCAAGACAGTTACATCATTTTCAATTTATTCATGAGGAAATAGACACCCAGTGAGAAGCATTTGAAGTAATACCTCTGAAGTCTAGCTGACTGGGTGATACTTGCAGTTCTATAGTTTAATAGGCATATTGAACTTAAGTAACTCATTATTCTTTCTATGCCTCAGTTTCCCCAAGTAGAAAATGGAGTTAACTTTAATAGCTCTCTGACATGGTTGGAAAGATGTTAGATAAAATAATGCTTGAAAAGAAATGAGAATAGTATCAGTTATTTAGTAAGTTATTGAAAATATTAGTAATTATTAAAATCTCTGATGATTTAACTTGCTTAAGATCACAGAGTGTGAGGAGAGTTGAATTCAAATCCAGATCTTCCTGCCTCCAAATTAAGACTATTTCCCATTTTTCAATTTGTCTGTCAAACACTAATTAGCTTCAAGAACATGAGTTTACTAGGCTCTAGATATTTCTTTTCAGATCCATTTTGCTTGTTGTTACATTCTTTCTGGAGTTAAGGTGACTCTTGAGCAAAATTTCCCTAGTACCAACTTCCTAGTGATTGATTTTCAGAGTCAGAATCATTCTTTCTCTGATCTACCTCTTCACTAAGTACATGTAAAGAATATTGAAGGACCACTAAACATCACCTAGAATCTCTCTGCTTACCATCATTGATATTCTGTCTGGATGCTCAGTACTGGTTATGGTACATCAGTCTATTCTTTGCCATTTCACCATGGTTTTACACAGAAAATTGAAGAAAAAGGATTAGTATTCACTGTTAAATTTGTTAAAAGTGAAGTTCAAAATCAAAGTCCCAATCAAAGGCTTTAATTATAGAAAAGAATTAGCAAAAAGTGGGATATTCTGGTATCATCACTATCCTAGAACCTGTATCATTTTATATATATATATATATATATATATATATATATATATATATATATTGCTTGTAAAGAAATTAGAACAGTGTCAGTTATTTAGTAAGTTATTGAAAAATATTAGTTACTATTAAAATCTGTGATGATTTAACTTGCTCAAGATTACAGAGTGATAAACCTAAAATTGTTGATAAACCTTTATTTATTTATATGTGGTGCTGAGAATTGAACCTAGTGCCTCACACATGCCAGGCAAGTGTGCTACCACTGAGCCCTAGCCCCAACCCTATAGTTGGTATTTTTAATGCCTCATAGGAAACCATTGATAGGAAATGTTAGCATATATTAACCAACCAGTTCATATTCCTTGGTATATCCTACACCATGGAAATTTGTCCAATGATCCCATGTTGGCCACATCCAATGGGAATTAAAGGTCATGTGTTGAATGAATATGCATGAGAAGGAGATTTGGTGGACAAGAAGAGGAGGAACACTTTTAAAATATTCCCTTTTACAGGTTTATTATATTGGCCAATATAAAAGTATCTCTCTTATCTCTTATATAAAGAAAAAACAGTGGACAGTAAGGGGAATATTTTTGGCTGGATAATTTCTAATTATGTCTTGAACATCTGCTGAGGTTTCCATGCCCTGGGATCACTCCCTCAGATTAATAAATGTGAAAAAATTTGCAATAAGCCAACCATTTCTAAGAAGTTTTCACTATATCTCATCCAGTATTTATCCAACAAGGGTAACCTTGCCATGTGAGAACACAGCATTCCTCCCCTCTGGAAGATTCAATAACAAGGCACCATCTTGGAAGAAGAGAGCCACTTTCACCAGAGAAACAGACTTGCAAGTGCATTAATCTTGCACATTCCAAGCCTCCAAAACTGTGAGAAAATAAATTTGCATTCTTTGCAATTTACTCAGTCTCAGATATTTTGTTATAGCACAACAAATGAACTAAGACATGTGACTAACACAATTCATTAATTCTTCAGTGTTTGGACATTGTTATACTTCTGATTATATATTGATAGTTTTTTTGTATTATAATAGCTTTCTTAATATACCTCCTGGTGCACATTTATATTAGCTCCTTCAGAGTATATAATAGAAATATAATTGCTAGCTCATATGTTAAGCACAGGTGTTACATTATTTGTATGACATTACTAATGCCAAGTGGTTTTCCACGTTCTTATATGAAGGCACACTTCATTACAATGCTATCAATTAAGTTCAGAAGGGTCTTTGTTGGAAAGAAAATATAATTCATGTTAATTCCATTACCAACAGCCACATTGAACAACGTACTATAATACCCTCTCACCTAGACATCTAAATTCACATCCTATCTAGCTTTATATCTTGTGGCTACAGCTTTATGCAATGTTTGATTATTCAGAAAATCCCACAGTAAAAAAAGCCCATAAAAGACATAACTTTTTTATGAGCCATAATCCCCAAAACAGGAAGAAGAAAAAATGATTGAGAAGAAAATCAATCTAACACCCACTTACCATGCCTTATCCTTTGCATGGCTTGACTATTATTTGTGTATTTTTCATTTTATGACACAATTCTCATATGTGTAAATGATGATTTTAATGAAAAATTTCAAGCAAGCTAAACTATAAGAAAAAAAAACACAATACATTGCACAAGTCTGTATTCACTACCCTGTGGTCTCAATGTGCCCTTCAAAGTCCCTATGTTGAAACTTAGTCAACAATGCGGTAGTATTAAGAGAGATAACATTTAGGGAGTGGTTAAGTCATAAGGATACAGTTCTTATCAATAGGATGAGCAATCTTTTAACAGGGTCAGAGGGAACAAGCAATGTTTCCTTTTTTTCCTTCTTTTCCTTTTCCCATATGAGACTATGTCGGGATTTTTAGCCTCCCCTCCCCCCGTTCCCTCCTGACCTGCAGGAGAGATTTGGGGAGCATGCCCCGACCAGGATGAACCAAGAAAGGTAAAGGTCGACTGGCCACCTGCACCCAGCCCTCCATCACCGGAGGACAATCAGACGTGCCAGGGAGAACAGTCAAAGCAGGATCTCATTTATTGAGAAACACACACAGCTAATATAATGTACAGGAGCCAATCAGGATAAAGGTCAGCAGGGTGGGGAGAGTTCACATGTACACCCATCCTACAGGCAGTAATGGGAGACAGGAACTGTCCGTGAGGACAGAAGGGTTCTGAGCCTATCCTAGAGGTGGTCCAATTCATCACAACCCATGGCAATGCCTTCTGGCTAATCACCAGGTACTCTCTTAGCCACATGTGGCCCAAGGACTGGGAAGCGGGTAGCAGCCAGCAAGTTATGTTTCCTCTTTTCTAATGCAATATGCCCCACGTTACATCATTCCCTACACAATGTTCAACTCCCAGAGGATACAGCAATAAGGCACCATCTTGGAAGTAGAGACTAGCAGTCACCAGACACTTGAGTAGCACCTTGATCTTGGACTTTCAGCCTTCAGAATTGTGAGGAATAAATTACTCAGGCTTAGCTATATTGTTTTAGCAGCAAAATAGACTAAGAATTTCCTTAAGAGAATATTTTATGTTTGTATTCATATATATTGTATACATATATGTATATATATTCATCCTTAAAAACACACAAAATGTTATCATTTATGAAATCATGGTAGTGAATGTACAGGTATTTTGTCTATTCTTTTTGTAGTTTAATTTACACATACAAAACCTTTTCATAAAATGAAAAACTCAAAAGCCAATTTATTATAATAATGCAATGTACATATGAGAAGTATCCAAAATCAAATATGAAAAATAACAATGAAAACCCTTTGAAATTCCCTGTGATCCTATTCTTCCTCTCATCTTTCTTCCTGGAAGTAACCTCTCTCCTGAATATTTTTGTATCCTTCCTTTTTATGTATTGGCATATATGTATATGTCACTAAATAATATATAATGTTTTTTGATTTAAACATTTTAAACAAATGAAATCACTTTTTACCATTGTTTCTAAATTCCATATTTGGGTTCTGATATTTATCCATATAGTATACCACTACCTCTTTGTCATTTTCTGTATTATGCAGATTGACAACAATTTATGTATTTATTATCCTATTTATTTGGAAGAATTATTTTTCTTCTCACCCTACTTTTCACTGCTGTAAGAAACACTGCAAAAATATTAGTGGACTTGTATAGATGGATGTGCGTAGAAGTTTTCAAACTTATACCTAGAAGTGAAATGACAGATTTGTAGAGTTATGAATATTATTTACTTTACTACAGGTTACCACTTTACTCTCAAACATGACTGACAACACTTTTTCCAGAAGTATATCAATATTTCTGCTTATTTTTCATCATCAATACTTTATCACAGTACAGAATATGATGCAATAGGGGACTGAGAAGAGGTTAGAGATTAGGTGAGGTGTGATCATGAAGTGACTATAGAACATACTAGAGAGCTTTGAGCCTGAGAATCTAGTAAAATATTTTCATCAGGAGAATGCCATTATCAAATTATCCCTTCAAAAAGATCATAGTATGCAATATAGAGGATGGATTGTAGGTTTTATGGAAGGCCCTTAGAGGAAGTAGTTATTACTAGCCAATTTTTCCTCATTTTCTTAAATTCCTTTGTTTTTCTTTCAATGAAAAGAATAAATTCTCCTTTCCACATTAATTGATTTTCCTCTAGTGGCACTTCAAGGTCATAAAGCTCTAGCCTAAAAAGAAAGAGAACAGGTTTTACCTCCATTGTTTGGCAGTTTTATAAAGGACACATACTGTGTAGAAGAGACATACAGCCTCTGTCAATTGTACAAACCAATAAACACACCTTTATTGCTAATTACCATTTTCTTTTTGTGCTACTGTTTGCCAAATGGCATTGAAAGCTCAAGCACAGATGCTCATTAGCATCCTTCTTGATTTACTGATAATTCAGCACTGACAGTTTAATAAGCATAGGGATCAACCCAAAGATTATTTGTCACCACATTTTTGGGACAGTGCCTTTTCTAACCTCTTGAACTGAACAGCCTGTCCAGTTTTTCAATAATTGTACCAAGAATATGATTGCTTTAAATTTATACTCCATATTTTAATGAAGAGATTCAAACCTATCTCCCCCATTCTTCAGTTTCCCTTCACAATAATCTGTCAGTTTATGAACCTCCTCTCCCAAAAGAAGAAACTGAGGGGTATGTCCAAATGAAACTTATTTCATCTATTACTGAATATAAATAGTAAAATATAAGGACTTTTTTTGAGGCTCAATAGAGTTCTTAACTGTGGTTTTGCCTATGTAAAACACGGCAAAACATGGAAGGCCAAAAACGATAAAACTACCTCCATCCAGACCTTTATTTTTAAATATTTTTAGTTACAAATGGACACAATGCCTTTAATTACTTAATTAATTAATTATATTTATTTTTATGTGGTGCTGAGGATTGAATCCAGTGCCTCACACATGCTAGGCAAGCACTCTACCACTGAGCTACAAACCCAGCCCCAAGACCTTTTCTAAAAGCACCTAATTTTATTCATGAAGTCTATACCTTCAGGAATTAGTCACCTACAGAAGACCCGATTTCTTAATACTGTTGCATTGATAATTAAGTTTGAACATGAATTTTGGAGGGGACAAAAAATTCAAACCATAGCATCACATATGGAATTCTATACAGTAAAGAAAATGAGTGAACCAGAGCTAGAAGAAATCATGGAAGAACATATAAAGAATGATTCTCTCCATAGAAATGATAAGACATAAAAGAATTAAACTATATATTTTAAGGGACATATTTGTATATAAAAAACTATGAGAGGAAAGCATTATCATGGTGGATACATAGTTTAGGATTTAGTATATTAGTTCCCTTTTTTGGAAGAGGGAAAACTATTAGGCAGCAACAACATAAAGGGAACTTCAAAGAAATTAATAATTTGTATTGCTTAGGATTGATGGTGGATATATGTATGTTTGTTTTTGTTATTTAAAATATGCACATATATTTTCTTATATATGTATCTTATAATAAAAATAATTTTAAAACAGTTCTGGTACTACTGCACTTGAGAGGTCTCAGTGAAGATCAGAGGTCCAATGGTCTTTGTTAGAGTCATGGCCTGGTAACCTCCTTTTACCTGAGGGTCTTTGGACACATGATTAAATGTTTTGTCCATGTTTTGAAAGGTACTGAGCCATGGCACTATTAGTGCCATGTGCAGTGTCTAAATGGCATCCCTATTCATAATTATCTCATCTTCCCATGGCAAAAAAAAAAAAAAATCCTAAACTCCATTTTGTACTTTGAGTGTTTTTCTTCTTTCCTTCACTTCTTTTTGTTCTGGGAATGGGGTACTAATTGTATCACACAGGATAGGCAAGCACTCAACCACTGAACGATACACCCAATCCCAGGACTTTCTTATTCCTACAGTTCATTCAAAATGCAAGTCTGCTTAAGTACACATATGGCTATATTATATGAGTGTGAATGAAGTTATCCTTAGAAAAGGAGGAATATGAGCAGACTGAAGACACTGAGTGTCTGAGCATGGAAAAAGATAAGCAGGAATGGGATAAAAATAAGAATTGGGAAAGTAACACCAAGAACCTTGTGGACTTCACCATTTTTCCTATATATGATAAGAATAGAAAGGGTATTACAATGCTTATTCACTGTAAAACTAGGTATTTATTAGCTTTGTGGTCCTGATGGAGGATATAGGCTTTAGAGGAGCCTCTTTGAATTGATGATTAAGTTTGAACATGAATGTTCAAACGACACTGTTCAGCCAGGCATGGTGGCAAATGCCTGTAATCCAAATGATTAGAGAGGCTGAGACAGGGGGATCACAAATTCAAACCAGCCTCAACCAGACTCTGTCTCAAAATGAAAAAAATGGGGTGCTGGGGATATAGCTTATCCTTTAAGTGCCCCTGGGTTCAATCCCTGATACCAAAAAGGGGGAAAGACAATGTTCAACCAAGAGCAGTGGCTGGGCTAATCTGGAAAAGTAATAATACAAAATCAATATCTAAAGGAAAGTCACCAGAATGTCCAATGAGCTGGAGTGTGGGTCAGGGGCAAAAATTATAAGGTTAGTTAAGGGAAGAAATTTGAAATTGCAGATAACAAGCAGCAGGTTGGGCTACAAAATGATAGCACCGACAAATATTAGCAATGTGTAGGGTATTAATCTGTCAGAAGTTTAAAGCCTTCCACAAACACCCAAGTGGTATCCGACTAGCAATGTGCTTTCCTGCACTCATTTTTGTTCATTGTGGCATAACTACAGTGAACATTCAGACAAAAATCTGTCATTATTTATTCAATAGTAAAGTTGACTCTAGAGCTACAGACAGAAGGCCCAGTATTCAGCTATATCTGAGGAAAACAAGCCTGGAACCAGTAGTTTCAATTCTGGCACACAAGCTAGCATGAAAGTCACTCCCCATTCAAGGGCCAAGTCTGACAAAATCAAATTCAGTTGCTTTAATTGTCATGCAGCTGGCTTAAAATCATTTGCTTATTATGATGTCATTAGCCTTTCAACCTAATATGTACATTCATAATTGTTCAAAAAAGGTATAAAGTCATGAAATACACTATTTAAATAGTAAATCCAACTCATTTAAAATTTAAAATACAGTTCCTGGCACACAGTAGGCTCTCAACAAATGTTTGTTGAATGGAGTTGAAATTAGGAAATTAAAAGAGATTGTTTGGCTTTCCAACAGTACATTAAATTGAGTACACTATTTCTCAAGATGAAAGGAAGCTAAATGAAAGGAAATGGGTTTATTTGATTGTCTCACATACATAATAACATGAAGTAATATGGGAATTATTTAGATTATTCATCTCAAATTTTGTCTGACATAGACAGATGAATGAAGCTTTGTCTTTATAAATCTGCATTGCTCAGAGAGTGCTTTCAATCCTCTCTTCCCCTCTCTAAATGGAAAAAAACAGAGCACTCAAAACCAAGTCTTGGATTTGTAAATACAGTGTGCCATCTATTTAGCTGTACTTCCTTGGAGAAGATAAGTATAAAGTCATTGCAACAGATTCAAGATGGAGATATGACAAGCTAAATGGCTTCTTAATGTTCCAGCACCTGCTTTCCTGTTTGCTTCTGATTTATGCTGGAGGCTCTTTTAAAAACTCTGCATTCTTCCTAGTTACCACATTATATTTTGGTATCCAAAGAGCTAAGTGAGGCTAGGGGAGTTGTTAGGAAACCGATTGTAAGAGGTTTTGGATGTATAGGTAACAAGTTAGATAGAAAGCAAAAGAGATTTACAAACATAATGTTAATATTATAAGAGCTCCTCTCTACTGGGTGACTTTGGTTTCAGTACCCCTCAGCCTCAGCTGGAGTGGCATTTGGAGCTGATTGGTAACGGAGGTACTGTGGAAGTGCCTAACAGACTTCCAATCTAAATATGAGACAAAGAAACTATCTAATTATATTTCTAACTTTATTTATAGGCATGTTAACCAACATAAGACTATAGAAGATACAAAAGAGAATTAAGAAAACCATATTAAATATGCAACTTGATTTTGACAAATAAATGAAACCCCCAATTCTTTTCCTGTAAGCCATGGTTGTCCTGGCAGAATCAAGCACCAAAAGAGATTATAAGATCTAATTTTTATCACTTTACCTTCTTACATTAAATACACTCAAATATGATTTTGCATTCATGTCTGATCAGTGGGGGAATATTAGAAGTACATGGAGAAATTGATACACAAGAATTTACAAAAGAGGAATGGGAAGAAATTTATGCATAAATGTAGTGATTATTTTTTGTATCTAATATGTCTGACTTTATTAAAGAAATTATCACTTTTTTCTACATTAAGATAATTGTTTTTGGGGCTGGGGATGTGGCTCAAGTGGTAATGTGCTCGCCTGGCATGCATGGGGTGCTGGGTTCAATCCTCAGCACCACATAAAAAAAAAAAAAAAGATGTTGTGTCCACTGAAAACTGAAAAATAAATATTAAAAAATTCTCTCTCTCTCTCTCTCTCTCTCTCTCTCTCTCTCTCTCTCTCTCTCTCTCTTCTCTCTCTCACTTTAAAAAAAGATAATTGTTGGCAGTGTGATAATGCATTCAAGGAGACAACATTATTATCAAAGAGACCAGTTAAGAGATTACTGCTACAGTTCAGCCAGTAACTGAGAATGGTCAGGACCACAGTAAATGGTAATGAAATTTAAGAGAAATAGACAGCTGAGGGAGTTTCATACCTCTGTAGTAGAAGCAAAGGAATTGCATGGTCTGGGGATATGGTTCAATAGTAGAGTACTTGCCTAGCAGGAACAAGGCACTAGGTTTCATCCCCAGCACAGAGAGTGATGAAGCCAGCCTAATTCCATTTTAAGATTGGGAGCCATCTCATCACAAAGTCATGAAAAGTTAATTTTGGTTTTACTATAAATTACTGTGATTTCTAAACTTGTTTGGAATTCCTGCCCATGCCTTGAACTCATCCATGCCTGGCTCCCCCTGACCAGATAACAACCTTCTCTGAAACCTCAGCAGTGCCTCATAAATTCTGATATTGTGATCTAAATTTACTCCCTACCTTGACATATCATTCCATTAGATCATTAACCTGCTATCTGCCTTTGTATTATGCTTGTCAAAATCCTATTATCTGTAAGTTAAGACACCCCCCTTTGCAACTTTTTTGTGCTATACAACCTTGTTCCTAGAGACCTGGGGTGCTGATCTCTAGCCCGTGTTGGGAGAGATAGCTGCTGATCAGCTCTTCTTTTGTGTACTCAATATAAGCTTGCTTTAATTAGATTTAAAGTTGGAGTTGGTGGCCTTTTCTTTGTGTCAGGGATCAATGAGAGAGAGAGAGAGAGAGAGAGAGAGAGAGAGAGAGAGAGAGAGAGAGAGAGAGAACTGGAGAGAGTAGAAGAGAAAAAGGAGTCTAAAACAACACCTAAATTTCAGATTGTAGGACAGAGTAGCACTATGAGTTGAGCATGCATGTAACAAAAGAGTTGGTAAGCAGGAAAGAGAGATGTCTAATTTGGGGGAATAATTTCTAAGGTTCTATAGAACAGTAGGGTAACTATAGTTGACAACATGAAACTCTATGTTTCAAAATAACTAGTAGAAAGGATTTTGAATTTCCCCATACAAAAAAATGAGGTGATGTATATATTAATTACACTGATATAATCATAATATCTTATATACATGCATTAGAATATCACACTGTACCTCATAAATATGTAAAACTATTATGTGTCCATTAAAAATTTTAAAGTATTTTACATGGACACATAGCTTCAAGTGCTGACAAATCAGTATATTAAATGATAGTACAAAGAATTATATTCCCGTATAATGCCTATATGGTACATTTTTTACCATCTTAACATTTTTGAGTTTGGGATATGTTTTACAGTATGTGTGAACACTCAATGTCATTCTTTAGTGCAGAGTTCTCTCAAAAACTGCTAGATCACTAGTTCACTTTACCCATAATTAGAATTATACTCAATGATACAAGACTGAAATCTTTTCTTTAAGATCAGCAAAAGATAAGGATACCTATTTTTGCTTTGATTCAACAGTATTGAAATTTATAGACAGAACAATTTAGCAAATGAAAGAAAGAAAATGCATCAAATTAGAAATAAATATAATGATCTTTTTCCAAAAATTACATGATCTTCTAGACAGAAATATCCCAACCATTCACTCACCTACACATGTGAACTGTTAGAACTAGTTAGAATAGTAGGTACAGTACACAAAGACAATACACAAAAATCAATTGTGTTTCTCTGCACTAACAACAATCTGAAAAAAAGGAGAGAGAGAAATTCCACCTACAATAGCCTCAAAAAATAAATTACTTAGGTATTAACCAAGAGGATGAAATATTTGTACTCTGAAAACTATGGAATATTCTCAAAGGAAATAAATAATTATTAATAGTAAATGGAAAGATATCCTATGCTCATGGATTTGAAGACAGTACTGTATATAGTAAGATTACTATCCAAAGGGATCTAGAAATTCAATGCAACTCTTATCAAATTACCATTGATGATTTTTGTAGAAGTTGAAAAATCCATTCTACAATTCATATGAAATGGACATATTATCAATATCATGCACAGAAAGGCCAAAACAATCTTGAAGAATAAACTCAAAGTTGGGGGCTGGGAATGTGGCTCAAGTGGTAGTATGCTCCTCTGGCATGCGTGCGGCCTGGGTTTGATTCTCAGCACCACATACAAACAAAGATGTTGTGTCCGCCGAAAACTAAAAAGTAAATATTAAAAATTCTCTCTCTCTCTCTCTAAAAAACAAACAAACAAACAAACAAAGTTGGATGACTCACACCTCTTGATTCCAAAACTTACTACAAAGCTACAGTAATCAATAAGAACTGTATTACCTTTAAGCCAGTAACACAAGACCTGTATTTTATGGGAATACAGGTCTTATGTTACTGGTTTAAAGACAGACATAAGACCAATGTCATAGAATACAGAGTCAAGAAGTAAACTCTTGCATCTATGATCAAATAACTTTTTCTATGGGTGCCAAGACTGAGAAAACTGAATATTCACAGGAGAAAGCATGAAGTTGGGTCCTTACCTTACACTACATACAAAAATTACTCAAAATGGATCAAAACCTAAATGTAAGACATAAAACTATAAAACTATTAGAAGAAGACATAGGAGTAAAACTTCATGACATTAGATTTGGCAAAAAGTTCTTCAATGTGACACCAAAAGCAACAAAAGAAAAAATAATTTTTATCTTATTATGGACTGAATTGTGTTGCCCTAAAACTCATATCTTGAAGCCTTAACCTCCAATGTGTCCGTATTTGAGGATAGGGCCTTTAGAAAGGTTAAGGTAAAATAACCTTAATTATTTTAGGGATAAGATCCTAATCCATATGACTGGTGTCTTTGTGTGATGGCACTTGTCTGTAACCCCAGCTACTCAAGAGGCTGAGGAAGGAGGATCACTAGTTTTACACCAGCGTAGGTAACTTAGTGAGACACTGTTTCAAAATTTAAAAAAAAAAACTGGAACTGTAGCTCAATGGTAGAGCATTTGCCCAGCATGTGTGAGGCCGTGGATTCATCCCCCAGTACAGAAAAATAAAAAAAGAAAGGAAGGAAGGAAGAAATGAGAGAGAGAGAGAGAGAATAAGGCAAAGTGTACTTTCTCTTTTCCCCTCCCCCAACAAGCACAGAGGAAGGGTCATGTGATGATACAGTGAAAAGGGAACTATCTGTAAGTCAGGACATTGATCATGGACTTCTTTTTTAAAAAATATTTTTTAGTTGTAGATGGACACAATACCTTTATTTTATTTACTTATTTATTTTATTTGGTGCTGAGGATTGAACCCCAGTGCCTCACATGTGCTAGGTAAGTGCTCTACCACTGAGCCACAACCCCAGCCCCTTGATCATGGACTTCTAGCCTATAGAATTGTGAGAAAATTCATGTTTGTCACTTAAGCCACTTGGTATGTGGTATATTGCTATGGCAGTCCAGGCAGATTAATACTGATCTCATCAAAATTGAAAACTTTTGTTCCTCAATGACACAATCAATGGAGTGAAGTCGCTATACACAGAGTGGGAAAAATACTTGTGAATCATTTATCTGATAAGGAATTAATATCTAAAATATATAAATAATTTCTAAAATTTAACAAATGCAAAGAAAACCCTTATTAAAAATTAGAAAATTACCAGAATAGACATTCCTCAAAATACAGTCATATAACAATGGTATATGAAAAAAGTGCTCAATGTCATAATCATCAGGAAAATGCAAATCTAAACTAATGAAAACTCACTTCATATCTGTTAGAATGGCTTTCTTAAAAAAAGAACAGCTTCTTCAGGTAAGAATGTGTAGAGGTTGTACATTATTGACTATTGTTTATAATGCAAAATGGTGCAGACACTGTGGAAAATACTATGAAGATTCCTGAAAAAATTTTAAAAATAGAATTACCGTATGATCCAGCAATCACACTTCAAAATAATTGAAATCAGGATCCTTAAGAGATTTTAGCAATCTCATGTTCATTGCATTATATGCAACAACCAAGATATGGGAGCAACTTAAGTGTCTGACAACATATGAAGGGTAAAGAAAATACACACATACACATACACAGAATGACACTATGGAATATTGTTTATCCATTAAAAAGAAGGAAATCCTGTCACTTATAATAACATGGATAAAACTAAAGTACCATTAAGTGAAATAAGCCAAACACAGAGAGACAGATAATATATGATTTCATTTATTTATAAAATCTAAAAGTCACTCAGAGGCAGAGCATACATAGAATGGTGACTTCTACAAACTGGGATAGCAGAGAATGGGAGTTATTGTTGAGAGCCAGAGCCGAAGGGGCCCCAGCAAACTTCAAGCTTCCAGCAAACTTCCAGCTGCCAGCAAACTTCCAGCTGCCAGCTGATGATTGGCTCACAGCGGCCCCAGCAACTTCTAGCTGCCAATTGATTGGCTCCTCTGCAGTGATGCTCATTGGGCTGTTTTCCTGCCCTTTCAGACCACGGAGCTGCTCGTTGGGGGACTTTTTTGGCTCCGCCCATGTGACCCAGCCAATCAGCCTCAAGAGCAGGAGGAGTGGGGGAGGTTGAGAGGCTTGTGGGAAGCCGGTGGTGGCAGTTGGGCTCTGAAGGTTTTTCCTGAGGAGCTGTTTTGTTTGGCGTGTGTGGTTCTAAAAATAAAGTTCGTTTCTTTTGACAAGTGGCTCCTGAATTGTGCCCAGCCAGACTGTGGCATTTGGTGGCCTGTACAGGGAACGAACCCGCGACCTTGGAGTTATTGCGGCAAGTTATTATATCATGGATAAAGAGTTTCATTTGGAGCCAGGTGTGGTAGCAAATGTCTGTCAATCCCAGCAACTTGGGAGACCAATGTAGGAGGATCACAAGTTCAAAGGCAGCTTCAGCAAATTAGCAAGGGTCTAAGCAACTCTCTCAAAATAAAAAAATAAAAAGGGATGGGGATGTGGCTCAGTGGTAAAATAACCCTGGGTTCAGTTCCCAGTACCTCCCCCACATACTCACACACAAAATACTTTCATTTGGAAGTGATGAAAAAGTTTTGGAGATAAATAACTTGCACAACACTGTGAGAGTATTTAATGCTACTGAATTGTATGCATAAAAGGGGTTAAAATAGTAAATTTAATCTTATGTGTATTTTACTACAATGAACATTTTGAAAATAAGAATATATCACCCCAATTTGTGAGCCTTAAAGAAAATAGTCCATCCTCTAATTGAGGTTAAGTTGGGAGGGATACATCATATTAAATTTCATTGAGAGCCAGCCTTCTATGATTTTTACTCTTTGCTGGTAGATTATGGAAATTGTTGTAGCCTCCCAGGGTCATTATTTTTCTCTTCAGTCAGAGGGAACAATAAGAATTTTATTCACGTTTTTCCAAAAATTAAATACTTAAACTGACCCACTGGAAAGTTGGCTAGGCATTTTAAATCCCCTTGTGTCCTCCAAGGGTGAATAAGGTTACAACAGCCCTTAATAACATTTCCATTAGTTCACAGAGAAGCATAGGTTGGGCCAAGTGCTGACGCTTTGTATTTAATTTTCTAAATTTAAACAAGGCCATCAATTCTACCACCCATTTCTTGGCCCAAATCCCCCAAATTTTCACTTCATTTTTGCCTGCCTTAATTTTGTCTCCATCTTTCAGTTCACCTGGGAACCTGACCTGTATCTCTCTCCCATTCCCATCTACACATTTATCTTTTTGCCTATTTGTGTTTTCTAGTTTGACTTTATCATTTTCTAGAAATACCTAGTAGCAAAAATCATACATTTTTCTGAATACAGCTGTATCCTTGGAACCCTACAACTTGTTTGCACTGTTCATAAACTAGAAACCCTCTTTGATTATTTGAATGTGTCAGGTGTTCCCAGCTTATATATATACATGCTATTTCTAATGACTCACCTGTTTTAACCTGGCCTTTGCCCAAATCAAACTCCTATTCATCAATCATATCTCAGTTTCAAATGTCACTTACACAGAAAATTTTCCCCAGACCTTCCTTCTCTTGTTTTTAAATTATCTCCTGTTTAGAAGTCTAAAAGGCTCCCTCCCTTCTCTCTCTTCCTTCCTTCCTTTATTGGGATTGAACCCAGGGTTGCTTTGCCAGTGATCTACATCCCCAGCTCTTTTTATTTGTTATTTTGAGACAGGATCTCACTTAGTTGTGGCAACTAGTCTCAACATGCGATCCTCCTACCTCCGCCTCCAGATTTGCTGGAACTACAAGCATGTACATAATTACCAGCATTTTTCCTTTATAATACATCACAGTTTACATATATTTGCTTGTGTGATTATCAAACTTGATAAGGGAAGGGACCATATCTGTCTTATTTATAATTTCATCATTGATACATAGTATAGGTCCCAGCGCAAATTTTGGTTGAAGAGATGAATGAAAACAAAAAACAAAAATATGTAAATATCACCCAAATTATCTGTTGTTGTCCCACTTCCTGAAAAGATTTGGAAATCCTACTGTTTCTCCTGAATATCTTAAACCCCATAGTATGGGATCCTAGTACTGCCAGAATCTGTACAGACCCAGAAAATTTGGCTAGCTGATTCCCATTAGCTATACTAAAAATATCAGGAAGTTGATACATATACACTCATCCAATAACATTTCCCTCAACACTATCACTAGGGTAAAATGTTGGGACTATCTCTCCTTGTCCATGGTAATCCCTATCCATTTCGTACAATGTGCCCATTTCAGACTTTAGTCTCTAATTTGTTATTGATATTCATTTTGGCTTCTAATATTTTTTTAGGGGTGAGTGGGAGCTGCTGGTGGTGGATATACAGTTTATCTATACATTCTTCTACAGGGGACACATTGAAATCATTCCTTTCCTTCTGCCTATCAGAGAAGAATCAAAGAGCTAAGATCTTGAGTTCAATTTTATTTAAGCTTTGCACATATTAATTCAAGGGAAATTTTACTATTGTTTCAAATGATAGTATTCTAGGAAATATACTTGTAATGATCTTTCACTATGCTAATATACCAATTCATCTATTATAAATATGTCGTCCTCCTGCAAAACAGCCATCTCTATATCTTTTGGATTAGTTACACAATTGTTCATCTGAGACAATATGATGAGGCTTCACTTTTATGAATAAGTAGTGACAGTTGCTAAGTTCCAATATAACATCCTATCTGTCCCTTGAACTAGGCAATCTGTAATTTGCAGCAGTATCACTTTCACCATAAATTTATAAAATATTGGAGCTGGACCAGATTGCAAATATTAACTAATAGAATCATTTTATTTTACAGTTGAAAAGACTGAGGCCAAAATGATATACTCACTCTGGGCCAAGTAATACTAGGGTTCTGCCACCCTACATTATATCTCATAGCTATTAAATTCATTACTTTAAAAATGTTCATCTTCACTCATTTCTTCTCCCTTTTGAGGTCCAGGCAAAAACTCCTAAGTTATCTCTGTATAAGTTCTATGGCTAGCCATAATCCTCCCCTAATATCTCACTAATTTTATTGTCGGGGTTTTTAGCCCCCGTCTCCTCCTGACCAGTAGGAGAAGAGGGAGAAGCACGCCCCAACCAAGATGAGCCAAGAAAGGTAAAGGTTTACTGGCCGCCCACACCCAGCCCTCCCTCCCTCCCTCCCAGGAGGATAATCAGATATGCCAGGGAGAACAGTCAAAGCAGGATCTTCATGATGTAGAAGCTGGTATATGTATGTATGTATGTATGTATGTATATATATATATGTATATTGTAATTAACTACCAGCTTCTACGTAGTCAATGGTCTAGTTCCAAATTTACTTAAAAACAACTCTGTGCACATATGTGGAAGGAAGCCTAATGCTGTCAGAAAATGACTTTGAAGCGACACAAAGCCTGGAATAGTTTGATGCTGAGAGAGATTATGAAGAAGTTTGGACTTTATAGAGAATACTGGCTGAGATATCCAGGAGAATATAGGCTTAAAGGATGCTGAGAAAATAATCTCTCTCTCCTCTGAACCCTAAGATGTATTTGCTACAATAAATCTATGACTTCATGTGACCCCATTATAGTGTCAAAATTTTGGTATTGCTTTAGAGATTAACTCTCCTCTCAATAATATTCTGTTGCCAAAAATAAACCAGTAACAATACCTCTTGCTGTTGATCCATCCATTCATCTATCCAAACCACAAACATTCACTATTTGAAATGTAATATGTCAGGCATTCTTGGAAGTTCCAGAGACATAACAGACATTGTCTCCAGCGGTTCCCCAGAGTTGGAAAACTTTTACACATAATTTCTTTAAGCTTTCTGTCTCTTCCTTTCTCTATTATCTTCTCTGATTCACATAATACAAATATTAATGCTCTTGATGGTTACGCATCACTCCATAGACTTTCCTTATTTCTTTTCATTATTTTTCTCCTGAGTTGAAATTTTCAAATGTCTTGTCATTGAGTCATTAGATTCTTTTTCCTGCTTCATCAAGCTGATGGGTGTGTATGTTAGAGAGAGGGTGGGGAGGGGGAAGTGTGTGTGTGTGTGTGTGTGTGTGTGTGTGTGTGTGTGTGTATGTACTGGGGATCAAACCAGGGCTGGGCACATGCTAGGAAATTATTCTACCACTGAGCCACATCTCAACCTTTTCAAGTCAGCTCCTGATGCCCCCTATTGTATTCTATTTTCATCCCATTTATTGTATTCTGCTACAAAATGTATTGTATGCTTTATGATTTCTATTTCTTTAATGAACTGTTAGTTTTATTCATGCATTGTTTTTTAAATCTTATTGGGTTTTCTATTGTGTTTTCTTGCAGCTTGCTGAATTTCCTTATAACAATTATTTTGAAAAATTTTTCAAGGCAATTTATAGGTTTTCATTTGTCTGGATTGATTAGCATAATATTATTCTATTTATTCAGTAGTGTCATATTATGTTTATTTTGTGAACCTCTGTGTGTGTGTGTGTGTGTGTATGTTTGTGTTCCTAAAGTCTTGCATTTGTGTTTACTCATCTGAAGAAGTATTAAACTCCTTAAATCTTTCCTGACTGATGTTAGGACAGAAACACTTTCATAAAAGAACATGGCTAGTTATGAGTCTCAAGAGTTTTTCTATGGATGTGATTGCCTCACCCTTCTCAATCTCACTTTGGTGGAATTTCTTGAAATTGTATACTTTCTCTCAACCTTACAAAGGCAGGCCAGGTACTGAGAGCTTCTGTTTTTGTTAGGGCTCTGCTCTTAAATGCTAAAGTTTTATGTCTTCTTCCAAACCTACAGAATTGAGCTGGCTATCTATGAGATACTTTCACTTACTAACATAGTGGAAGTATAGAAGTATACTTGGGAACTGTCCTAGGGAATGAGAAGGTGTCAAAAATCAAAATAGGCAAAAAGCTAGGTCTCTTCTGCTAAACAGCTCAGTTGTGAATGCAAAGTTCTTAGAGAAAATAAAAGCAATATTTCAGCGAATAAACAAATAATTAGACATTGAAATAGCCTATTGAAGATATGGAAAAAGTTTTAGTGATCTAAATAGGAGCTCCAACTAGCCACATCATTCCCTTAAATCAAAATCTAATCCAGGGCTAGGATTATATGTCAATGGCAGAGCACTTGCCTCACACACCTGAGATCCTGGGTTCAATCCTCAGCACCACATAAAAATAAATAAATAAAAATAAACATATTTTTAAAAAATGTAATCCAGGGGAAGGCCCCAATTATCCTAAATTTTCTGAAGGCTGAGAGGGATGGGAAAGTTGCAGAAAACATGTTTGAAGCTAGCAGAGGTTAGCTCATGAGGTTTCAGGAAAGAAGCCATCTTTATTACATAAAAATGCCAGGTGAAGCAGCAAGTACGATGTAGAACTGAAGTTAGTTAACCAAAATATATAGCTAAGATAAATAATGAAGGTTGGCTGCACTAAATATCAGATTTTCAATGCAGATAAAGCAGCCATATATTAAAAGATGCCATCCAGTTTGTTTCCTTCCTTCCTTCTTTCTTTTCTTTCCTTCTTTCTTTTCTTTCCTTTTTTTCTTCCTTCCTTCCTTCCTTCCTTCCTTCCTTCCTTCCTTCCTTCCTTCCTTCCTTCCTTCCTTCCTTCCTTCCTTCCTTCCTTCCCAGAGGTGCTTAACATATGAGCCAAATCACCAGCCCTTTTTATTTTCCAATAAGATCTAAGTTGTTTAGGGCCTTACTAAATTGTTGAGGCTGGCTTCAGATTCATGATCCTCCTGCCTCAGCCTCCTGAGCCACTGGGATCAAAGGCATGTGCCACCATGCTTAGCTAGTTCTTTCATATCTAAAGAAAAGTCAATGCCTAACTTCAAAGCTTCCAAGGACAGGCTGACTCTCTTGCTAGTGGCAATGCAGCTGGCAACTTGAAGTTGAAGCCAATGCTCATGCACCATTCCAAAACTTTTAGGGCCCTTAAGAATTGAAAGGATAAAAGAAATTGAAATTAAAATATGAAGGACCAGGTTTTGTAAAGTTCCTAAGTTGCACTCAGAATCTGAAATTCCTGTGGCAGTTAAGACAATTCCCGGAACTGCCCATTAGATGTGTGTCAAAATCCCCCCCTGACCACCTAGTTGCTTAACAACCCGGACACCGTGCAGCTCAGCACGTATGTGCCTCAGGGCTTAAACCAATCATTTTGAATGTATACCTCTCCTTAGGACTGACCTATCACCCCCGACCTGTTCCTGCCAATGAATGTGCTAATCATGTTTGAGAGTTGTTGTTTGATTTTCCTGCTGTGTATGATGATTTGTTAAAGGAGGCTATGATGTATGTAAAGTCCCTGCCCTCTCTAAAAATGTATATAAACCCTGCTCAAGTTGTTCTCGGGGCTCTTTGTTCTCTGCTCCTCTGGAGTGAGCTCTGAGCCCCAGCATGCTGGATCCCCAAAAAACCCTTTGCTGTTGCATGAGATGGTCTCTTGGTGGTCTTTTCCTCTGACATTCGCCCGACCTTTACAGAATTATACTATATTTACCTTTCCTGTAGTCTATAAATGCAACAACAAAGCCTAGATGACAGCATACCTGTTTACCACCTGGCTTATTGAATATTTAAACTCAACATTAAGATCTTTTGCTTAGAAAATAAAATTATTTTAAAATATTAATTCTCATTGACAATGCATCTGGTCACCTAAGAACTCTGAGATATACAAGATTAATGTTGCTTTCACACTTGTTAACACAACATCCATATTTTAGCCCATGAATCAAAGATCAATTTTGACCCTCCAGTTGTCAGGGTTTTTAGCCATCGTTCTCTCCTGACCTGCGGGAGAGATGGGGAAAGCATGCCCAGACTAGGACGAGCCAGTGACCGTTAGCACCTGCCCTTCCTCCTGGAGGACAATTAGATACTTCAGGGAGATTAGTCAAAGCAGGATCTCAGTTTATTGAGAAACACACACAACTAATATAACCTACAGGAGCCTATCAGGGTAAAGGTCAGCAGGGTGGGGAGAGTTCACGTGTACACCCATCCTACAGGCCTTAATGGGAGACAGGAGCTGTCCACGAGAGCAGAAGGATTCTGAGCCTATCCTAGAGGTGGTCTGATTTTTCATCACAACCCTGGCAATGCCTTCTGGCTGATCCTCATATGCTATCTTAGCCACATGTGGCCCCAGGACTGGGAATCGGGTAGCAGCCAGCAAGTTAGGTTTTCTCTTTTCTGATGAACATGCCCTACATGTTGCATGCCCTACATCAAGTTAGGTTTCCTCCTTTCTGATGAACATGTCTCACATGTTACATCATGCCCTACATCCAGTCTTTTTATTTAAGAAATATATTTCATAAGGCTATATCTACCAGAGATGATGATATCTCTGATGGACCTGGGTTGGGTTAATTGAAAAACTTCAGGAAGGGGTTTACCATTTTAGGTACCATTAAGAAAATTCATGATTAAATGGAGGATATCATAATATTAATATTAACAGGATTTGGAAAAGAGTTGATTCCTGCCCTCATGAATGACACTGATGGGGGTTTAAGGCTTCAATGGAGGAAGTAACTACAGATATAGTGGAGATAGCAAGAGAATTAGAATTAGAAATGCAGCCTGAAATAAATTTCAACAATCTCATGATGAAACCTTAATGAACAAGCAGCTGATTCTTATGAATGAAAAAAGGAAGTGGTTTCTTGAAATGAAATCTACTTATTGTTGAAATGACAACAAAGGATTTAGAATATTATTTAAACTTAGTTGACAAAGCAGTGGCAATGTTTAAGAGGATTGACTTCTGTTGTGAAAGAAGTTTGACTATGGATAAAATGCTATCAAATAGCATCATGTGCTACAAAGAAATCTTTAATGAAAAGAAGAGTCAATTAATGAGGCATATTTCATTTTTGTCTTATTTGTAGAAATTGCCACAGGCACGCCATCCTTCAGCAGTCACCACTCTGATCAGTCAACAGCCATTAACATTGAGATAACCCCTCCTCCAGAAAAAAATGTTATAACTCTCTGAAGACTCAAATGATCATTAAACTTTTTAGCAATAAAGTATTTTAAATTCATATGTGTACATTGTTTCTAGATGTAATGGTATTGCATGATTTATAGACTATAGTAAAATCAAGACATAACTTTTATATATACTTGGAAACCAAAAATACTGTGACTCACTTTATTGCAATATTTGCTTTATTTTGGTGGTCTGGAACCAAATCAGCAATCTCTAAGGTACTTCCTTTGGCACAGATGTTTCTTCTATGATAAAACCAAATAAAATACAAAACTTTCCCCCATGGCCTAAAGACCCTGTATGAATTGGTGATTATTGCCCTCTAAAACCATATTTCATGACATCCTATACCTATTTGCATTCTAGTCACACTGAACGTATTTATGATCCATAACAAGCTCTTTTCCATCTCATGACATTTATTTGTTATCACAACTTTAGTAAAAGGGAAAATACCACATTTTAATGAATACTTATATTTACTTTAGTTTTTTTTTTTAAGAAATAAAGAATTACAAATTTGAATTACTCAATCCTCTGCTCCAAGCCTAAAATCCCTTCCTCATTCCTAAAGGCAATCACATAATAATAAATTTGCTTTTGCTCTAATCCATGCTTTATTATGTTTCCAATATGTGTGCATATGTGTGTATTAATACATTTGTAAGAATGATTTCATACTGTATATGAAGTTCTAGAACTTGCTTTTCTCTCCACATTGACACCTATAAATTTAGTTCATTCACTTTTGTTGCTGTATTGTTCTGTTCTATTAACAGAACAATACAGCAACAATTAATATAATTGTGATGTATCTAAGAATTTGATGATAAAAGCTATTAACAACACAATGAACTGATCCTGTAATTATGGCCATCTGATTTTTCACAAAATAACACAATGTTTTTGTAAGTGAACTTTGAGAAGTGCCAAATTCCCTGCTGCTTTCCTGATGTAAAAAATGACACTGATACCCCAGGTATTAAAAATATTTTTTAAAAAATATCAAGAAGACACTAAGGATATCTTTATTAAAATAAGTTTGAAAGCTTAGTTGAAATATATAAATGCCTATATAAAAGTAAAACTTACTAAATTAATTCAAGAAGAAATGTTTCTATAATCACACTAAATAAACCAAATTGGTAATTTAACATCCCCCATCTCCACAAAACACCTTTGGTACAGTTTTATGAGAAACTGCACTTGACTTGAGAGGAACACTTAATTTCAGTATTTCACAAACTTTTCGGAATATAGAAAAGTAAGAAATAACTCTAATTAATTTTATGATGATTACAAAAACTTTCTACCAAAATCTGACAAGGAATATATATGAAAGGGAAATTATAGGCCAAATTTCTTGTGAATATAGAAGCAGAACTTCTAAAAACTCACAAAGTCCATAAGTGTATAAGAGAGATCATAATCAATTTGAGTTCATTTCCATGGATTTACAATGCCACAGCTGTCATATACCAAGTTTGCATATATTCATGGATTCTATTCCTTTAATATAATTGTGATATATCTAAGAATTTGATAATAAAAGGTATTAACAATAATTATGTAGCTTTGTCTGTATTTAAAATTATATCTCTTAATGATTGGCCTCCTAATGCCTAAAACTTAAGAACACCATCCATCTGCAAGGGATTTAGAATTCAAATCAGCTAATACTTGAGATGCTAATACTTGAATGGTTCTGTTTTTAGCATGACAAAGTGATAGTTTAGCTTTAGAACCAAACCTAAATCAAAGATAGATAAACAATTAACTGTAGCAAATGAAACAATGTAGATATGACTATATTACTTTAGTCATCCTGATAAGCTGCCCATAATGGACAATCATATTGTTAGGATGCTGAAGGAAAATATACAGTGATAATGTTATGATTCATTTGAGGAAATTGTGTCACAAGCATAAAATATTGTTTTATCACTCAAAATCATGCTTTGGAGAAAACCCTAACGTTTTATTGTGTTGCATTGGCTCTATGAATGGATGTGAAATGATATCAGCAATTTTTGTTATACAACACTAATGACTTGACATTCAATCCTAACATTAACCATATTCATATTAAATGTTATTAAATTATTTTAAACACACTTTAGTAGCTTTATTGAGGTATATCTGATATTGAACTCTAGATTTTCTTTGTACTCTAGTTTATTGCTTATCAAATGTCATCCTTTTAAGCAATACTATTGTCAAACCTAGAATAGAGGCTTCTTGTCAATATAAATGAAATCATAAGAAGACATATTTTAATAGCCATCTTCAGTCCAACTGACTGAGCCACTATTCTATGATGGTCATTTAATATTTCAGGTATGCAATGTCTCATTGTATTTTTTTTTAAGAAAGAGTGAGAGAGAGAGAGAGAATTTTTTAATATTTATTTTTTTAGTTCTCGGTGGACACAACATCTTTGTATGCGGTGCTGAGGATCGAACCCGGGCTGCACGCATGCCAGGCAAGCGCACTACCGCTTGAGCCACATCCCCAGCCCCTCATTGTATTTTTTGTTTGTTTGTTTACCAGGGATTGAACTCAGGGGCACTCTACCTCTAAGTCACATCCCTGGCCCTCTTTTATATTTTATTTAGATACAGGGTTTCACTGAGTTGCTTAGGGCCTCACTATGTTGCTGAGGCTGGCTTTGAACTCATGATCCTCCTGCCTCAGCCTCCTGAGGCACTGGGATAACAGGAATGTGCTCCCATACCCGACTCTTCTTATATTTTAGATATTAATCTTCTGAGGATCAGATGGCAAAGATATCCCATTTCATAGGCTCTTTCTTAACACTCTTATTTCCTTTACTGTGCAGAAGCTTTTTAATTTGATATCATACCATTTGTTGATTTTATTTCTTGTGTTTTAGGAGTCTTGCTAAGTAATTCAGTTAACTGCAACAACATGTTGGAGTGTTGGGCTTACATTTTCTTCCAGAAATTGCAGTTTGGTCTAATTTCTAGGTCTTTGATCTATTTTGAGTTGATTTTTGTGCCGGATGAGAGATAGGGATACTCACTGGTGGGACTGTAAATTAGCACAACAAATCCGGAAAGCAGTATGGAGATTCCTCAAAGAACTAAGAATGGGACCACCATATGACTTAGTTTTCCCACTCCTTGGTATATATCCAAAAGATCTTAAAAAAAAAAGCACACTATAGGGACACAGTCACATCACTGTTTATAGCAGTGCAATTCAAAATACCCAAGCTATGGAAGCAGTCCAGATGCCCATCAACAGACAAATGGATAAAGGAAATGTGGTCTGTATACAACATGGAATTTTACTCAGCCATAAAGAATGATGCAATTGTGTCATTTGCTAGAAAATGGATAGTACTGGAGAACATCATGCTAAGTGAAATAAGTCAGAACCAGAAAGTCAGCAGTCAAAAATTGTCTCTCATATGTGAAATCTAGGACAAAATAAGGGAAAAAAGGGGAGGATCCCATGAAAGTAGAAGAAAAATCAGTAAAGGGGATTCAGTGGGAGTGAAGAGGGATATAAAAAGGGAAGGGAGGAAGAATTCAATGAATTTGACCTAACTTTCTTATGTACATATATGAATGTACCACAGTGAATTTCATCTTTATGTATATCCATAATGTACTGATTAAGAAATGTAAATAAATAGAAGATCAGTAGAGTAAGGGTAAGGGAAGGGGGAAAGGAGAAGAGAGGAAAAGGGGAACTACCAGGGACTGAATTGGAGCAAATTATCATCCATGTTTTTATAATTGTGTCAAAATGAACTTCTGAAAAACCAGCCTCTACCTCAGATCAAAGCCTGTCCAAGGAAGGGACATCAACTTTGTCCTTGGAAAGACCCACAGAGCACTCCTAGGCACATTCCCACCCTGCTAAGTTGTTTATCTACAGGAGAGATCTGCTGCACCAGGTGTCCCTGACTCAGTCAGGCTAGGTGGGGATCCATAGCAACCCCTAGCAGCCACCAATCAGCATGAGACAGGGAAATACCTGGGATGCCAGATGACCCTCCCAGCAGTTTACAGTGGTTGATAACATGTTGGGAAACCATGTAGTTCAGCATATACACCTCTTTTGGCTTAAACTAATCAGTTCAAACAAATCCCCCTTTTGTAGTAACCAATCACCCCTTCCCAACCTGTTCCCACCAGTGAATGTGCTAATCATGTTTCAGAGTTGTTATTTGATTTTCCAGCGGTGTGTGATGATTTGCTAAGAGATGCTATGATGTATGTGGGGGTCCCTGCCTTCTCCAAAGAATGTATAAAACTGCTGCAAACCCTGGGCTCAGGGCCTCTCAGCGTCACCAGTTGCTGTGTGTGCGCTCCTAGGACTGAGCTAGCTCGCAATAAACACCTCTTTGCTCTTTACATGGATCTTGGTCTCTGGTGGTCTTTTGGGGGTCCCGAATTCGAGCATAACACTTCAATATTATGTATAACTACAATTCAATAATAAAAAAAATAATACATGCACTATGTAAGGCTCTAAAAACAATTCTATATAATTGTGGTGTTACTTGAAGTACAGAGGTATTCAGGACATAAATGTTACTGCAAGTTATGCTAAGAATTTTGGAATTTTATCCCCCTGTAGGTAAGGGAGACTGAGTGATTTTAAGCAAGACAATTACATGGGAAGAAGTGTATTTTAAATGTCTGATTTCAATGTGATGAATATTTCTTTTTTAAAAGGTGTTTTAAAAATATCTTTATTTTTATTTTATTTATATGTGGTACTGAGGATCGAACCTAGGGGCTTCACATGTTGTAGGCGAGAGCTCTACCTCTGAGCCACAACCACAGCCCTCAATGTGATGAATATTTCTGAGGGACAAAAGAGTGGGTGCAAGTAGAGCAATTCAGGAACTAAGGAAATAAATCCAGAAAAGATAAAATGGTTGTTGTAGGGTATTGGCAAATGATATGGGATTTGCATGTATTTTGAAGGTAAAGACATCTAGATCATGTGATTGACTGAACCTAGGTGTGAGGTAAAGAGAAAAGAAAAATTCTGTGGGTATTGATGCCATTAGTTAAATAGAGAATAGTGAGAAAAGACAGACCATGAGGTCTTGGGACATAGGAAAAAACCAGCAAAAAGATTTGAGGCCTGGCCTGGGACTATCCCTCAGTTTGTAGAGTATTTGCATAATGCCTTAGGTTCAACCCCCCCCCACACACACACACACATACCACATAATAAAGAATTGTGGCCTAAGGGGCTATCAACTTCCTTAGGCAGCCATTTTTTTATGCAAAGATACCCCATTCTGAACCAAGGAAATCAGTAATGGGCTAACAGAGTTTAGAATTTGATTCTCAAAGACAAAGGGTAACATCTGTCTGAGGACTGTTTTGAATAACATAAGCTTTGGTTCAAACAGAAACTAAAGCAAATATAGACTATTATCAAAGGCCAAATTCAATTGATGAGAAAAAAGCGCTTATTTTGTGGAAGGGAGGAACTCTTTTAGACATTGCTATGCCATTTGGTGAATTACTCCTCCAACATGACCTTGTTGCTGAGCTCAGGCACCATATTAAACATATATAATATCACAGCTTTGGATCTCAACTTTTGCAACACATGTAATGATGGAAAAAGTGTTTCTCTTAACAGGTCAATAGTATGGTATTACTTAAGTTATGGAGATAAAAGGAAGTTGAATGATGCAAAGAATGGAGCAGAAAAGGAAGAACTTAGATCTAGATAAAGGAGAGACAAAGTTGTAGAGCAAGTGGATATATATACATTATGCAGGCCCTAGCAACAGATTAATTTGGTTTATGTTTTGGTTTAAGTAAATTACAAGATATATAACATTGGATGGATTACTTAACTTCCTTGAGCCTCAGTTTCCTCATCTCTAAAATATTTGACTAATACTCATGATCAACTTGAATGACATGTAACATATGAATATAGTTAATATATTATTACAGCACACTCTATGAACTTAAATAATGCAAGCTATTATTTTGGGTGCTGGAGATTGAACCCAACACCTCACACATCCTAAACACAAGCTCTGCTACTCAGCTACACCCAGCCCAATGTGAACTTTTAAGTATTCTAGTCACATATTTTTGTCACACTGAAATAACTTTAAAAAAAAGGAAGCTTATTATGTGTATAGTTCAATTGACTTCCAAGGGAAGACAGTGAGTCTCCCAAGGACTAAAACTAAAAAGTTATAAACTCAGATTACTTTCTATCTCTCAGGGGCCATAGGGTCTTTCTTTTTCAAATCTTCATTCTTCTGCTTCTGAAGATTGGCTTTTCTTGTTCACACATCAGATTACAAAGGGTCCTGAGGCTCAACCATCAAGTTTACATTACCTTTCAGCTCAGTAACTCACAATAGCATATTTCCTGCAGCATTTCTGCTGTCATATTGTGAGAGAGAATCTGACTGGACTAGAGATAGATATTTGGACTTTGACTTTCACAGCTTTTTCTTAGTGCAAGGAACCATGAACAAAGCATTTTCATCTAGAAGACATTGTTTCCTGAGTATACAGGCCACATTGATTGGCATGTCATGTCCAACATTTAAGAGATAAATCCACTCTTTTTCTTGGGGGTGGGTACTGGGAATTGAACTCAGGGGCACTTTACTGCTGAGCCACATCCCCAGCCTTCTTCATTTTTAATTTTGAGTAAGGGTCTTGCTAAATTGCTAAGGGCCTCACTACGTTGCTGAGGCTGGCCTCAAACTTGCAATGCTTCTCCTTCAGCCTCCAGAATTGCTGGGGTTACAGGTGTGTGCCACCACATCTGGTAATAAATACACTCTTTTTTTTTCTCGGTACCAGGTTTCGAACTCAAGGCCACTCGAACCACTGAGCTACATCCCCAACCATATTTTGTGTATTTTGTATTTTATTTAGAGACAGGGTCTTACTTGTAAGATGCTGCACTGCACTATGAATGGGAGACACCACACCACACAGATCACCAGAGAGGTTCCGCTTTATTACAAAAGGCTGTGGGCTTATATAGATCTAAGGAGAGGTGGCAGGGCTGAGGTAGATAACGGGTCGCCTGTTTATTGGCAAGCTCTTCCATATGTCAGTTCCGGAGCCCAAGAAGTTAATTCTTATTGGGGCTAAGGCTTCCCACCCACAGGATTTGCACATTGGCGCCGGCGGGAACGTTTCGCATCAGTGAAAGAAAAAAGAGGAGAAAGAGGGTCGTTAGGCGCCATGTTGGGGTTTTTCTCTGGGGTGCTGCTGCCGTTATATGTTTTCCCAACATTACTGAATTGCTTAGTTAGCACTTTCCTGTTGCTGAGGCTGACTCTGAACTCCTAATCCTCCTGTCTCAGCCTCCTGAGCTGCTGGGATTACAGGTATGTGCCACCATGACCGGCAATAAATATACCCTTGATGAGTTGACAGAATCTGATTTTTGCATCAACAATGACCAGGTCGTGTACACTTAAGTAATACCTCCTTATGACTTAGGTTACAGCATCCATATTTCTTCTTTAGCTCTAAACAATTAAACACTTTTTTCTCCAAACTTCCAAAAGTATCTTTTTAATTTATGTATTCATTCATAAGCTTCCTCTAACAATGATCAACTAAAAACTTTGGACATCGTTCTGTTCCAATAGCATATCATCAAAAAGTTTTGATCCAAGGATGGGTATGCTCAAATTTGTTTTAGAAAAATTACACTAGCCGAGTACTGGAGAGTATATTCTGAAGGGCGATAGCAGTGTGTGAGCAGCAGAGGTTAGAGTTATGTAAGACTACTGAGGAAGTTATTTCAGTACACCATGCAGGTGAGAATAAGTCTCTGAATTAGAGTCAGTGGGAATGGAAAACGAAGGCCAGGAGAGAGATTCATTATCAGAACTTCATAACTAACTAGATTATGAGAGTCTGAGAGGGAAAATAATAAAAGCAATTCCCTTCTAGGTTTCAATTAATCAAGGAAAAATAAACTAAAGAGGAGTTTGTAAAGGTTGATGGATTCAGTTTGGGACAGGTTTTGGTACTGAAGCAAGAATTAAAGACAGGCAGTCAGTGTGATAGGTAATCGGGTTGGTAATTGGGTTGGATGTAGAAAATGGAGGCTGGTTTGGGTCTAGGAAGTTGGAAACTGCCCTGGGAGATTGGAATGTTAATGCCTCCTGAGTCCTTTGATTGCCAAGATTACCTGCATATACTGCCCCCTCCCTGAAAGTTGTTAATGAAGCACCTGCTAAACAGACTGGGAGCTGCTAATTAATGCCCCCTGGGCTGCTGCTCCCTTCCTGCTCCATCACTCCACCTTAGCCCTTTCAGCCCACCTCCTTCCATCTTTTGGCCATCCCAAGGATATCTCCTGGGCCTAGTCAACACAAGAAGGAGAGAAATAAGGGGGAAGAGGACAAGATAACAACAACAACAACAACAAAAAAAAAAAAACAAAAAAAAAAAACCTAAAATGTATAAAAAGGGCAGGATGTGCTCACTTCTTGGGATACCAGGACACCCTGGGACACCAGTCATGGTCTCTTTCTCCCTACTGGGAGAAGTCTGTGTTACTAGTTTTTAAATAAAACCTGCTTTCTATTCTTGCCTCTGTGCACTTCTCTAAGACTTCTCTAATGTTCAAACTTTAAAAAATATTTTTTTTTTGTGGTGTACAGGGCCTTGTGCATGCTAGGTAAGTACTCTATGAACAGAGCCATATCCCCAACTCTAATGTTCAAACTTTTTGAACAAATATTTGAGGAAGCAGAACTCAGCACTGATAACCAGTGGTATGAGTATATACAAGTTGGTACATAGATCTAGAGCTGTGTCTAGAGTTTCAGCATTTAAGAGTCAAGTGTGGGAAAGGGAATGAAACTATTTCCAGAGACAGTACAAAGTAAGAAGACAAAAGGATTAAAACTCTAGAGAATGTGAATATTTAGAAAGAGATTAAAAAAAACAAATTAGGGAGAGACTGAAGTTGAGCTGGAAAAGTATATAAGACCCTGGAAAGAAAAGTGGCTCTACAGACAAGAGGAGAAGTTCTAAGGAAAAAGAGGTAGTTAACTCCTCTTGATCACACTTTGTAATAGAATAAACGTTTGGTCAGACTCTACAGCCCTGAATCCAGCCACAGTATATTCACTAAGGACATGTGCATGCCAACATGAAAAACACCAGGCAAATACACATTTTTTAATACTAATGTGGCCAAAAGTCCCCTCCATTATATTTTCTATATCCAACTATGCTCAATCAGATTAGCAATCCTAGCCCATCAGAGAAATTGGTAATAAAATATTCATCAGATAAAAGCACCAAACACTACAAGTACAAAAAAATGCCCAGCTTTTATCACCCTATAAAATTTATCAGTATAGAGTACAATTGATTTCCGAATTTTTCCAATAAATTAAAGTTCTGACAAAGTACATATCTATTCCTTTGCTCTGCTAGTGTGAAGAGAGTGGACTACCTTATTTACAAAGCATCTCTCTCATCTTTTTTTATTTTCTTGTTCTACTCAGGCCCAGGAGAAAGACTACCTGGTGAAAATCTGTGTCATTTATATCTTGCTGCAACAGACAAAGCAGCAATCTAGACTACCTTTCATGAAAATGGAAGGAGTTTCTACAGCATTTCTGGAATGTGGGTAAACAGGCACTCTCACAATGCATGGCTTTTGGGAATGGAAAAGATTTCAATGGCTGGAAGGGAGAATTTTGTAATAGCTACCACAATTACAATTGTTTTGCCTTGTGATCCAGGAATCCTATTTTAGGCAGCTTATCCTACATATACACATGCACAAATAAGAAATATCATATGCATATTTGTTAAAGCAGTATTTATAATACCCAAATTCTGGCAATATTTGGTTACTATCAATAGGATGTGGCACAGCCACAAGATCAAATATTATGCAGGTTAAAAAGTAAGGAAGATGGCTGGGTGTGGTGGCACACGCCTATAATCCCAGTGGCTCTGGGGGCTGAGTCAGAAGGATCCTGAGTTCAAAGCCATTCTCAGTCACTTAATGAGGACCTCATTAATAAAATATAAAAAAGGCCTGGGGATGTGGCTCAGTTGATAAGCATCTCTGGGTTCAATGCCCTATACCAAAAGAAAAAAAAAAAAGGAAGATTTTTTTGTACTGACATGGATGATCTCTATTACATATTAAATGAAATAATGATGTACATTTGGACTATACAGATGCTTCCTTTTGTGTAAAAATGCTGGAAATAAGGAAACATCTATTTGAGTGTGTGGATAGAGGAACAATTGAAAGATCCACAAAATATTAAATGTTTAACTTTAGCGACTGCAGGGTGCAGTAGAGAAGGGGTAAAGAAGATTAGGGTGAGAGTGAGACTTTTTTTTCCTTTTTTTGGGGGGTACCAAGGATTGAAAGGGGCACCTGACCACTGAGTCATATCCCCAGCCCTATTTTTGTATTATATTTAGAGACTTTTTACTGTTGCTTTTTAATATAATTTTGTTCTTTGAAATGTATTAATAAATAAAAGATTCAAAAGAACATAATTTAAATAAAAATCTATATGGTTATAATATAGTATGTGATGGTAAGCTTACACATTCATTTTATGCATCTCACATATCTTTTATAACTAGAACCTCATAAATTTAGCAAAAAAGAGACAAAATGCAAAAATGTCTGAATAGTGAAAACAGATAAAAAGTCTTTTATTAAAAAAATGTTAAAAATCAAAGCTATTGGTGCATCAAAGGATATACCATGACCAAAATGGTTTTGGTTTTAGAATGTAAGAATTTAGTCAACTTTAGCAGAATTCATTAAAAAAATTAAGGATAAAATCATGATTAATGCAGCAAAGGTATTTGAGAAAGGTAGCACCCATTCTTTATTGGGTGGAAAAACTATAAAAGAGAAATATTGTAAAACTACTTGATAAAAACTTTCTACTCGACAGGAAATAACTGGTGACTACAGGTTAAAGAATTTATATAAGTTATTTATACTATTCTTGCATATTTAACCCTTTGATATCATATTGAAAAAAGAGTTAACAGAAAGAATTGAACTTGCGGAGTACAATGGTACACACCCGCAATCCCAGTGACTAAAGAGGCCAAGGCAGGAGTATCACAAGTTCAAGATTAATCTCAGCAACTTAGTAAGGCTCTAAGCAACTACTGAGACCCTGTTTTAAAATAAAAATAAAAAAGGGCTGGAGATGTAGCTCAGTGGTTAAGCACCCATGGGTCCAATCCCTGATATAATATATATATATATATATATATATATATATATATATATATATATATATATATATATAAATAATTGAAAAAACATGATAAATGAGTGGCACAGAATAGAATGTCCAACAAAAATATCCAATTATTTAGTAATTAACTGGAGCACCTGTAATCCCAGAGGCTTGGGAGGCTGAGGCAGGAGGATCACAAATTTAAAAGCCAGCCTTAGCAACTCAGTGAGACCCTGTCTCTAAATAAAAATTTTTAAAAAGGGCTGAGGATGTTGCTCAGTGTTTAAGCACCCCTGGGTTCAATCACTAATACAAAAAAAGTCTAATTTCCATGCTAAAGAATGAGAGATAATAGATCCTAGTACAATTAATTACCCACTTTATAGCAAAAAAAAAAAAAGTTGGATCCTATTATCACACCATAATAAAAAAAACTGCAGGTGGAAAAAAATAAATTTAAAAAACAATAAAGAAAAAGAAGATCATTTAAAGGTAATCAGAAAATAAAAATCTATGAAAATAAGACTGTCCTTTACAGTTTGCAAAAATACAGATTTTTTGATAAAACATAAACAAGCTCAAAGACAAAAGTCATTGAATAAACATATTTTAACAAAACTTCAGGCAGAGCATTAACATCTGTAATATACAAAGGGTTCCTATAAACTGAGAAGCAGAAAGACAAAACAAAAAATCAGTATCCAATGTGCTAAGAACCTTGAGAGTATCATGTTAAGCAAAATAAACCAAACTTAGAAAATCAAGGGTTGTATGATTTTTTCTGATATGTGGAAGCTAGAAAGGAGAAAGGAGAAGAAAAGTTGGTGGGGATCTCATGAAAACAGAAGGGAGACCACTAGAACAGAGGAAGGGGTCCAAAGAGAGGGAGGAGGGAAGGGAAAGGAGAGGTACTAGGAAACAAAATTGACCAAGTTATATTATTGTACTGTGTGCATGTATAAGTGTGCAACAATGATTTTAAATATTATGCATAATTATACTGTGCCAAATAAAAATCTATTAAGAGATAAAATGTGCAAAGAATGAGCTTCTATAGAAGATGGAATTCAAATATCCAACATACCTATAAAATGATATTCCAACATGCAAGTGACCCTTTAAATGATGGAGTAGACTAATGATATATCAGAAAGAACTATCTCCAAACTTGACATGTTTCCTGTATGTTCATCTGAGTCATATTGGATGGACAACATGGTTCCCCAAATAGTTTACAAATGTATTTTTGATACTGTTCAGTCCACATTCCATGATAAATCATAAGCTATATTACCTAGTAAAGATTATTCAAGAGTATAAATTACAGCAGACAAGGGGCTGTGGTTGTGGCTCAGCGGTAGAGTGCTTTAAACAAAATAAAGGTATTGTGTCCATCTACAACTAAAAAAAAAAAAAAAAGAAAGACAAGAGTCCACAAAATACAAAGCCGAATACAAATACCCCAAATTTGTCATCATTATTTAATCATACTACACTCACCATAACCATTTTAAGTTAAATGTCTTGTTCCCTTATCAAAATATCCCACAGAATGAATATTCTCTCCTCTATTTCCAAGAGTCAATTAAGTATGTAGCCACAGTATCCTATCACATTTATTCTATTTTTTTTTTTTTTGGTACTGGGGATTGAACCCAGGGGCACTCAACCACTGAGCCACATCCTCATATATATATATATATATATTTTAAACAGCCAACTTTTTTAAAAAATTATTTTATTTATAAGTAGTCACAATATCTTTATTTTATTTTTATGTAGTGCTGAGGATTGAACCCAGTACCTCATGCATGCTAGGCAAGGGCTTTACCTCTGAGCCACAACCCCAGCCCCATTTTTATATTTTATTTTGAGACAGGGTCCCTTTAAGTTGCTTAGGATCTTGGTAAGTTGCTGAGGCTGGCTTTGAACTTGCAATCCTCCTGCTTCTGCCTCATAAACTACTGGGATTATGGGCACATGCCGCTGCACCAGGCTCCTATCCTATTTATTCTAATGCTACTCAGTTTCAGCCAGAGAATTTGATTCAGTAGAATCAAGTTTGGGTTTCTTTTTTAATCAGCTATAGCTTGTATCATCTTCTATTGAGACTCAGTTTGCTACTATTTAAGAATGTCTAAATACTGAATATTTTAACCCCAAGTAAATAATCTATACAACTTGTCTAAATGCTTAAATTACTAGGAAACAAAAATATTCAAACACCAGCCCCATACATTCAAAATTATAGATAAATCAGCCTATTTCCCAGGATAAAAGAGAACTTTTAAAAAATCATAATCTAAGTAATCAATTCCCACAATTTTCCAAGATAAATTGGTGATTTAAGAATCTAATGCATATTAAAATATGAACTTTCTTACTCTTATAAACCATAAACCAAAACAGAAATTGTTACTTGAGGAAAGGAACAAGCAGAAAAAAAATTTTCCTAAGTACTCAGCATTTAAGAGAAATGATTATAAAAATAGGCTGCTCCTACCCTGTGCCAGTACTTCTTTCCATATAATAGAAATGCACAAGATACATATGGTAATGTAAATTCAAAAATGGTTTATTCATGCTATCTATGGTCACATCAGCTAAATGAACATCATATAAGTGTAATAATACTTGAAATTCTTAAGCATGAAAGCTTAATATGCAGTCACAATGATGAAAATAATCAAACATCTTCTTTCTTATATATATCTTCATACATTTCAGGACTGCAAAATTTTGCATAACATTTTGTTTCTAGTATAACATGTTGTTTCTAGTAATATTTTAAAGCTTTTACAAACTCTTTAATTCAATAGTCTCCAATTCCCAAAACGTTGTGTTTTTATTCTGAAGGAAATTGCTTCCACCTGTTACATGTCACTCTATATTAATTTCTTTTCAAAAAAGTCCAACTTTGTATTGCCCACATCTCTCTCCAACTTAAAACTAATAACTTGTTATATATAAATCATGTAGTCCATATCTTCTTTTGTGTTCACTTCTTCATTGATGAAAACTTGAGTGTAGGAGTTGCATAAATTGGATAGGTCAATATATAGCATTTTCAGAAATCATACTAGAAATTACTGTGTTCATTACAGTTATTTTTTGGCATGTTTTGTTATATTTAGTATCATCATGGATGGCAAAATCACTTCTCTCTCTCTCTCTCTCTCAGTACTAGGGACTGATACCAGGGCCTCACACATGCTACGCAAGTGCTGCACCACTATGCTACTAGCCCCCCTGCACATTTTTTTTTTCTGCTCAATTTTCACTCTTTGCCCAGTGAGAGGCCTCTTCAGGCCAATTTATCCTTTGTAACCCCAGTCAGCATTCTCACTTTCTGCAAATGGCAAGGTCGTCCAGGCTCACCTTACCTTCTCCAGCCCACGATTTGGTGCCAGCTACCCTCCAAGGAGCCCTGGTTCCTTTTCATGAAGAATAGTGTAAGGAGCCCAAATCTAGGCGCTAGAGTACAGTAAAGATTTTTTTTTTTTTCACAATGCAACTGGTAATGGGTAAGATGACCAGGCTATTGCAGCCACAGAGCAAGAGTCTCCACAGGCAAGAGCTGATATTTCCAATGTATCAGTACTTTTACAAATCCAATTTCACCAATCATGATGCGCCATACCATGCTATATATTGTCCATGCCCAATTCCTGCACGGAGATTTCAAAGCTTCCATTTCCTTCTTCTTTTTGGCTCTTCCTCCATGGATCCTGAAGTTTACTCCAAATTGTAAAGTTCCAAAATGAGCCGGGCACAAAAAGACAAATGCAGTATAATCATACATATATGTGGAACCTGCAATAGTCAAACTCACAGAAATTGAGAGTAGAATGGTGGTTACCAGAATCAGGGGGTAGGGAAAATGGGGAGACATTGGTCAAAATATACAAAGTTTCAGTAACATAAATTTTTGAGATTTATTGCATTGTATACACTATAGTTAATAATAGTGTATTGTACATTTCAAAATTGCTAAAAAATAGATTTTGAATGTTGTCATCATATATGGAAACATCATATTGTACCCCATAAATATATATATATATATATATAATCAATATTTATCAATCAAAAATAAAAAATATGTAAAGATCCAAATTCTCTTCAATTACAGAATCATCTATGCTATTTGTACTTGAAAATGAAAACCTTTCCATTCAGAAAGAAGTGTTAGCCTCAGTAAATAAATGTGCATGCAATATTTGGAACATACTTTAAAATATCTGTTATCTCAAAATTCAAATTTAACTGAATATATCTGTATCTTATCTGGAAATTCTACTCCCAGGGGAATAATAGGAAATCTGAAAACAGATCATTGAGTATCACATATAAAACATTTCTTAACAGATATAAACAGAAAGGGAAATATGAAAAATATTAGTTTTTAACACTGTTTAAAATCTCTTGAATTTTCATTTTCATAGGCCCAAGTGGACATGTATTTCTTTGAGTCCCTCTTTTTGAACATAGGTCTTTTTCTTTAGTAACTGTCTTACTAGTTCTATCTGAATTACTGCTCTCAGAGGAAATTATTAGCAGCAAATGTTAATGTTTTAGTGTCTTTCAGATATAGACAGACTAGATATATTGCTGGAGTATTTTATTACTTCAAAATCCTTCAAAGTTTAAACTAAAATGTCCACGAATACAATGAAATTTATATTAAGAATCAATAGGAAAATATTTTATTATTAAAAAGTTCTTATTATTTAAACGTTTTAAACTTTTTATACAACAAATTCCTGTAGATTAATTTTGAAAAGTTCATATACAATTCATTTTGTACGTGTGTTGCTGGGGATTGAACCTAGGGCCTTGTGAATGCAAAGCATACACTCTGCCAGGAAGCTACAGACCCAGCCCCAAATTTTTAAGTTTTTGATGTCTTAAAATACACAAATTAGATTACTTTATATTCTAACAATTATTACACATGCTTTTCATATTACATATTTCCTGAATATATTATATCAAACACATTCATATATTGAAATATTTTTCATATTAAAATAAAATATTCTGTACTTTTGTATTTCCATATTCTCTGAATTTTCTCAAATCAATGAAAGATCATTTTAAAACAAGTTACAATTTTAAAACAATTCTGTTTTAAAAAGAAAATGATTTAATATCACTATTTACTATAATTCATAGATGTAGAAATATATTTTGAAATTTACTGTCAAAGAAAAAATTAGTGGAAACGTGCTAATCTTTGCATGGATTAAAATATACCACGTTTATTCTCCAAATTTTTCTGTAAAATTTGCACAGCCACAACAGTGTTGAAATGTAGTCACTTTTTTAAACATAGCAAAAAACATAACCAAAAAAATTTAACCAATTTTTCCATTTTAACTAGGAATATCTGATTAGAATTCCAGAGAACACACACACACACACACAAACACACAAACACACACACACACACACACACAATTTTTTCTTACAGCATAAAGGCCAAGTCACACTTTAGTAGAAAATTTTCATCTGTAAAAAATATATAAAAAGAATGAAAATATGTGAACTGCACATAAAATCAAGAATTTAGAATGTAAACAAAAATAAAAAATCCTCAAAATCAGATGAAAATAAAGAAAAATAGATGAATCTGACAGTACATGGAAAAATGTAATAATAAAATCAGGAGTAGGTTCATTTGTAAGGACCAGAAAACAGCAACAAAAATGAAACCAAAACAACAACAAAACCAACCTCTGGTAAACTGATGTGCTAAGCAACTTGGTGAGCCCCTGTCTCTAAATAAAACACAAAATAGGGCTGGGGATGTGGCTTAATGTTTGAGTGCCCCTGAGTTCAATCCCTAGTACCACGCCTGCTCAAAAACAAAGAAATAGTTGCAGAGCATGTAGCTCAGTAGTAGAGTGATTGCTTAACATAGAGAAGGCCCCTGGGTTCAATCTTCAGGACTTCAAAAAAATAAAATAAACAAATAAAAAAGAAAGAGCTGGTCTGGAGGTGTAGCTCAGTTGTAGAGCATATAATTAGCATGGACAATGCCCTGAATTTAATTCCCAGCACCACAAAAAAAATAAATAAAATAAAAATAGTCAATAAATAAATAAATAGCCAAATCTAGTACAAGGTTCCAAAAAATTGGGAAGAATATATAAATCACACAAAAAAGTTTCCTAAAAATAATATTTACATAGATAAAATCATGACTTTTTTGAATAATGAGGTTAGGCATGAACATTATTTTCTTCTTTGTTCTTCACTTTTTCTTCAGTTTTTCACTTTGGAAATGAGAGTGTTAAATTTAATTATATATATATTATATATAATATTTTATATATTATAATTATATATGTGCAAGTAAAAGAAAAATATATGCATCCAAATATTTGAAAGAGATTGTCTGCAGATGGTTGGATAAATTTTCATATGTATATATGTGTCTTCCTTAATTTTCCAAATGTAAATGAATGTAATTTTTAAAATCAGATTACAAAAATATATGTAGTTTGGTTTCACTATAGAAATGAAAATAGCATGTTTCCACATGCATTTGTGTGTGAATTTGTGTTTGTTATATCTATATGCCCTGCAAACATAGATGAGCAAAACAGCTCTAAGGATTGTTTGTTGTGATGGCATTTAGTGTGATTTTTATTCTTTATATGTATTTTTTCCATATTCTCCAAAATTTCTCAAATAAATGAAAGACCAATTTAAAGCAAGTTATAAATAATTCATAAACAATTCTATTTTATAAGAAAATGATTTAATGTAACTACTTACTATACTTTGTAAATGTAGAAAAAACAGGTAGAAAACTACTATATTCATACATGTAGAAATAAATGTAGAAAACTGTTTAATATAACTATTTACTATGGTTCATTGACATACTTGGTTGTACTCAGAGATGGAAGTAAACAGATAAAATATTTCTGAGTATCAAGGTCAAAGATGATGTTTATATCTTATTCCTTTTTTGCTTGACTGTTCTTATAATAATATGTAGTCAAGAATGTATTCTCATTTTGCTTATAATCAGAAAAGAACCTCAGGATATGAATTATTTAAAATTCACAGAGATCCTTAACTGGGAGAAAAAACTGCACTCTTTCCTTTGTGTATGGGAATTTTCCACATTTGAAACACACATTTCGCCATGAGAAATTCATCAGATGACACTGTTCACAATCCCAATCCCCCTCTCTGCGCTTGATGCCACATCTTGTTGAGTGAGAGGAGCCAGGCTTTGGCTTAAACCTTTCTGGCAGAAACTTCCTGGTATGGAGTCGCTTACCCTTCCAGCTAGACTCAGCATAACTCCCAGGAGAAACTACCACAGTTTCCCTTGCAGTTTCTGCTGGAAGGAAGCTAGGCAGGAATGAGCAGGATGGTTCAGACAGACTAAGAGGTAGCAGTGGACTAGCCTGGCTCCAGTCCTCCAAGATACCAGAGCAAGAAAAAACGGTTAACTCCTGGTCATTCTCACTAACAGAAATCAAATTTTCCTTTTCTTCTCCCTCTACATCAGAAGCAGTAATAGTAGCAGCTGTGGCTGCTGCAGCCTCTTGACCTGATTCCCCCACAGTTTCCTCCCCAGTCCAATCAATTCCTGTGTCTTGAGCAAATGCAAACTTATTTAATGTCTTTGTCTCATTTCCATTCTCCTCTTCTTTCATTACTTCCGGCCCCTGAAATGGAGTGCTTAATACCTTAAGAAGCTCACTTCTGAGTAAATTTCGTTCCCCTTCTATTCTATGAAGGATTATAAGGCTTTGTTGGAGTTGAAATTGAGCTTTCTCCCTTTCCTTTTGTTGAGTATCCCTGAGTCTATTTACCATTCCTATCAGCACATTAATGAACAGTTTTTGTTCATCTACCTGTTCCTGCAGTTTCATTACCTTTTCTGTGTACTCTTTCTTCTGCTTCCTGGCCAAGCGCACTGCCAGGGCCAGGGCACTCCAGGCACAAGACTTCTTAATGGAGTCTGGAATTGCTGAGTCAGTCAGGATGGCCTGTAACTTCTTCTCCAATTCACCCCAGGTCTTGCTTGTCTGCATTGTATAGAGGTCTGCACTAACTCCATTTCGAAGTATTTGCTTATTTATAAAATCTACAACCTCCCTTTGATAGAAGCCACTGGCTGGGTCATTAAAATTCACAGCCATTCTAACTACCTCTCTCTGCCCTGTTTTGCCTCAGAGAACCAGACGGCTGGCAACCAAATGAAACCCTCTCAACTCTGAACTTTTGACCTCTGAGTTCAACAGCTCCTCATGGAAAGTCAAACGCCATCTAGTGGGCTGAGGGTTTAACCCACAGTTCATACTTAACTACTTAAGAGCTGTATTCATTAGAATGAATCTTGAGGGCTGGGGTTGTGGCTCAGTAGTAGAGCACTTGTCTAGCACGTATGAGGCACTGAGTTCAATTCTCAGCATCACATAAAAGCAAATAAAATAAAGGTCCATTGACAACTTAAAAAATATTAAAAAAAAGAACGAATCTTGAGAAAGTCAGTGAATTTAACCATTAGGAGGTACATGCAAATATTAAAATCTAACACAAAATTAAAAGCCCAGTGAAATATTTATCTCAGGCAGCTAAGTCTGGTAGTGAATATAGATATATACTTAATAAATATTTACTAAATTGAATTGGGCAATACTTGTTTTAAAATATTATGCTAATTATAGTATTTAATATTAATTTAATACACAATAACACTTTTTTGGTACTGGGGATTGAGCAGAGGGTCACTTTACCACTGAACTACATCCCAACCCTTTTCATTTTTTATTTTGAGGTAGGATCTCTCTAAGCTGCCCAGGCTGGCCTCAAATTTGTAATCCTCCTGCCTCAGCCTCCTGAGTCGCTGGGAGGATTATAGGTGTGCACCACTGCACCTAGCCACAAGAACTATTTTTGATGATGAATGTAGGTCATCATTTATGTGCTACAGATAATGCAAACCCATATTTTACCAATTGAGATTTAATTTCTGTAGAGTAAAATTTGTATTTTTAATAGGTAATATTGCAATAAATATTTATTATATATTTAGAGCCAGGCATTTTGTTAGATGGAAGGAGATATAAAGATCAATGAGACATAATTCCTATGCCATAGAGGCCTATTTTCTACTACCAATTTGAACAGTATATTTCAGATAAGCCTGTTGCAAATAAAGTGCAAACCTCAGAGAAAAACTCCCCAGCATTATTATTAAGAATAATATATAATCAATAATATCTGATTCTTGACATTTCTGCTTCACATATGAGATACACAAATTGCTTATCCTGGAGTTACATAAATACAATGGGGAATTGCCAATATCAATGAGACGCTTTAAATCAAGTAGAGAACTGAACTAGACTCTGAAACAAAGATGTTTCCTATCAGCACAATTTCTCCTGAGAAAAACGATAAAACTAGATTAAATATGTAAAGCATTTAACTATAAAATCATACTTCAACTCTCTTTTTCAACATTAAAGATCCCAAAATGCTAAATAGCATACAGCACAATAAAAATGTAAAAAATGTAATATGTTGCCACTTGGGAAGTTCAGAAAAAAGAGTTTATTTAAACATCTTTGTTTATTCAAAACAACATTTTTATTAAATCTATTTAAGTTCCTTATATTTATTTTTATTTATTTTTAACTGGTACATAAAACATCAAATTTTACATACTAATGGGGTACCCTGTAATGTTTTCATACATGTATGCATTGAGTAATGTTGAAATCAGGTTAAACATATGTACCTCCTCATAATCCCATCACTTATTTATGGAAAAAACTCAAAATCTTTTCCTTTAGCTTTTTAAAATGTATAGTATATGATTATTATTTATGGTAACCCTATTGTGTGACATCACACCGGAACTTCTTACTACTGTCTTAATTATAACTTAATACTCATTGATCAAAATTTTCCCATCCCTTAGTCCCCAGCCTTTGCCATTCTACTCTCTGTTTCTATGAGATCAACTTTTTTTTTTAGATCCACATTGGTGTAAGATCATGTGAAAATACCTTGTATTTCTTTTGCAGGTATATACTTTTACCAAGGTATTGCAAATATCTTTTCTCTTTCATCATTTTTATTAGACTATTATAATTATATGGAGTATTATGGTTTATTTTGACAAAATAATACATGCAAGTGTTTTGATTTTATCCCTGTTCACCCCCTTTTGCTTCCCACCTCCCTCCCCCTATTCTCTCTCTTCTCCTCTATTATATTCCTTTCACTCCTTTATTTTTTTTCTTTTTTGGGGGAGTACTAGGGATTGAACTCAGGGGCACTCAACCACTGAGCCACATCCCAGCCCAATTTTGTATTTTATTTAGAGACAGGGTCTCACTGAGTTGCTTAGTGCCTCACCATTGCTGAGGCTGGCTTTGAACTCAGGATCCTCCTGCCTCAGCCTTCAGAGCCACTGGGATTACGGGTGTACACCACCATGCCTGGGCTCCTTGATTGATTCATTCATTCATTCACTCATTTAGTGGTTCTGGGGATTGAACCCATGCCCTTGTACATGTAAATCAAGAACTCTACCAACTGAGCTATATCCCTACCCCCTTTATTTATTTTTGATATCAAAATATCAATTTTCTGCACAAACATTAAGGTGGAATTCTTTCTTTTTTCACTATTTTTAATTTATTTTTAAATTGTATTATTTATTTTGTTTTTAAATAATAATAATTATTATAATAATACCAGGGATTGAACCCAGGGGCACTTAACCACTGAACCATATCCACATCAGTTTTTGTTTTATTTAGAGACAGGGTCTTACTGAGTTGCTTAGTGTCTTGCTTTTGCTAAGGCTGGCTTTGAACTCGTGATCCTCCTGCCTCAGCTTCCTGAGCTTCTGGGATTACAGATGTGTGCCATGCTGCCTGGCTTCACCATTTATTTTTAAAGGGGTTTATTTTTCTTTGGGTCCAAAGAACTAGAAATGCCAAGATGAGAAGGAAGAAAAGTGGGCTTGGGATATGGCTCAAGTGATAGCGTGCTTGCCTGGCATGCATGAGGCACTGGGTTCGATCCTCAGCACCACATAAAAAAAAAAGTATTGTGTTCACATAAAACTGAAAAATAAATATTAAAAAAAAGAAGGAAGAAAAATTCAGAGCAATGAACTTCCTTCTGAAATTATTTCAGCAGTGGTATCAATCATTTCTGGAAGCAGACAGAAGGGTAGAAATGTCAGCTTTGCACCCATAGAGAGTGTCCTTAGGGAATATAAAAACTATTGGAGTTTTTGTGAAGACTGGATGGAGGAGTCCCAGCACATGATCAATTTCTTATGTCATTTGCTAAATCCTGTGGCTGCATTACATGAAAGCTTAAAGACTTAAATGGACAGTCCCTTGTCATGGGTGGAGTTATGTTAAAACAGCTTCTGAGATGGAGTTAAGGATAAAAAATGTTTCTTAAAGGTTAATACCTCTGAAGGGGTAAGGGGCATGATTGAGCAGAGAGAGAAGTCAGACTTCAATGCAGGTCCCTCAAGCATTTCCCAACTCAATTCATTTCTCTGGAAGTATTACCCATGAAAATCATCACCTTATAATAGGCTGAAATGGTCAGGTCTTGTACCTCCACCTCACCTAGTCACTGGATATGAGCAGCCTTGAAATAGTATAGATACTTAGAAGGAGAAAGTTAATGAAATGGATTATAGTGTCTGCCATAATCAGTTCTCATTTTCTCTCTTTTTTAGTTTCCTCTCACTTTCAGCTATCATATCTGCAGGAATTGTGGTTTACCTGAGAGCAGAGTCCAGGCCATTTGGTTTCTATATATCTATATCCTTCCCTCTCCTATTATGTAATAACAAATCCTGATGATCACGAGTTAATTACAGCAAGATGGTGAGTCCTGTTCTTGTTTCCTGAACTTTGGATTAAATGAGACCAAAACATGCAGTTATCAGTGATAGCTTATAACTCAATAGGACTTTTGCTATATCTTCTGGAAAATATATGTCCCCTTTAAAAATCAGGACTTTCAGTCCATCAGACAACTGAGTTGTGAAGATTGGGTGCAAAAATGCCCCAGTGGATTTTTGGGAGGGTGGGTAAATGGAATTATTTCTGCTACCACACTTTGGTTCTCAGACTCATGTATATTTCGTATTGGGGGATAGGAAAATACATTGATCCTGGAGTATGACACCTTCAACCTTGCAGATCATTGCCTCTGAGCTGGTGATTTAGCTGCATGTTCAACAGATTACTAGAACAACTTAAGTGTAGAAGCTTCTGGGTAGTGAACAACATTATGTGACTAATGAATTCTACATTATTGTTGCCGTGAAATGGGTCCACTGGACTGATGCAATACTATATTGGATCAAACATTCTGTAAGCTCCTGGACTATGGCACCAGCCTTGTAGGAAAGAAAGACAAATTATGTCTGGAATACAAACTGATCACCCTTTCAGGATGGGAAAACCCTAGTGTAGTCAATATGCTATAAAGAAATCAGTTGGCTAGGCACTGTGACCCACGCCTGTAATCCCAGTGGCTCAGAAAGCTGAGGCAGGAGGATTGTGAGTACAAAGCCAGCCTCAGCAAAAGTGAGGTGCTAACTAACTCAGTGAGACCCTGTCTCTAAATAAAATACAAAATAGGGTTGGAGTGTGGCTCAGTGGTCAAGTGACCCTGAGTTCAATCCTGAATACCCACCTACTGCCCAAAAAAGGAATCAGTTGGCCTCAAGTAATTAAGCCAAATCAGGGCCTCAGTTTTGATTTCCACTGCATAAAAGTTGAACATTTGCCAGTAATAGTGAATAGATCAATCTTAGTACATGTGTATCTAGGGCTCCTACATAGTCTCCATCTGTATAACCATGGCTACTTTTCTCCTGTGCTCATTGTGATGGCACTGGCCTGGTTGATGACTGTAGGGCATGAATTGCTGCCCGCTTCCCGGTCTAGGGGCTGCACATGTGGCTGGGATGGCACCTGGCGATTAGCCAGGAGGCAGTGCTGTGGGTGGTGACAGAAAAAACAGACCACCTCCAGGATAGGTCCAGGACTTTTCCGCCCTCATGGACAGCTGGAGTCTTCCCTTACAGACTATGGGATGGGTGTATGTGTGGACTTGCTCCACCCCTCTGACCTTTATCCTGATTGGCTCCTGTGCAGTACATAAACTGTGTGTACTTCCTCAATAAATGAGATCCTACTTGACTTGTCTCCCTGGCATGTCTGATTGTCCTTCCGTGAGGTAGGGCTGGGTGCGGGCCGCCAGTCGACCTTTACCTCTCTTGGCTTACCTCTCTTGGCTCGTCTTGGTCGGGGCGTGCTTTCCCCACTTCTCTGGCTGGTCAGGAGGAGATGGGGGGCTAAAAACCCCCAACATCTGGCTCCTGAACAGGGATGCCGAACACAGATGCAGAACACGGACGTGGAACAGGGACACGAAGGAAGTATAGGTGAGCCAAGCCAAGCGAGTTTCAAGGTAAGCATGTCCCTGGAAAGATGGGACAATCTTATACTAAATACGACGACCAGGACTGTGAAGCCATTGTTAAGGAGCCTTTTGGGTTACAGTCCTCTAGCTTCCCAGGAGGAGAAAAATTTAAAACCTCACTCTGACAATGGCCTCCTAGATCCTTTTGATCCCTGGCCTGGTCCTCTGGGTTCCACACCAAGTCCCAGAACACGTGGTAGTGAGTCAGGATGGGGAGCGGCCTCGGCCATATTATCACCTCTCCCTCTGCGGAAATTCTCTGCCCTCTCATGCAAACCCGGAAAAGCCGGGTAAGCCACCATCTTGTATGGCTTTCCCGGTAAATGCTAACCCTGGGACAATAGACTGGCCTTATGGTATCCCTGGGAGGCCCAAGATTTGAAAGAACTCAAAAAGGCCGTCTCCAAGGATGGACCTAATTCACCCTGGGCTGAAACCCTCCTCCAGGGTCTGGCCCACCAACAGTGTACCACCCAAGACTGGAAAAACTTAACCAAGGCCGTGCTTCCTGGTCCCCTGTACCTGAAGTGGTGTGCTTTTTTTTAATGAGTAGTGCCATGCTCAGGCTGAGAGAAATCAGGCTGTTAATCCCCTGGTTCTTATAACTTATGGGATGCTGTCAGGGTCCAGTGATCAATTTTCCACAGGCCTTCAGCAGGCTGCTATCCCTGCCCCCTACCAGGAGCAGATACGGGCTTTAGGACTGGCAGCATGGGAAAAGTTGGAGGAAGGCCCCTCAGAGCCCCCGATAACAGGAATTACTCAGAGGGCTACCGAGGATCTTGCCACCTTCATAGAGAGGGTGGAAAGGAGCCTCCAAAGGAAATTCCCCATAGGGCCCCTTCGGGACCAATTTGTCAAGATGTTGGTCTGGGAAGGGATGATCACAGACCACAAACTAGCCTGTGCGGGAATGAAGGACAGATCTTTGGGGAGGTGGATAGTGGCCACTAAGGATGTCAGTACTCAAACCCACCAATCACAGTTGTTGGTCATAGCCTTGCAGGCCTAAATGGCTTCGCTTGCTGAGGCCCTTACTACTGCCCTCGCCTCTTCCAGTTCTGCCGAGAGAGAAAGGGGTTTGTTATGGATGTGGTCAACAGGGCCACTTCAAGAGAGACTGCCCTTCAGGCTGAATAAGACCCGGTGCCCCGCAGGGACGTCCCTCAGGCTGGACTAAGGGGCAAACTCCACCTAAGAAGCTTTGCCCCCGGTGTAGAAAGGGATTCCATTAGCAGAGGGATTGTAAGCCCAAATTTGATATTGAGGGGAAGCCTTTAAGCTAATAACCGGGTGCCCTCCAGCCCCATCACCCAAAGGAGGCACTCCGCCTAGTGGCCCGCCTAGGGCCCACTGGACAGTCCCAATAATCCTGGGAATTAGGCCAAAAATGGACATCTTCATAGCAGGAAAAAAGTTCTGCTGCTTGATTGACACTGGAGTGAATCGGACAGTATTAAGGAAAGAGGAGGTTTCCCCACAATGGAAGCTGATTCCTGCACCTCAGTTATTGGGGGTAGGGGGTGATACAAGGTCTGAAGAAACCAAGGACTGGCTTACTTGGAAGAATGTAGATGGTAGTCAGGGAGAGGCCCTCTGGTGGCGTCTGGCCTGACAGCTAATCTGCTGGGACAGGATATTTTGGGGGAAGCTGAGGTGTTCATCACCACAGATCACAAAGGGATATATGATGATATCCTAGAGGAAGAGGCGTGCCAACAACAGTTTGGCCCATCGGGTCCCCTTAGCAATTATGGGGGGATCCACTTTTTGAGACATTGAGGCAAAACACTCCTGCACCCTGTGTGAGGCCTCATCCCCAATCCTAAAGGCCTCTCTTCCTACCGTCCCTGCCATTCAATGGCTTCCGGTCCTTCCAGTGTGGGTGGAACAGTGGCCACTTCCCCTAGATAAACTACAAAAGCCAAAGGAAATAATATCAGAACAATTGACCCTAGGGCATATTAGGCCCTCCCTGAGCCCTTGGAATAGTCCTATATTTGTCATACAAAAGGCCACAGGGAAATGGAGAATGTTACAGTTCCTAAGAAAGATTAATGAGCAGATGATTCCTGTTGGTACCCCCTTGCGAGGACTACCCTGGATCCCCTCCATCCCTTGGGATTTGACTCTTATTTTGATTGATATCAAGGATTGCTTCTTTTCTATTCCCCTTGATCCCCAGGACTGCGAGAAGTTTGCCTTCTCCGTTCCCTCTGTTAACTTCCAGGGGCCAGACCAAAGATATGAGTGGGTGGTGTTACCCCAGGGCATGGCTTTTTGTCAACATTATGTTTCACAAGTCCTGCAACCCCTTTGGAGGTGATTGGATATAATTCTATATGTTTACATGGATGACATCATTATTGGGGAGGCTGACACCAAAGCGTTAGGTTCCACCTATAAGGAACTCCGGACTCTCTTACAAAAGGGAGGATTACATATATCTAATGACAAGGTCCAGTCCTTACCCCCTTTTAAAATTCTAGGGGCCAAACTTAAGTTAGACTCTGTCTGTCCCCTTAAGCCTCAATTACTTTTCCATCATCCTATACCTTGGTGGAATTTCAAAAACTGTTGGGCGAACTCAACTGGTTGAGGCCTTGGCTTCACCTGCCTATAGAAGACCTGCTTCAGCTTTTCAACTCTTTAAGAGATAAAGTCCCCACAGATGTCATCACAGTGACTCCATTGCATCAACTGATATTCCAAAAGATTCAGTCAGCCTTAGATGCAGCACAATTAGCTCGCTATAGGCCCCAATGCCCCCTCTGTCTTTGGATCCTCCCTAGCTCGGAGGTTTCTTCTGCCGCCATTACACAGTTAGGTGAGCCTCTTCAATGGATACATGTGTCTGTGGGAGGGGCCCCTAGGGTCTATTCCCAACTTGACCAGTTGGCTGATCTGATAGTTAAGGGTAGGGATATTTCCCTAAGACATTATGGGCGGGATCCTGATGTGCTAGTAGTCCCCTACCAGTTGTCGGACTTTGAATGGGTCAGAAGGAACCATAGTTGGGTATCCAATGCCTTGGAGGATTTCATGGGAAAGGTGGATTGTCATTATGTTACTTCAAGATGGGTGACATCATTCTCGAGGTTATGATGGATGCCCCCCATACTTTTTCCACCAGACCCCTCATTAAAGCGGTAAATGTCTTTACTGATGGGGGAAAGGCAGGATCTGCCGCCATGGTGTACTCCACCTCTTCCCCTGCCAGTGAAGGAAAAAGTACCCACTATTTTGAGCCAGTTATGGGATCTGCACAATTTAAGGAACTATATGCAATTGCCCTGGCCTTGACCCATCTCCATGGACCGATGAACTTGTTTTCTGACAGCCTATATGTCATCAACTTGTTATCAACTCTAGTGTCAACATATATTAAGTTGGACAAAACCCCAATTATTCCTCTAATGATTCAAATCCAATCCTTGTTAAAAGAGCAGGCTGAGCCGATTTTTCTGTAGCATCTCAGGGGACTGGAGTTACCTGGAATCTTGACACAGGGGAACCAAATGACTGATCGATTGGCTACCAATGGGACTATCATAGCTACTGAGCAGAACCTCCAGATGGCTCAAGGACTTCATGAATTTACTCACTTAAACTGGAGAGGGTTACATCAAAGATTCCCCCTGATTCCCATAAAAGATTTTAAAAAGAAGCCGTTTTTACAGGTCCCACTTCTTCAATCCCCCGGGGTAAACCCCAGGGGCCTCAGACCTAATGTTGTCTGGCAAACTGATGTGACCCACTATGCACCTTTTGGAAAATTAAAATATATATTTATGTCTATAGATACTTATTCACATATTTGTTGGGCAACTGCTCAGTCAGGGGAAAAAGCTCAACACGCTGAAAGCCATTTCCTACAATGTTTTGCCATTTTGGGATTACCCCTTCAGGTTAAGACAGACAATGGGCCCTGCTTTGTGAGCAAATCATTACAAGAATTCTTCCAAACTTGGAATATTAAATACACCACTGGAATACCATACAATCCAAAAGGTCAAGCTATAATTGAGAGACATAATAAGACCTTAAAAAACCAACTAATACAACATAAAGAGGGAAACAACCCCCATGACCAATTAAGGACAGCCATGCTTACATTAAATATTTTAAATTTTTCCAAAGACCAACCTCTAACTGCTTTCCAGAGACATTGGTCTAATCAGACACCTTATTTAAAGGTAGAGGTCTGATGGAGGGACCCTCTTACTGGATCATGGTGTGGTCCTGATCCCCTCATTAGTGCAGGGGGGGGGGATTTGGGTGTGTATTCCCAATTAGGGAGACAAGTCCAATTTGGGTACCTACATGCTAGACATCTAAAATACTGTTCATTAGAACAAAAATGATTACCCAAGAGCACCCCCTCTTGAGGTAGGATTCTTTATTTTCTCATTTGTAGGAATGAAAAGACCACTCTGGATGCTTTGCCTGGTTGTGACTGGACTCCTCATAGTCTCCCTCATGGCATTCATCATGGCCACGGAGATGTGCTGGCCTCAGTGCACCATGTTATCAGCACTACCTGCAGTCTCAACTCGACTCCTTGGCTGCGGTAGTCCTCCAAGCCTGCTTACCGTCCGAGAAGGAGGACTATGTCTGTTCCTACAGGAGGAGTACTGTTTCTACTGGGCTCCTCCAGTTTCTCAAGGATGGAGCCAGAGCTGTTCAACTGATGGTGGTCGGGCAGCAATACACCATCTTACAAGATAATGACTGTGAACCCTATGAGGTTGGCCATGGCCCCCACCGGGATGTGCAGATGTAAGTCGGGAGCAGAGCCATCTCTCTTCCTTGAGGCTTCCCATTGGGCCTGATCAGGCCCTGCAGGTAGGATTGCCCAAAGAGCTAGAGTGGTAGTCAATGACGGGTAAGATCCCCAGAGGGGAACAACCTAAGACAGGCACTCCCTCGAGTAAGGCAAACATCTGCTAATAAAGCGAAAAGGGGGAGATGTAGAGCGTGGCTGCCTGCTTCCCTGTCTTGGGGCCGCACATGTGGCTGGGACGGCTCTTGGCAATCAGCCAGGAGGCAGTGCTGTGGGCAGTGATGGAGGAGGTGAACCACCTCCAGGATAGGTCCAGGACTCTTCTGCCCTCGTGGACAGCTCGTACCTTCCCTTACAGACTATGGGATGGGTGTACACATGGACTCGCTCCACCCCTCTGACCTTTATCCTGATTGGCTCCTGTGCAGTATATAAGCTGTGTGTACTTCCTCAATAAATGAGATCCTGCTTCGACTCGTCTCCCTGGCATGTCTGATTGTCCTCCCAGGAGGGAGGGCTGGGTGCGGGCCGCCAGTCGATCTTTACCTCTCTTGGCTTGTCTTGGTCGGGGCATGCTTTCCCCGCTTCTCCGGCCGGTCAGGAGGAGATGGGGGGCTAAAAACCCTGACAGATGACAGAGGCTGGTTGATATCAATTGGCTGATTTTTTCGTCTGCTTATATGATATTTTTTTATAGCAGATGCTTTCTGGTGGCTGTTAATATATGATATAAAGATCTTCGTATTTCTTGCCTACCCATATGTGTATCCACATCTGACTATCTCAGGCCTTCTTTTCCATAGCCTTCCACATTTTTGATTATTTGGTATCTTTAACCTCTGACCACTTCTGTGTTCAAAACAAGTGAATAACTAGTTATAAAATCTACAGCCTTGGAAATTGAGAGAATTATTTATACCTTTATCTTTTAAAACCATCCTGACAGGGGCTGGGGTGTGGCTCAGTGGTAGAATACCTGCCGAGCATGTGTGAGGCACTGGGTTTGATTCTCAGCATTGCATATAAATAAAAATAAAATAAATATGTAAAATACAGATATTAAAAATAAAACCATCCTGACAGAGTTTGGAATATAACTGCTATCCATTTTGGTCAAGACCCCATTGAGGGCTGCCTTATCTGTAAAACAACCTTGGACTTTTTATTTCGCCTTTAGATGGTCATATGGGAATACCACACAATCACAAATGTAAACTGATGTAGAGATATAGTGTAATTATATGCCACAAGGCTGCAAGCTGCCTGTTCATATAGTGTGCTTGTGGACTCTGGTTCTCTTTGTGCTCTATCATAGATATACTACTTCTATATTATAATGGATTTTTGCTAGGTCTACCACAATATTTAGTTGGCAAAGCCTTTTTCTTTTTGCACCAGGGATTGAACTCAGGGCACTGAGTCACATCCCCAGCCCTATTTTGTATTTTTTTTTAGAGACAGGGTCTCACTGAGTTGCTTAGCTTCTTGCTTTTGCTGAGGCTGGTTTTGAACTCACGATCCTCCTGCCTCAGCCTCCTGAGCCACTGTGATTACAGGTATGCACTACTGTGCCTGGCTTCTACCTCAATATTTTATTTGGAAAGTATAAAAGACTCATCTCCTCATGGGTTAGTTCTGTACACATGGTCAAACATTCTAAGCCCCAGTAGAATACAAGGGCAGTAGAATACTATGAAATGTCTTTGAAAGGTTATGCCTTTGCTTTAGGACCTAATGGCCCTGGGTTGTGATTCTCCTACTGGAGTTTGCCATGATGACATATGACATCTTTTCATACCAATCATAGTTCAAATATAATAAGCTACACTGAATATAGCCCAAGTAGAAAGACTGCAGGCCTCACAGCCTAGACTTCCTACATAGACTTGCCCTACTCTGGGCAATATCAAAGCTGACAATATTTTATATCACTTAGAATAGGGTCAGAGTAATATTCAGAGTATCCTTCCTCCAGAACTTGAATAACCATTATGTGTTAGAAAGTACAGGTTGCAGGAATATGTCTTTTACTTTAAAGGAATATATTGGCAGACTCCTGTAAAACTTGTATAGATGTGGCAGGTCTCTAAAATTTGTAAGTTTACCTTCCACCACCTGGAGCACATCTGTCTTATCAAAGCCTCTAACATACTAGTCACCTCTTTTGAATATAAAATAGGATTAATGTAATGGATTGAATGATGTTTTTAAGAGATCCAAATTGTCTAAAACTCTCCAAAAATTATATATATGACTATGATGACATATTGTGATTTTATATATGTATATGTATACATATATATACATATATATTTATAAAGGTATATTGTTTTCATTCAAAGAAAAAAAGAACTGTTTGTAATTGAGATAGAAAAGAATGCATTTCCGGCTGGGGTTGTGGCTCAGAGGAAAAGTGCTCGCCTAGCCTGCGTGAAGCACTGAGTTCAATCCCCAGCACCACATAAAAATTAAATAAAGGAAAAGAATGCATTTCCACAAATCATACTATGTCAATAACTGCTTTAGCAAAGTGCCACATGCTTCATTGCAGCTGTGACTGGAGCTACTTCCTAGATTGGGTTTATAATGGTTTATTGTCATTATTAAAGATATGTCTAAACTTGAGAGGCAACAACAAAAAATGTTGGGAACATCTAGTTGTTTTAGTGTAAGGAAACTATCAAAATCTAATGTGGTCATGTCAAATAATACATGGGGCTAAGTAAAGTGCCTACAAATAGCTAAAGATAAAAAATTTTGACAACCAAAATATATGAAATTGATTAAAACACATCAACTCTTTCAAAAGTATGCTTATAATGATATAATGATATTTAAAAAACAAAAAACCTCATTGATCAACATTGAATGATGTTACAGGATAACTCATTATTTTAAATGTTGACGTGTAAATTTTAAAAAATTGTCACTTAACCTGTCTTTCCACATAAACTGTATTTATTTACTTATTTACTTATTTTAGACACTGGGGATTAAACCCAGGGGCATTTAATCACTGAGCCTCATCTCAGCCCTTTTTCATGTTTTATTTAGAGTCAAGGTCTTGCTGAGTTTCTTAGGGCTCACTAAATATCTGAGGCTGGCCTTGAACTTAAGATCTTGTCTCAACATCCTGAGCCACTGGGATTATAGGTGGGTGCCACTGTGAACAGCATAAACTATATTTTAGAGTAACAAAAAGTCAAAGAGTAGAAATTATTTACATAAAATTTTAATCAATAATTGCAGGTCATAAAATCACCAATTTAGAATGTCTAATGAAATAATGAATCTAGGCAATAGTCATCAACAGATGTTAGAACTATTAAGTAGGATGAGGAAAATTTATAATAGGAAGCCCAGATTGACAACATCTGAATAAACTGATCAAATTCCACATCACTAAAATTGGTACATATGGATATCATTGTATTTCATAAGATATTGTAATAAGAAGTATACAAAACCTGTGAAGTATTGTGCTAAAACTGTTGGAACTAAATCTAATCTATCTTTTAGCTCTAACAAGTAGTTTATAGTAGACCAATAAAGATCAAATTAACAAATTGAGGAGGCAATCAACTTATACTAAATATAAGTTCTTCCATAGGTAAACTCCTCAGTTTTTTCCAACAAATCAATAGCATAAAAATAAACTAGAAGCTGGGCATGGTGGCACACCTGTAATCCCAGCAGCTTGGGAGGCTGAGGCAAGAGGATCATGAGTTCAAAGCCAGCCTCAGCAACAGTGAGGCACTAAGCAACTTAGTGAGACCCTGTCTCTAAATAAAATACAAAATAGCGGATGTGGCTCAGTGGTCAAGGGCCCTGAGTTCAATACCCAGTATAAAAAAAATAGTACAAAATGAATAAATAAATAAATAAACTAGAGCTGGGTGCAGTGGCATATGCCATATTCCAGTGGCTTAAGAGGCTGAGGCAGGAAGATGATGAGTTCAAAGCCAGCCTCAGTAATTTACTGAGGTTCTAAGTAACTTAGTAAGACCCTGTCTCAAATTCAAAAAATAGATCTGGGGTTGTGGCTCAGTAGTACAGCACTTGCCTAGCATGTGTGAGGCACTAGGTTCGATTCTTAGCACCACATATAAATAAATTAGTAAATAAAATAAAACATTTAAAAAAATTAAAAATAAATAAAAAAGGGCTGGGGATATGACTCAGTGGTTAAGTGTTCCTGAGTTTAATTCCCACTATCAAAAACAAACAAAAATAAAGAGAGAGAGAGAGAGAGAGAGAGAGAGAGAGAGAGAGAGAGAAAAGAGCTATTAATGCCTGAATAATAACAGACAAATGCTACATAACTTGACTTTGGCTTTATCTGGATCCTAATCTGAATAAATAAAAAGAAATTATACTAGTAGCAGAAATTATACTAGTGGTATTTTATAACTGTAGTATAACATTAGAAATTAATAGCAGTGTGAAAATATACAAAAAAACTTTGAAAAAAAACTTAATTGATAATTAAAATATGGAGTAAAAAATGAAATCTATTGAGAAAATTTAATAGAGTTAAATACCTGTGTAACAAAATAAGAAAAAGTAAATAAATTAACTAACCTTTCAACTGAAAGACATCAAAATAAATTTGATGAAAATATAAATTAATTTAGTATCAAAGCAGAAATCCATGAATTGAAATAAAAATAGTATGGGCTGGGGTTGTGGCTCAGTGGTTGAGCAGTTGCCTCACATGCGTGAGGCACCAGGTTCGATCTCAAGCACCACATTAAAAACATAAATAAAATAAAAGATATTGTGTCCATCTACAACTTAAAAAAAGAAATTAAAATAGTAAAATTCCTGAATAAATGGAAACTAACACTTGAAGCTCTCAACCATTTGAAAAAAAAAATACTGATATGTGCTACAACATGGATGAACCTCAAAAACATTATGCTGACTGAAAAAAATCTAGTTAACAAAGGACAACATATTGCATGATTCCATTCCATTTATATAAATTGTTAGTATCCAAAAAGAGATTAGTGGTTTTATAGGATAAAGTGAAAAAGAGAGATTTAATGCAAGTGGCATAAGAGATCTTACTAGAGTGATGGAAATGTTCTGAAGCAGGATTTTAGTGATGGCCAAACAACTCAATTTACTAAAAATTATTGAATTGTATACTCAAAATGGGTAAATTTTATGGCATGTAAATTATAACTTCATAAAATAATTTTTGAAAAAAAACTGATTTTTCAATTGTACACTTGATATATTAAGTTCATCAGGAATGAGGAATAGCTCTAGTAGAATCAAATGGTTCATGTGTTTTATCAGTATTAATTAAAGGTTAAATAGTTAATCCAGGGAACTTATGAGCAAAGAGTGTTCACTGTGAAGAGAAAATGCAAATGCTCTGAGTCAGTTGTATGCTTTGCTTGTTCAAGACCTTCAGGAAGTCCAGTATACCTGCAGTGGAATGAGAGAATAAAAGAATGGTGACAGATGAGATAAGAGTGATGGCAAAGAATCAGATCATGTAGAGACTTTTTAGGTCATTGTTAGGACTTTGTTTTATTATCAAAGGGAGATTAGAAGACACAGGATAATTTAAGCAGAGGAATGAAATAATTTGATTTAAATTTATCACACTAGCTGCTATTCAAATAACAGATTACAGGTGCCAAGGGCAAAATTTAGGAGACCACTTAGGAGAGACTACTGCAATAATCCAGTTTAGAGATCATGAGGCTTAAAACTTTTCTCCCCTTTTTACAAACTTGTATTGTCCCCTATTACCTATTCTATCAAGTCCAAAGTCCTCTGTCAAAGAATTTCAAATCAATTCAGTATTCAAAAAACAAATGCTAAACTAAGTACAAGGTATTGTACTATGAAGGGATTAGTACACCTACTCACAAAAATTCTGTGACTATAGCTGACCCTATTGTAAAAAATGTACACCAGTAAATCCTAGAATGTTGGATTAAATGCAGCAAACATCCTTTTTTATAAATATTAGCTAAGATTTGCGAAAAAGGAGGTGAAGCCTATGGGGGAAAAATGAAGAGGAACTCTGAAAACAATAAATATAAATGAACTGAAGCTTGTTGCTCAGGGTTGAGGTGTTGCAAAGAGGGATGTCCATATGGTAATAAAAAAGTGAAAGAGTTTGGATTTCAACAATCACTATTTGAGGAAAGAAGATGAAACGTTGGGACTGAGGAAAATAGGATTTAGAACTGGATTCCCTGGAGAATGTGACAACAATTGAAGGGCTACATTATGGAGGAGACAGACAAGAAAAAAAATCCACCTGCAAATAACACAACAAATAAAGTGTGTGTATCCAGATTATATAAAAACTCAAAATTCAGATATAAAAAAACAAATACCCTAATTAACAGATGGAAAAATGTTTGAATAGATATTTCACCAAATAAGCTAGTTGGGGGACAAATAAGAATATGAATAGATATTGAAAATTATTATCATTAGGTAAATGCAAATCAAAACCACACGAGGGTTGTGGCTCAGTGATACAGCACTCACCTAGCACGTGCGAGGCACTGGGTTTAATCCTCAGCATCACAAAAAAATAAATAAATTAAATAAAGGTAATGTGTCTAACTACAACTAAAAAATAAAAAAAAACACATGAGATATTGCTTCACATCTATTAGAACAACTAAAATTAAAAAGGCTAACGATACTAACTGTATTAGCTTAGACTGTCACAATAAAATACAATAGACTGGGTTAAACACTAGAAATTTATTTTCTCACAATTCTAGAAGTTGGAAAGTCCAAGATCAAATTCCTGGTAAAGCTTTCCTTCCTGCTTGCAGATCGCTACTTTCTCATACTGTCTTTACATAGTAGAAAGAGAGAAAGATATCTCACTTCCTATTCATATAAGGCTAAAATCCTGTCATACTAAGATCCAATCCTTATGACGTCATTTAGTTTTAATTGCATCCTAAAAATCCTATGTTCCAATATAGTCATGTTGGGGGTTAGTGATACAGCATATGCTTTTTTGGGTGGAGGACAATTCAGTTCATAGTACCAATTATTGGAGAGATTTGGAGAAATGGAAACAGTCATACACTGCTGGTGCAAAAACAGTTTGATAGTTTCTTAAGTTAAACATACACAAAATAGGCTTGGTGGAGTAGGCCTTTTATCTCAGCAGCTCAGGAAGCTGAGGCAGGAGGATTGTGAGTTCAAAACCAGCCTCAGCAATTTAGTAAGTCTCTAAAGCAACTCAGCAAGACCCTATCTCAAAATAAAAATAAATAAATAAACAAATAAAAAAGGGCTAGGGATGTGGTTCAGCAGTAAAGCACCCCTGGGCTCTCTGTTTGGTACAAAAAAAAGTTAAAAATACACATACTTGGGCTGGGATTGTTGCTTAGTGGTAGAGCACTTGCCTAACATGTATGAGGCACTGAGTTTGATTCTCAGCACCACATACAAATAAATAAAATAAAAAGTTTCATCAACAATTAATAAAAATATTTTTAAATACACATATTAAATTATATATCCTTTCTATTGCTAGATATTTATGCAGTAGCAAAGAACATGCCCATGCAAAAATGATATGTGAATATTCATAATAGCTTTATTTGTAATAACCCCAAACTGAAAATAACTCAAATATTCAACAACAGAGGCAGAGAAAAACTCTAGTTTATCTATACCATCTCATGGAATACTGGGTGCTGAGTAATAAAAGGGACTGAATACATGTTACATGAATCTCAAAATAACTATGCTGAATGAAAGAAGTCAGACCAAAAAAGAGTAATGCTACATTAATTTATATAAAAGTTTGAAAATAAAAACCAACTCGTAGTGACAGAAGGCCAAACTGTGGTTTCCTGGGGAGGGGAGAAGAGGGAACTATCAGAGAAAGTTATCACAAGAAGGCTTTTAGGGTGATATATATGTTCATAATCTTGAATGTGATAATAATTTAATAGGTTTAAATATATATTACATGTTTGACTAAATGGATGTTATTTAAGGATACACACATTGGTTATCAAACTGCAGAGGGAAACAAGTAAGCTATTACTACAAAAATCAAAAGACTTGATTTCTGGGAGCAATAAGCTGGGAATGGTGACACATACCTGTAATCCCAGAACCTTGGTAGACTGATGCAGAAAGATTGTAAATTCAAGGTTCAACAATGCCTATCTCATAAGAAAAAAATTAAAAGGGCTGGGAATGTAGATCAGTTGCAAGATACCCCTGGATTCAATCCTCAAAAAAGTCTCAAATTATTTTGTGAAGGTTTAAAAACAAATTAGGATAAAATGTGGTAAACAGTTATAGTACCCAAACCTTATGATACTTCAAAATGTATTTTCTTTATTTATACTTATTCCCAAGGAAATCTCATCAACTTTCATACTTTAAATATATCTTATAATTCCCCAAATTTTATCTCTAGCTCCTCCTTTATTTTACAGAATTGTATATACAAATGCCCATTCACATTTGGAAGTCAAAAAGACATCTGAAAATGTTGTCCCTTGCCAGGAGTGGTTGTACACACCTGTAACACCAATGACTCAGGAGGTTGAGGCAGGAGGATTCGAGTTCAAAGCCAGCCTCAGAAATTTAGTGAGGCCCCATGTAACTTAGGGAGACCCTGTCTCTAAATAAAAAATAAAAAGGGCTGTAAATATTGCTCAGTGATTAATCTCCCCACCCCGGTTTGATCCCTGGAACCCTCCACAAAAAGGAATATAAATAAAAATAAAATAACGTCTCAATATCATATCAGCAAAATATTACAAGCGTTCCTATTAAATAGAAAATGATAACAATCTTACTTAATTTTCTATACTATTATTTAATATGATCTTGAATCATCTAGATAATGTAATAAAACAAGAAAAGAAAGGGGAAGGAAGCTAAATAGGGGACGGGAAGAACACAGTATGATCATGTGTATGATATAGTTAATATTTGTTATTTATTTCAGCTTACTTCATATGTAGATTAGAAACAACAAAACTTTATTTCTCTCAGTTCAAATGTCTGGGGAATCCAAGATGAAGGCTCCCAGTGTCTGGAGAGAGCCTACTTTCTGGTTCAAGGATGTCTGATTTTCACTGAGTCCTCACATAAATGCAAGGAAGTTCTCTGGGATTTCTTTCTAAGGGCACTAATCTATTCATGAAGGCTTTGCCCTCATGATCTGAACATTCTCCAAAGGGGTCTCATCAAGATATCATCTCATTGGAGATTAGGCTTCATTTTTTTTTTTTTTGTACCAGGGGTTGAACCCAGGAGCACTTAACTACTGAACCATATCTCTATATCTAAATTTTATTTAGAGGCAGAGTCTTGCTGAGTTGCTTAGGGCCTTGCTAAATTGCTAAGGCTGGCTGGCTTTGGACTCACGATCCTCCTGCCTCAGTCTTCCAAACTGCTGGGATTACATGCTTGGTGGCATCTAGCCGAGATAAGGTTTCTGTATATGAATCTTAAAAGAGACATATTCAATCTGTCATATTATTTCCACAGGCCTGGCAGAAGGGAGATTTAAAATATTATTCTTTGTACTTATCTATGTATACATATATATACATATGTGTGTGTATATATATGCACATATATATACACATGTGTATATATGTATATACATATTATATACACATATATATACACATTTTTATACATACACATTATATATATACACACATTTATATATATATATATACACATTATATATATATATATATATATATATCTCATAACCAAAACATGGAAATAGCAAGGAAAAATATTAAGTAGTCTAAATTTAATTCCATATATCTACTATCTAAATAAGGAGTGTTGGACATCTCTAATTTCAATTTATCCACATTTAAAACCAAATATTACAAATTTGTTATCTAATTATCTTCCCAACTGCACTATCCACTGATTATTTTATCAACATTTTATGAAGGAGGTAACTGAGGGCTGGGGATGTGGCTCAAGCGGTAGCGCGCTCGCCTGACATGCGTGCGGCCTGGGTTCGATCCTCAGCACCACATACCAACAAAGATGTTGTGTCTGCCGAGAACTAAAAAATAAATGTTATGTTAAAAATTCTCTCTCTCTCTCTCTCTCTCTCTCTCTCTCTCTCTCTCTCTCTCCTCTCCTCTCCTCTCCTCTCCTCTCTCTCTCTCTAAAAAAAAAAAAAAAAAAAAAAAAAAAAAAAAAGGAGGTAACTGATATTAAGTTATTTCTTCAGGATGAAGCTTATCTTTGAACCCAGATCTCTATTACTGATGATTTAGTTACTAGTTCACATTGATTTAAAGGATAAAATAAAGAATATAATATTTTTAGACTTAATACATACTCCTGAAGTATACATGATATGTTTGGAACATAGATAAAGTTGAAATAATATGAATTTTTTTTTCTTTTCTGTATTTATTTTGCTGTACCTATTAGGCCACAGAACTTTACTGCCTCAGGAGGTGTTCATTTGCCTCAGAGAAGAGCCCAGGGAACCAAGTCAATAGACCTTTGTTAAAACTTACTATTGATACCTCCCATTTTGGTGTTTCTTTTTCTTTAATTTTATTTTCCATTGAATAAAATTTATGTATTTTTCTGGTGTCAACCACGTTTCAATATATGTAAACAACATGAAATGATTAAATCAAGGTGATTAATAAATCCATAATGACTCATATTTTGTAGTGAGACATATAAAATCTACACTATTATAATTTTAACGTCTACATTATCATTAACCATGATATGGTACAATATGTATTGTATTGTACCATAGATGTCCAGAAATTATTCCTCCTAACTGAAACTCTGAACCACTTTGACTAACATTTTCTCATTCTTCTCTCCTCCTAGTTCCTGGTAAATACCCTTCTATTCTCTGTTCCCATGAGTTTGACTATTTTAGATTCCACATCATATGCATGATCAGATAGTATTTGACTTTCTGTCTGGCTTATCTCATTTAGCATAATGTTCCCCATGTTAATCCATGCCATTGCAAATGGCAGGATTTCCTTTTTTTAAGGCTGAATTGTATTTCCTGAGGTGTACATACTACATTTTATTTTTCTATTTATCCATTTGTGGGTACCTAGGTTGACACTATAGCTTGGCTATTGTGAATCATACTGCAGTGAACATGGGAATAAAAGAGCTTGATTTAACTTCCTTTGGATATGTACCCAGAAAAGAAATTGTTGGATAATAAGGTAGTTTTAATTTTTTGAGAAACCTCCATATTGTTTTCCAAAATGGCTGTATTAATTTCTCTTCTTACCAACAGGGTACAAGTGTCCCCTTTTTTCCACATCCATATCATATTTTGTCTTTTTGATGAAAGCCATTCTAACAGGTGTGGAGTGATATCTCACTGTGATTTTCATTTATATTCCCCTCACATGTGTTTAATGTTTATAGCAGCCTGAATGCAACTATGAACACCCAAAGCCTGAAAAGACTCTGTGCATAACATTTATGTCAAGAAATGAGTTAGGAAAGAATTAATGATAATATATAACCCACTATACTGTCCCAAATAGACGAGTTTAAATGAAGAAAGTGGGAGAGAATAGAAGAGAGTAATAGAATTAGAAGATAGTGAATATCTCTAATAAGGAATCTTGAGTTCCATGTTCTTACCCTAGGTGAAAGAATGGTGAGAGGGAAATTTCAGATAAATTGAGGGTGTTCTCTAAAGCAGAGGAAATCTCTATCTTGATGCCCAAGTTATTAACTCAGGGTATTGCAAAACATGTATTTTTCATGGTTCTGGAACACTCAAGTAGCAATAGTTGAGCAAAAATTCAAAGCAGATGGACCTGAGGATAACCTCACTGAGTTCTATGGACCTCAATGCAGAGCTTAGAAAAATGCCTATGCCTCTGTTGGATGAATAAGTAGAGATAAGGCAGGCCAAATAGATGTCAACTAGTGATGGAAATAAAGACATGTAATAAATGAACTATCAAAAAGAGGCCATAATGACAGTAGGATCATCATAGCAAATGCCAGCAGAAGTAGAGCTAAAACAATAGCAATTGGCTAAAGCATAACATAACGATAACAGAAGACAGAACAAGTATGGACATAAGGTGTATGCCACATGCTCCCATACCAAGATAATACACAATCCTAACTCCACCTTATTTTTACATAGAATAGATAAAAGAATGGGTATTCTACAGGTCATGCATTTAAACAACAACAAAGGCAGATAGTATAAGCAACTTTTTTTTTTATTGGTCGTTCATAACATTACATAGTTCTTAATACATCATATTACACGGTTGATTCACGTGGATTATGAACTCCCACTTTTACCCCGTATACAAATTGCTGTATCACATCAGTTTCCCTTCCATTGATTGACATATTGCCTTTCTAGTGTCTGATGTATTCTGCTGTCTGTCCTATTCTCTACTATCCCCCCTCCCCTCCCCTCCCCTCCCCTCCCCTTTTCTCTCTCTACCCCTTCTACTGTAAATCATGTCTTCCATTTGTATTATCTTGTCTTGCCCCTCCTTTCCTCTTATATGACATTTTGTATAACCCTGAGGATCGCCTATCATTTCCATGCAATTTCCCTTCTCACTCCCTTTCCCTCCCACCTCTCATCCCTGTTTAATGTAAATCTTCTTCTCAAGCTCTTCGTCCCTACCCTGTCCTTGTTTTCTCCCCTTATATCAAAGGAGTCATTTGGTATTTGTTTTTTAAAGATTGACTAGCTTCACTTAGCATAATCTGCTCTAATGCCATCCATTTCCCTCCAAATTCTATGATTTTGTCATTTTTTAATGCAGAGTAATACTCCATAGTGTATAAATGCCACATTTTTTTTATCCATTCATCTATTGAAGGGCATCTAGGCTGGTTCCACAGTCTTGCTATAGTGAATTGAGCTGCTATGAACATCGATGTAGCAGTGTCCCTGTAGCATGCTCTTGTTAGGGCTTTAGGGAATAGACCGAGAAGGGGAATAGCTGGGTCAAATGGTGGTTCCATTCCCAGCTTTCCAAGAAATCTCCATACTGCTTTCCAAATTGGCTGCACCAATTTGCAGTCCCACCAGCAATGAACAAGAGTGCCCTTTTCCCCGCATCCTCTCCAGCACTTATTGTTGTTTGACTTCCTAATGGCTGCCAGTCTTACTGGAGTGAGATGGTATCTTAGGGTAGTTTTGATTTGCATTTCTCTGACTGCTAGCGATGGTGAGCATTTTTTCATGTACTTGTTGATTGATTGTATGTCCTCCTCTGAGAAGTGTCTGTTCAGGTCCTTGGCCCATTTATTGATTGGGTTATTTGTTATCTTATTGTCTAATTTTTTGAGTTCTTTGTATATTCTGGTTATTAGGGCTCTATCTGAAGTGTGTGGAGTAAAGATTTGTTCCCAGGATGTAGGCTCCCTGTTTATCTCTCTTATTGTTTCTTTTGCTGAGAAAAAACTTTTTAGTTTGAGTAAGTCCCATTTGTTGATTCTATTTGTTAACTCTAGCACTATGGGTGTCCTATTGAGGAATTTGGAGCCCGATCCCACAGCGTGTAGATCATAACCAACTTTTTCTTCTATCAGATGCCGTGTCTCTGATTTAATATCAAGCTCCTTGATCCATTTTGAGTTAACTTTTGTGCACGGCGAGAGATAGGGATTCAGATTCATTTTGGTGCAAATGGATTTCCAGTTTTCCCAGCACCATTTGTTGAAGATGCTATCCTTCCTCCATTGCATGCTTTTAGCCCCTTTATCAAAAATAAGATAGTTGTAGTTTTGTGGATTTGTTACTGTGTCCTCTATTCTGTACCATTGGTCCACCCGTCTGTTTTGGTACCAGTACCATGCTGTTTTTGTTACTATTGCTCTGTAGTATAGTTTGAAGTCTGGTATCGCTATACCGCCTGATTCACACTTCCTGCTTAGTATTGTTTTTGCTATTCTGGGTCTTTTATTATTCCATATGAATTTCATGATTCTTTTATCGATTTCTACAAGATATGCTGTTGGGATTTTGATTGGCATTGCATTGAACTTATATAGGACTTTTGGTAATATCGCCATTTTGATGATGTTAGTTCTGCCTATCCATGAGCAGGGTATATTTTTCCATCTTCTAAGGTCTTCTTCTATGTCTTTCTTTAGGGTTCTGTAATTTTCATTGTATAAATCTTTCACCTCTTTTGTTAGGTTGATTCCCAAGTATTTTATTTTTTTTTTGAGGATATTGTGAATGGAGTGTTTTTCCTCATTTCCGTTTCAGAGGATTTGTCGCTGATATACAGGAATGCCTTTGATTTATACGTGTTGATCTTATATCCTGCCACTTTGCTGAATTCATTTATTAGCTCTAATAGCTTCTTTGTAGACCCTTTTGGGTCTGCTAGGTATAGAATCATATCATCTGCAAATAGTGATAATTTAAGTTCTTCTTTTCCTATTTTTATGCCTTTAATTTCTTTCGTCTGCCTAATTGCTCTGGCCAGTGTTTCGAGGACTATGTTGAACAGAAGTGGTGAGAGAGGGCATCCCTGTCTTGTACCAGATCTTAGAGGGAATGCCTTCAATTTTTCTCCATTCAGAATGATGCTGGCCTGTGGCTTATCATAGATTGCTTTTACAATGTTGAGGTATGATCCAGTTATCCCTAATTTTTCTAGAGTTTTGAACATAAAGGGATGCTGTACTTTGTCGAAAGCTTTTTCTGCATCTATTGAGATGATCATATGGTTCTTGTTTTTAAGTCTATTGATGTGGTGGATAACATTTATTGATTTCCGTATATTGAACCAACCTTGCATACCAGGGATGAATCCTACTTGATCATGGTGTATAATTTTTTTGATATGTATTTGAATCCGATTCGCCAGAATTTTATTGAGGATTTTTGCATCAAGGTTCATTAGAGATATTGGTCTGTAGTTTTCCTTCTTTGATGTGTCTTTGTCTGGTTTCGGAATCAGGGTGATGTTGGCCTCGTAGAACGAATTTGGAAGTTCTCCCTCTTTTTCTATTTCCTGAAATAGCTTGAAAAGTATTGGTGTTAGTTCCTCTTTAAAGGTTTTGTAAAACTCTGCTGTATACCCATCCGGTCCTGGGCTTTTCTTAGTTGGTAGTCTTTTGATGGTTTCTTCTATTTCCTCTATTGTTATTGGTCTGTTTAGGTTGTCTATATCCTCCTGGCTCAATCTGGGCAGATCATAAGACTCAAGGAATTTATCTATGCCTTCACTATCTTCTATTTTATTGGAGTATAAGGATTCAAAGTAATTTCTGATTATCTTCTGTATTTCTGAAGTGTCTGTTGTGATATTGCCTTTTTCATCCCGTATGCTAGTAATTTGGGTTCTCTCTCTTCTTCTCTTCGTTAGCATGGCTAAGGGTCTGTCAATTTTATTTATTTTTTCAAAGAACCAGCTTTTAGTTTTGTCAATTTTTTCAATTGTTTCTTTTGTTTCAATTTCATTAATTTCAGCTCTGATTTTAATTATTTCTTGCCTTCTACTTCTTTTGCTGTTGTTTTGCTCTTCTTTTTCTAGGATTTTGAGATGAAGTATGAGATCATTTATTTGTTGGTTTTTTCTTTTTTTGAGGAATGAACTCCAAGCAATGAATTTTCCTCTTAGAACTGCTTTCAATGTGTCCCATAGATTCCGATATGTTGTGTCTGTGTTTTCATTTAACTCTAGGAATTTTTTAATTTCCTCCTTGATGTCTTCTAAAACCCATTGATCACTCAGCAACCTATTGTTCATTCTCCAGGTGATGTTTGATTTTTCCTTTCTTCTTTTATCATTGATTTTCAGTTTCATTCCATTATGATCAGACAAGATGCATGGTATTATCTCTACCTCTTTGTATTGTCTAAGAGTTGCCCTGTGACATAGTATATGGTCTATTTTTGAGAAGGTTCCATGTGCTGCTGAGAAAAAAGTGTAGCTACTTGATGTTGGGTGGTATAGTCTATATATGTCAATTAAGTCTAGGTTGTTAATTGTGTTATTGAGTTCTATAGTTTCCTTATTTAACTTTTGTTTGGAAGATCTGTCCAGTGGTGAGAGAGGTGTGTTGAAGTCTCCCATGATTATTGTATGGTGGTCTATTAGACTCTTGAACTTGAGAAGAGTTTGCTTGATGAACACAGCTGCACCATTATTTGGGGCATATATATTTATGATTGTTATGTCTTGTTGGTGTATGGTTCCCTTGAGCAGTATGAAGTGTCCTTCTTTGTCCCTTTTGATTAGCTTTGGCTTGAAATCTATTTTATTAGATATGAGTATGGACACTCCTGCTTGTTTCCGCGGTCCATATGAGTGATATGACTTTTCCCAACCTTTCACCTTCAGTCTATGTATATCTTTTCCTATCAAATGCGTCTCCTGTAGACAGCATATTGTTGGGTCTTGTTTTGTGATCCATTCTACTAGCCTGTGTCTCTTAATTGGTGAGTTTAAGCCATTAACATTTAGGGTTATTATTGAGATATGGTTTGTTCTTCTATCCATGTTTGTTTATTGATGTTACTAAACCTGATTTGTTATCCTCTTTGACTACATTCCCCCCTTTACTGTCCTACCTCCCATTGTTGGTTTTCAATGTTATTTTCCATTTCCTCTTCCTGTAATGTTTTGCCAAGGATTTTTTGAAGAGATGGTTTTCTAGCTGCGAATTCTTTTAACTTTTGTTTATCGTGGAAGGTTTTAATTTCATCTTCTAACCTGAAGCTTAATTTCGCCGGATACAAGATTCTTGGTTGGAATCCATTTTCTTTAAGCGTTTGAAATATGTTATTCCAGGATCTTCTAGCTTTTAGAGTCTGTGTTGAGAGATCAGCTGTTATTATGATTGGTTTACCCCTAAATGTAATCTGCTTCCTTTCCCTTGTAGCTTTTAAAATTCTCTCCTTATTCTGTATGTTGGACATCTTCATTATAATGTGTCTAGGTGTGGATCTCTTATGATTTTGCACATTCGGCGTCCTGTAGGCTTCTAGGATTTGGGATTCTGTCTCGTTCTTCAAGTCTGGGAAGTTTTCTTGTATTATTTCACTGAATAGATTGCTTAATCCTTTGGTTTGGAGCTCTGTGCCTTCCTGTATCCCAATGACTCTTAAGTTTGGTCTTTTGATATTATCCCATAGCTCTTGAATGTTCTGCTCATGGTTTCTTAGTAGACTTGCTGAGCTATCTATGTTCTTTTCAAGTTGAAATACTCTGTCTTCATTTCTGATGTTCTATCTTCTAAGTGATCCACTCTGCTGGTAGTATTCTCAATTGAGTTTTTAAGTTGGTTTATTGTTTCCTGCATTTCTAGTATTTCTATTTGTTTGTTTTTTATTACCTCTATCTCCCTGTGAAATTCATCTTTTACTTCCTGGATTTGTTTGTCAATGTGATCTTTCATTGTCTGATTTTGCTGTCTCATGTCTTCCTTGAGACTCCAGATCATCTGAAGCATGTATGTCGTGAGCTCTCTATCTGACATTCCATCTGTTGCAGCTATTACCTCTTCTAAAGTTGAGTTGACCTGCATTGCCTGTGGTCCTTTCTTTCCTTGTCGTTTCATACTGCTGGCGTTTCTTTCTGCTTGGTGAAATTGTTGTGTCTTTGATATTTTCCCCCTCTATTTATTTATATTGCTCTTGTATAGTTGAAAAATCACCCTTGCAGGGCAGGTAGTGGCTGTGATCCTCCTCCAATTAGTGTGCTCCGTCTACCATGCTGGCAGGCCCTAGGTCTGCTTTGCTGGTCGGTCAAAGGTCCACCTACCCAGCAGGCGCCAGGGGCACCTGTGTCACTCCATAGGTTGCTGGGCCTAACCTCCCAATGGGTTGCAGGTTGGCCTAGCTTGCAGGCACTGGGGGAGGGGCCGGTTCCGCCCCTCAGCAGGCTTTGGGCCCGCTCTGCTTGTGTTCACAGTCCCCCGCCTACCTGCAGACACTGGGGGAGGGGACGGGCCTAGCCCTCAGCCATCCGCCGGACCTGTCCTAGTGGGACCGGTCCGCGTTCCCCGCCGGCGCGTGTAGCTGCTGTCACTTGGCTGGTTGCTGGTCCTGACCCGCCCGCCCGTGGCTTGCAGGTTCGCCTCGCTTGCAGGCACTGGGGGAGGGGCCGGTTCCGCCCCTCAGCAGGCTTTGGGCCCGCTCTGCTGGTGTTCACAGTCCCCCGCCTACCTGCAGACACTGGGGGAGGGGATGGGCCTAGCCCTCAGCCGTCCGCCGGACCTGTCCTTGTGGGTCCGGTCTGCGTTCCCCACCGGCGCGTGTAGCTGCTGTCACTTGGCTGGTTGCTGGTCCTGACCCACCCGCCCGTGGCTTGCAGGTTCGCTTCGCTTGCAGGCACTGGGGGAGGGGCCGGTTCCGCCCCTCAGCAGGCTTTGGGCCCGCTCTGCTGGTGTTCACAGTCCCCCTCCTACCTGCAGACACTGGGGGAAGGGACGGGCCTAGCCCTCAGCAGTCCGCCGGACCTGTCCTTGTGGGTCCGGTCTGCGTTCCCCGCCGGCGCGTGTAGCTGCTGTCACTTGGCTGGTTGCTGGTCCTTATAAGCAACTTTTAAATCATGTTACCACGTGGATCTGCTGGTGATGATTCTCTTGTGTTATGAAAATCTAAAAAAGATTTAAATCAGGGGTTGGGGATTTAGCTCAGTTGGTAGAGTGCTTGCCTCGAATGCATGCACAAGGCCCTGGGTTCAATCCCCACCACCACAAAAAGAAAAAAGAAAAAAAAAAGATTTAAATCAAGGTATATTTATAAAATCTCAGAAATCAACATTTATATAATACCATTAAATAAATTAAAGACTTTTAAAAGATTTCACCAATATTTCCACTAATATTATTTTTCTGTTCCAGAATTCAATCCTGAATACCACAGTGCATTAATTTGTCATGTCTTTAGTTTACTCTGAGTTATGAAATTTCTGCAGTCTTTCTTCATCTTTCCTGTAGGTCTGCCAGTTAATTTCTAGAATGTTCCTCAATAAAGTTTTATATGGTGCTTTCTGATGATAAGACTGAGGTTATATATTTTTAGAAGAGTATCACAGTGCATCATATACAGGGTTACATGATGTATATATGTCTTATTTCTGGTCATATTAAACTAGATGATCATGCAACTGAGTGAAGTTAAGGTAGTGCCTGGAAGTTTTCTTCATAGTAAATTTGTTATTGTTCTCTTTTTTAGTAGGAAATATCTAAAAGAAAATATTTTTAGATTATACAATTATACTATTTCTCTAAAAAGCTTTGCTCACTAATGTTGACATCCTTCAGTGTATCTTGCCAACAATAGCTATTACTGTGGTTTTCTAATGATGATTTTCTATTCACTTTTGGCACGTATATTAATTTTATTTTTCCATAAGTAAGAGCTATTTTATTCAATTATTTATTTATATCTGTATAAACTAATGAATATTTATTTTATTCTATGAATTATAGTAACACTGTTATTTATTTTATTGTTCAAATAATCCCATTTGTAGTATGTGACTTAAAATTAATGCCTAATGTTATGTACTGCATGGACATCTGGTGAAATCAAGAGGGCCTCAAAAGGCTAAACTGCAAGTTCCATTTATCTGTTCCTGCAGACATGTTCTCAAGCTAACCAATCCTCTTTACCATGGGAACCAGAAACCATTACTGTTTATTCCTGGTAACAGATTTCCATTCTTTTCTATTCATGAAGTTATTCAGACAAGCCAGTCAAAGCTTCCTGCATGAACCAGGAAGCATCCTACTCTCTTGATATTACAAAGCCTACTGTCTGCAACCCCTGATACCTACTATATTTCCAAGTGTAACACCTCCATATTCTTGGAGGTCATGCAGCATCTTACTTCTCAGGGCAGTGAGTATAAGTGACTAATTAATTATTGTCAATCTCATTCATCCACTGCCAGGTGTTATATATTAAGATATCCTCACAACTCTAGGGCAGTAATCCCTTCCTCATTAATGGGCTAGAGAGGAGATAAAAACAGCATTTTAAGCCATGGAGAATTGCTATTACTGAAGGTTCATGGTCCTCCAAAGTTTATATTGAAACCTAATGTCCACGGCAATATTACTAAGAGGTGGTGACTTTAGGCAGTGATTAGGTCATGAGGACTGCTGTTTTGGATAGTGTTAGTTCTCTTACAAAATTAGTTGAAAATACTTTTCCCCTCTTTCCATCATGTTAGAGGGGGGGAGCAATAAGGTGCTATTTTTGAAGCAGAGAACAAGCTCTCATCAGACACTGAATCTGTGGTTACCCTGACTTTGAACCTCCCTTCCTCTAGACCTGTGAGCAATAAGTTTCTATTATTTATAAATTACCAAGTCTAAGGTATTTTGTTATAGAAGTCTGAATACCCTAATAAAAAAGGTTACTCTAGTTTAGCTTCTTTACCAGTTTGACATGGAGAAATGTTGAGTCTTTGGTTGGGGCAGAGAAAATACAAGATGATTCTGGAGTACTTTGTAGTACCAAAAAGTAAGGAAGTGGTCCTTTTTATTTGATAAAAGAAAAACAGAATCAAAGTTGTTTTTTCCCCACAGACCATTACACAGTTTCCAAAGTTTAAGCTCTAGTAATTGCATTCATTATAATTATTTTCATATTCCTTAGTTGATTACAATTCTCAAAGGACTTTTATAACAGTGATACTAAGCCCTAACTTCTAAGAATGCACCATACTTTTTCATTGCATGTACATATACAATATTAGAAATTTCCTGTGTGTGTTTCATTACCCTGCCAAATCCTACAGATATGTTGCTTCCCAAAGGAGAGCCCAGTCATGCTCTTCACTAAGTCACATATATAGAAATGCTAATTTAACCAGCTACAGAATCCTCAAACAGTATTCTCCTATTTTCTTCTGGCAAACTGCAATTCACAGCAGGAAATAGGAGTTCAAACATTCCTGCTTTAAAGTGTCATGCCTGAAACTTTCAAACAAAAGAAGCTACACAAATCACACTTAGCAACATGCCATTTGCTAATTGTATCCAAAAGGGCAGTAAATCAGACATAAACTTGTCAACCTTAAACAATTATTTTTCTTTTTGATTGGTCTAAAAAAAATTTTAGCTGGGGCATAAGATCATTGAGATTTTATGCCTAAAAATAAAATTCCATTTTATAAACAAGAATACAATATGAGAAGTGACTATTATGTAATAAGTATAACTCAAAAACATTAATTTTATTTGAAAGGTAGGAATACAGGCATAATTATTCTATATTTAACTAGTTTTAACAATGGGATGATATGTTATTTAAAAATGTTATTAAAAACAGAAAAAAGCACACATCAAATAAAAATTGTTCCCTCTAAGCTGTCAACTTAGAAAAATACAATTTTTCCAAATCATTATGCTATGATTCAAAGATATTTTTGGAGCTCCTTTTTTTTTTTTTTTAAAAAAAAAGGGGGGGGGGTCTTGTTGGGCTGCCTAGGTTGTTTTCTCAAACTCATGGGCTAAAGTGTTCTTCTCATCTCAGCCTCCTGGCCTCCTGAGTAGCTGGGACTACAGGCATAAATATCATGTCTGGTTCTAGAATGCCTTCTTTAAAATGCCTTCAGTGTAAGTATATAAGCCATATAAGAAAAATGGGATCATAATTTTAATAGTCACAATTTATTTCTTGGAATAAAAATCATGTTCTTAGGCTTTACCACACATTTACTCAGAGCTTTGGCTCTAAATTTTGGCTGTTTCTAAAAATGAAAAAAAATATTATATATATAATATATATATTTAAATAATGTGGGACAACCTCCATAAGTAATTTGAGCCAGTATCTAAGACACTGTAAGTTTCCCTTACTATCTGGTATTTAAAAATTTGCATACCATTGTCCCTTCAGTGGCATATCCAAGATTAGACCATATTTCTTCCTTCTAATATAAAAAGGTTCTTATCCATTTCTCCAGAATATAAATTCATTAAAACTTAGATAGTAATTGATTTCTTCACAAGCTATCAATCTTCCCCCAACCCTCAAAATACTGTTTGTCATAGTATGTGCTAAATAAATGTTTATCTAAAAAGACATAATTGTGTGAAGAAATGATAATGTCCCCCCTAGATGGTGATTCCCACCATTTATCAATGACTCAAAATATCAAAACATGTGGAATTTTTCCATTCTCTCTACTGTTATCCCACTGTTTGAGGTAGTTATTTTTGCCATCTTGATATAAAAGATAATGAAACTAAAACACAAGATGATTATTTGCATAAAGCCTCAAGATTAATAAGTAGTAGAATTATAATTTAAACTAATATATTCACTCTAACAAGTTGCCTTAAACTTATTAATTTCAGAGAGAAAATTCTTGTGATCTAAATGATTACCTGGGAGAATGGTTCTAAAATTAGCTAGACCATAAATTATGTTGTTCAAATTCTATCAACTTTTCTAGCTTTATTATAATATAACTGATAAATAATATGTATTTAAAATGTATATATCATGATGGTTTAATTTGTATATGTATCATGAAATCATAATAAGTTATTTGACATCAATTAGCTTACATACCATTTTATTATGAGAATTCTTAAGAGCCAATCTCTTCACAAATTTTAAGTATATAATACAGTATTAACTTAGATACTGTGCTGTATATTAGATACTCAGGTCTTATTTATTTAAAAACATTTATTTATTTATTTATTTGAACAACCATTTACTGAATTGCTCCAATTCTGGGTTCCTGGAACCTTCATCCTACTCTCTTTCTATGAATTTAATGGTATTTTTGCTTTTTTGTTTTTTAGACTTGATATATAAGTTATACCATAAAGTATTTGTTTTTTCTGTGTCTGCCTTATTCCAGTTAGCATAATGCCCTCCAGGTTCATCTATGTTATCATAAATTACAGGATACCCCTTTTTTATATACTCCCTTGTGTACACACACATATATTATCACAATTTCTTTTTTCATTCATCTGTTAATGAATATTCAGGTTATTCCCAAATCTTAACTATTGTGAATGATGTTTCAAAGAACAGGGGAGTGCAGATATGTCTTTGCAATAATAATTTTATTTTTTTGATATCTACCCAGAAATAGGATTACTGGATCATATGGTAGTTCTATTTTTAATTTTTTGAGGAACCTTTATTTTTCATAATGGCTATACCAATTTACATTCCTACCAGGAGCTTAAAAGTTTTCTCTTTTTTCAATATTCTTTCCAACTCTTGTTATCTTTTGTTTTATTAATACTAGTCATCCTATAATCCCAGTGACTACGGGGGTTGAGGCAAGAGGATAGTAAGTTCCAAGTCAGCCTCAGCAACTTAGTGGGACCCTGTCTCAAAATACAATATAAAAGGGTTGGGGATATATCTCATTGGTAGAATACCCATGGATTCAATCCACACTACTGCAAAATAAACACTAGCAAATCAAAGATATGTTATTTTATAACATTGTGCTTATAATTAGCATTGGTATCTCCCACACTACCAAATAATTATGCTACCATGTTTCTGATATCATTCTTCTCTGAATATCTTAAATACTATCTTCTTATAACTCTTGGATTCATTATGGACCACAGGCACTGGCTATTCATCACATACTGGATTTTGATATCCAAAGGAAAGTCTCTATCCTCAAGAAACATGCAGTTTAATATGAAAAGTATTCAAGTAAATATTTTCCAATACAGTGTAATAAGAGCAGCAATAGAAATATGCACAAGTAATAGTAGTAACGTAGGGAAATGACCATTTCTCCCTGAGGTTTGAGGAAATTTCAGAGACAAAGAAAAGATATTGAAGCATGGTAGATTGTTGAAGTAGAAATTACTCAGGCAGAATGTCATAGAATTCCATTTCACAGAAAAGAAACAAAGATATAGGAAAATATCATTAGTAGAGTATGTAGAGAAAATTATAAGCATTTTGATATTTGTGGAGAATAAAGTACTTAAGTAAGACCTTCAGGGAGATTTAAAATACTAGAGATATTTGTGGGGTCATTTTACAAAGTACCTGTGAAGATAATTTCTTTCTTTCTGATGACTATGGAAAGTCAGTAGTGGTTTTTGAGTAGAAAATGACATTCTTAGGTTTGCCATAAGAAAGCTCAAGGTGAAAGATAGAAAGTGCTAGATTAAGATAAGTAAGGGGGATCAGGGAGAGTTGAATTAATTAAAGAGGGAGCACCCTCTTCAACATTTTCCATACTGTAAAATCAACTGCTCTCATTTCACATGAATGTGAGACATAACTGAGTCCTGGTCTCAGTTTTACCTTTTCCACTTTTCTTCCAATTTTTCATAAATACATACACAATGGAATAAAATCCAACTTCCAACTTTCTATTCCCTATGCCCAAGCATAAACTTGGTTGTATTCTGTACTTTGGCATTCATGGCATCACATTAGCTCATTTCCATCCATCCCCTGAGCTCATCATGGAAACCAGTCTAACCAAGGTCCCATTTGGTTAGTCAGGATTATAATATGGTGACTTTAATACAAAAGTAATATTTTACTTCATTGACTCCACTGTATCCTTTGCACTGTCTTCATTTAAAATAACATTACACTTAGAGATTCTTCCATTTTTCTTGCTTGGTCTCATCCCACAGTTGCAGACTAACAATAGGATGCTTACTTGCAGCTGCAGATAAGAAACAAGCACAGCTAAACTCTCCAAATTCAGCAGTGCCCTGAAGATCTCCTGAGGCTTAACATCACTTTGGGGACCAAATAATAGGGATCTGAGAAAACATGAACCTCTCTATTAATCTCAGGTGTCTTCAGTCCTATAGCTGCCTCAGTCTTCACCTTGAATTTTCTAAATTCAAAAGAACTTTATTACCTAACAGGAATTTGTATCTTCCCTCTCCTGCTGTATGCACTTAACCTCCACCCCACCAACAGATCTAAATGGCACCAAGACTTATTTCTTTGGCTACAGATTCCACTGCTGCATCAAAAACAAGAAATTTTATACTTAATTCTTATAAGTTAGAAGTCCTTGGGCTTGTTTTTCAGTTTTGTTTGCTACTAGAACCACACCAAATATTTATTGGTGTGTATGTGTGTGTGTATACATAAAATCTAAAATATCAGTCTTGATCCACCACCTTATCTATCCCCTTCCCATCTCCCTCCTAATTTCACTTCTACCCTCTACACACACACCCTCAGCACTTCCCACATACCCTTCTAATATCTTCTCTGTTCTGATCATCCAACAAATCTAAAAATAGATCCAACCTTGTCTATAAACCTACTTTGCCCAATTAAACCCATTTCAATTTCTGTCATCAAAATAGTGCATATTCCATTCAATACATACTGAGCTTATTGTCATCCTACTATGTGTCAGTAGTTGCACTAGGTATTTGAAAATATTTACTCATATTTAATCCTCAGAAACACTGCATATGGGAGATGCTATTATGGTACTCATCTTCTAGCTGAATAAATTTTTATTGTCTTTTAATAAAAAAAGGAGTTAAGTAGATGCTATAAAAATAGACTTACTAAGGCCAGCTCCAGCAGTTTAACAAGACCCCATCACAAAATAAAAAATAAAAAGGGCTGGCTGAGACTGTAAGTCAGTGGTAAAATGCCACTGGGTTCAATTCCCAGTACCAGAAAAAAAAAAAAAAAAAACAGAAACAAAAATAAGAAGAAAAAAAAAACAAAAGAAAAATTAAAACAAAACAAAAAAAGGAAAGAATGAAATTAAAAGATACTCTAGATGGCTCAGAAGTTTAATAATTTAGAAAATCTTAGGGAAAAAAATGGGGATGATATTTTTATCTGTGAAATGAGGAATACCTTCCTAAAGCAAGTCATAGAATGCAGAAATTTGAAAGAAAATATTGATAAATTTAGTGACATGCAATTTTTAAAAATTCTCAGCAAAAAACTCCCTGGATCAAAAGATAAATAAAACTGTAAAATATGTTTAAATATATATGACCGAAAGAGCCCGGATCGGCTGCATTCAAGCTCCCGTTGGCCTGCTTCTCGCAGCCAGACTGCTGTGACTCAGCACTAACGATCCCACTGAAACAACTGGTCGGCCCTTCTGAACTTACAGAGGTAAATGCCAGCCGAGCCTTCATAGGCAGTGGCCACAGGATTGAAACGGGGCTTGGGAGAGACAGTCAGGACCCACCCGTTGCATTGGTCACCCGGCAAAGGGAACGAACTGTCACCATTTGCACGGGATACCACCATGGCAGAGAACTGACGTCACCAGAATGCGGTGGAGGAGATAACTTCATTGAAACCAGCGGCGACAGGTGTGTAATCCCCTAGCCTTCCCTCTCCACACAGCGGGGGAAACCTTAAGGGCCCCTCCCAACTCTTCCGTGAGCGTGATAGCCAGACCGAGGGAATCAGGAGTGGCGCGGGACTCGCAGTGCGGAACTCCCAGCTACCGCTCCCACCAGTGCTGACAACTGAGGTCTCTTGCACCAGCTATTGGGGGCGTGGCTACCGGAGGGCAAGCAAATTCGCTGGGGGTTCTCAGCCCCAAGGTCTACAAACTTAGGGTCTGAGGGAATGGCAAACAGGGAGAGTGTGCCCAGGCGTTCATGAAAACAGGGCTCCCAGGAGCAGCAGACCTGGCATGTAGCCAGTATTGTGGTGAGTGTCACCAGTGAGCGGGGCCTGGCTTGAGGAAAAGTGGGGAAGTGGCTAGACACAAGAGGAGGCCCTAGGCACTCAGGATTGGAGACCCACCCAGTCTGGGAGGAAGAGCTGCTGCACAGTGATTGGTTCCTGCCTATTGAGAGGAGAAGCTTGGCCCAGTGGGCACAGCTACACCTACTGGAAGAGAAGTTAATCAAACTCTAAGACTGCATTTATTAATTTTTTTTAAATTTGTTTTTTTATTTTCATTTTTATGTTGTTGTTTTTTAAATTTTTAAAAATTTTAAATTTTTTAAAATTTTATTTATTTATTTATTTTTTTAGAAAAATTTTAATTTTCATTTTATTATTATTATTATTTAAAATTTTTTTTCTTTTTTTCTTTTCTATTTTTTCTTTTGTCTTTTCATTTCTTTTCAATTTTCTTATTCCCCCTTCCTTGAATTCTACCTGCTTACTCTCATTCTCTTTAGTGACTTCTTCCCTTCCTTTCTAATACCTTTCCTCCCAAGCATCAAATAAATTTATAGGAGTAAACAGTAACTCAGCAGTCAAACAGAATAAGAAGTAACATGAGCAGCATGAAAAAGCAAGGAAGAAAAGGAGTACAAACAATAAAGGACAGCCTAAATATTCAGGAGGACCTAGAGTCATCAGAAAAAATGGTCATATAAAGAACTCAAGGAACACCTTAGACAGATGGAATGGAACCTTAAAGAGGATATGAGACAGCAAATTCAAACAGTGAAAGAATACATTGAAAATGAATTACATAAACAGATAAAAGAAGAAGTTAAGCATCTTTATCAGGAGATAGAGATTATAAAAAAATCAAATAATAATTCTAGAAATTAAAAAACTATAAACCAAATTAAAAACTCAAATGAGAGTATTACTAACAGAGTGGAGCAAGTAGAACCCAGAACGTCAGATAATGAAGACAAAATATATCATCTTGAAAAGAGTCTAGCCAACTCAGAAAGGCTGGTAAAAAATCATGAGAAAAACATCCAAGAGATATGGGATAACATAAAAAAGCCAAATTTAAGAGTCATCAGGATAGAAGAAGGTAAAGACAGAGGGCGGGGCAGGGGGGAAAAGCTAATCATGGAGAAACAAACTAAATTAAAAAAAAGGTATGGGCTGGGGATGTGGCTCAAGCAGTAGCGCGCTCGCCTGGCATGCGTGCGGCCCAGGTTCGATCCTCAGCACCACACAACAAAGATGTTGTGTCCGCCGAGAACTAAAAAATAAAATTCTCTCTCTCTCTCTCTCTCCTCTCTCACTCTCTCTTTAAAAAAAAAAAAGATAAATAATCAAACATGGCTGGAAGTACAAACCATATATCAATAGTAACTCTAAACGTTAATGGCTTAAACTCTCCAATAAAGCGACATAGGATGGTAACATGGATTTAAAAAACAAATCCAACAATATGCTGCCTCCAGGAGACACATCTGATTGGAAAAGACATACACAGGCTGAAGGTGAAAGGTTGGGAAAAAATATACCATGCACACGGTCCTCATAAGCAAGCAGGGGTGGCCATCCTTATATCGAATAAAATCGACTTCAAGACTAAGTTAATCTAAAGGGATACGGAAGAACATTATATACTGTTAAAAGGAACCATTCACCAACAAGACATAACAATTATCAATATTTATGCACCAAATAATTGTGCTATGACATTCATAAAACAAATTCTCCTCAAGTTCAAGAATCAAATAGACCACAACATAATACTTATGGGTGACTTCAACACACCTCGCTCACCATTGGACAGATCCTCCAAACAAAAGTTGAATAAAGAAACTATAGAACTCAATATCACAATCAATAGCCTAGACTTAACTGACATATATAATATATATCAACCATCATCAAGTGGATATACTTTTTTCTCAGCAGCACATGGATCCTTCTAAAAAAATAGTACATATATTATGCCATAGGGCAACCCTCAATAAACATAAAGGGGTGGAGATAATACCATGCATTTTATTTGATCATAATGGAATAAAACTGGAAATCAATGATAAAAGAAGTAAGGAAAAATCCTACATCACATTGAAAATGAACAATATATATTACTGAATGATCAATGGGTTACAGAAGACATAAAGGAGGAAATAAAAAAAATTCTTAGAGATAAATGAAAATACAGACACAACATATCGGAATCTATGGGACACAATGAAAGCAGTTTTAAGAGGGAAATTCATCGCCTGGAGGTCATTCCTCAAAAAAAGGAAAAACCAACAAATAAATGAGCTTACACTTCATCTCAAAGCCCTAGAAAAAGAAGAGCAAAACAACAGCAAATGTAGCAGAAGGCAAGACATAATTAAAATCCGAGCAGAAATCAACGAAATTGAAACAAAAGAAACTATTGAAAAAATTAACAAAACTAAATGTTGGTTCTTCGAAAAAATAAATAAGATCAACAGACCCTTAGCCATGCTAAGAAAGAGAAGAAGAGAGAAAACTCAAATTACTAACATACGGGATGAAAAAGGCAATATCAAAACAGATGCTACAGAAATACAGAAGACAATTAGAAATTATTTCGAAAACCTATATTCCAATAAAATAGAAGATAGTGAAGACATCGATAAATTTCTTAAGTCATATGATTTGCCCAGACTGAGTCAGGAGGATACACACAATTTGAACAGACCAATATCAATGGATGAAATAGAAGAAGCAATCAAAAGACTACCAACCAAGAAAAGCCGAGGACCAGATGGGTATACAGCGGAGTTTTACAAAACCTTTAAAGAAGAATTAATACCAATATTTTTCAAGTTATTTCAGGAAATAGAAAAAGAGGGAGCTCTTCCAAATTCATTCTATGAGGCCAACATCACCCTGATTCTGAAACCAGACAAAGACACCCCAAAGAAAGAAAACTACAGACCAATATCTCTGATGAACCTAGATGCAAAAATCCTCAATAAAATTCTGGCAAATCGGATACAAAGGCACATTAAAAAAATTGTGCATCATGATGAAGTAGGATTCATCCCTGGGATGCAAGGATGGTTCAATATACAGAAATCAATAAATGTTATTCACCACATCAATAGACTTAAAGATAAGAACCATATGATCATCTCGATAGATGCAGAAAAAGCATTCGACAAAGTACAGCATCCCTTTATGTTCAAAACATTAGAAAAACTAGGGATAACAGGAACTTACCTCGACATTGTAAAAACTATCAATGCTAAGCCTCAGGCTAGCATCATTCTGAATGGAGAAAAATTGAAGGCATTCCCTCTAAAATCTGGAACAAGACAGGGATGCCCTCTATCACCACTTCTATTCAATATAGTTCTTGAAACACTGGCCAGAGCAATTAGACAGACTAAAGAAATTAAAGGCATAAAAATAGGAAAAGAAGAACTTATATTATCACTATTTGTGGATGACATGATTCTATACCTAGAAGACCCAAAAGGGTCTACAAAAAAACTACTAGACCTAATAAATGAATTCAGCAAAGTGGCAGGATATAAAATCAACACACATAAATCAAAGGCATTTCTGTATATCAGTGACAAAACTTCTGAAACGGAAATGAGGAAAAACACTCCATTCACAATATCCTAAAAAAATAAAATAAAATACTTGGGAATCAACCTAACAAAAGAGGTGAAAGACCTATACAATGAAAACTACAGAACCCTAAAGAGAGAAGAAGAAGAAGATCTTAGAAGATGGAAAAATATACCCTGTTCATGGATAGGCAGAACTAACATCATCAAAATGGCGATATTACCAAAAGTTCTCTATAGGTTTAATGCAATGCCAATCAAAATTCCAATGGCATTTCTTGTAGAAATAGATAAAGCAATCATGAAATTCATATGGAAAAATAAAAGACCCAGAATAGCAAAAGCAATTCTAAGCAGGAAGTATGAATCAGGCGGTATAGTGATACCAGATTTCAAACTATATTACAGAGCAATAGTGACAAAAACAGCATGGTACTGGTACCAAAACAGGCGGGTGGACCAATGGTACAGAATAGAGGGCACAGAGACTAACCCACAAAGTTACAACTATCTTATATTTGACAAAGGGACTAAAAGCATGCAATGGAGGAAGGATAGCATCTTCAACAAATGGTGCTGGGAAAACTGGAAATCCATATGCAACAAAATGAAACTGAATCCCTTTCTCTCGCCATGCACAAAAGTTAACTCAAAATGGATCAAGGAGCTTGATATCAAATCAGAGACTCTGCGTCTGATAGAAGAAAAAGTTGGCTCCAATCTACATACTCTGGGGTCGGGCTCCAAATTCCTTAATAGGACACCCATTGCACAAGAGTTAATAACTAGAATCAACAAATGGGACTTACTCAAACTAAAAAGTTTTTTCTCAGCAAAAGAAACAATGAGAGGTAAATAGGGAGCCTACATCCTGGGAACAAATTTTTACTCCTCACACTTCAGATAGAGCCCTAATATCCAGAGTATACAAAGAGCACAAAAAATTAGACAATAAGATAACAAATAACCCAATCAACAAATGGGCCAAGGACCTGAACAGACACTTCTCAGAGGAGGACATACAATCAATCAACAAGTACATGAAAAAATGCTCACCATCGCTAGCAGTCAGAGAAATGCAAATCAAAACTACCCTAAGATACCATCTCACTCCAGTAAGATTGGCAGCCATTATGAAGTCAAACAACAACAAGTGCTGGCGAGGATGTGGGGGAAAAGGGTACAGTTGTACATTGTTGGTGGGACTGCAAATTGGTATGGCCAATTTGGAAAGGTGTATGGAGATTCCTGGGAAAGCTGGGAATGGAACCACCATTTGACCCATCTATTGCCCTTCTCAGAGTATTCCCTGAAGACTTTAAAAGAGCGTTCTACAGGGATACTGCCACATCGATGTTCATAGCAGCACAATTGACAATAGCTAGACTGTGGAACCAACCCAGATGCCCTTCAATAGATGAATGGATAAAAAAAACGTGGCATTTATACACCATGGAGTATTATGCAGCACTAAAAAATGACAAAATCATGGAATTTGCAGGGAAATGGATGGCACTAGAGCAGATTATGCTAAGTGAAGCTAGCCAATCCCTAAAAAACAAACACCAAATGTCTTCTTTGATATAAGGAGAGCAACTAAGAACAGAACAGGGAGGGCATGAAGAAAAGATTAACATTAAACAGAGACATGAGGTGGGAGGGAAAGGGAGAGAAAAGGGAAATTGCATGGAAATGGAGGGAAACCCTCATTGTTATACAAAATTACATATAAGAGGTTGTGAGGGGAATGGGAAAATAAACAAGGAGAGAAATGAATTACAGTAAATGGGGTAGAGAGAGAAGATGGGAGGGGAGGGGAGGGGGGATATTAGAGGATAGGAAAGGTAGCAGAATACAACAGTTACTAATAGGGCATTATGTAAAAATGTGGATGTGTATCCGATGTGATTCTGCAATCTGTATTTGGGGTAAAAATGGGAGTTCATAACCAACTTGAATCTAATGTATGAAATATGATATGTCAAGAGCTTTGTAATGTTTTGAACAACCAATAAAATATCTATATCTATCTATCTATCTATCTATATCTATATCTATATATCTATGTATGTATGTATGTATCTATCTATCTATCTATCTATATATATATATATATATATATATATATATATATATCCAAGAAAGAGCTACTTTTCTTACAATATAAAGAGCCTGGCCAAATCAATAAGAAAAACACAAATCAATCTAAGGATGAGCAAAGTGCACAAACACAAAAATCACTGAAATGCACAGAAAAGACTTGGAAATATAAAAAAATGATTAATCTCACCCATAATTTTAAAAAGTTGCTCCAGTGTGTAACATTATTCTATTAGAATGCTAAAGATCCAGATATCTAATTACACACATAAAAATGGACACAAGTACGGATTAAGGAAATCTGTGAATAAGTAGACACAGATATATTGTTGGTTGGAATGTTTATTAATAGAACTACTTTATTTCAAAATAAAAAAATATACATATCCTTTGACACATTAATTACTGAAATTTTATCTTAGATATCCCATGCTAGAATATATGCATATCTACACACAGGGATATATATATCACAACACTGTTTTTAATAGCAAACAAGTCGAAACACTCTGTATGCTATTCATTGGGGTAAATATTTAAATAAATTCCATGTTATGCTGATGTTTTCAGAGAATATGGTAGATTTATATGTACATATAAAAAAAAGTTCCTAAGCTTAACTTTACAAAATCAGGGTGCAGAAGAGTGTGAATTCTATGCTTTTACTTGTGTAAAAGAAAAATAGACATATACAACTCTTCTATGAGAAAATTCATAAGACTATATTGGATGTTTCTTGGGAAAGGACCTGGGTGTTCAGGGTGAGAGAGAGATGCATTTTATTGTGCATATCTTTTTGCCATGTTGAACATTTTTACTATTTGCAATGTTGATATTTTTAAAAAAGTAAACAAATCTGAGACATTTGAATTGAGAGACAAAAAATACTTCCCTTAGTGTGTGTGTGTGTATGTGTGTGTGTGTGAGTGTGTGTATGTATATATATATATATTACTTGAAATAAGGGAAAATGTGCAAGTGTTGCCTTGAAAAAGCAAGGAGGGTGTGGTTTAAAGTTTTTAGTAAACAAGGGATGATAAATGGCAATTACTTGTACAAATTCCACTAGTACTAATTTAATATTTGTAGGAAATCTTTGGTGTATTCTTTGTTATGTGTTCTGCTTTTGTTGTTTATTTACTATTAAGAGTTTCATCAGTCCAACAAAGATTCTGTTTCCCCAAAACTATTAAGTAATTTCCTTAATATTTAAATAGCATTTTTTTTTGTTTTTCTCTTTTTATAAAATCAATATGTATTCATTAGAACATAAGCAGGTAATATGGGAAAGTACAAACAGAATATAAAAAGTATCTATAAATATCAGTTACCTGGATCAAATCTCTGTCACATGTTAGTATCTATCCTTCCAGAATCATACATATATATGAATATAAATAATAAATAATACTATAAATTACATATTCTAATAAAAGTATTTTATTTTGCACATTATTTATAACACTAAATAATAAGCACGTTTCTATGCCAATTAAGGATGTATGTCATATCATCATACATATATCATCATATTAATGAAAATGAAGTATAGTGTACCTTTGGTTTTAGAATTTATTTTTGCAATTGATGTCCAGTTGATTATTTGTTAATATAAAGATTTTTAATTCATTAAGTAATATCTCATCTACAGTTAAGATTTGCAGGATAATTAATTTATTTCAAACATAGCATTCTTTAGAAATGAATACACACATATCTATGTGTATGTGTGCATACATATATGACACATATTATTCATTGAAATTACATAGGTTTTTTATTGGAAACTGTGAAGTTTCATAGATGAACCTATTATAAAAATCTAGACAGTACCACATGTTTTCTCTCATATGCAGAAGCCAAAATAATAGTAACAATAATAATAATGACCTGAAAGTAGAAGAGGAACTTTTAGGAACTGGGAAGAGGTTCAAAGGAGGGGAATGAGAGGCAGAAGAGAGAGGGTAGAGGGGAGGGTGGACATGATCAATGCACAATATATGCATTTATGAATATACATTTCACAGTGAGGCCTATTTGTACAATTTATTAAAATAAAAATAAAAATCTAGAAAAAACATTTTAAGAGTACAAAGGAGAGAGAAATTTATTTGAAATACAACTATGAGGAAAGTTTCATGGAAAAGATAACATTCGTACTTTGTACTGATTCTTATCAGAGGGAAGAGAAGAACACATTGTGAAAAAACTTCAGAAGTTTTTTTTTTTTTTAAAGTAAGCAACAAAACACTAGGAATGGAACTACCATATGACCCAGCTATACCAATCCTTGCTATTTATCCAAAAGAATTAAAATCAGAATATTCTAGTGACACTTGCATATCTATCTGTGTTTATAGCTGCACAATTCACAATAGTCAAATTATGGAAACAGTCTACATGATCATTGACAGATGAATTAATGGATAAAGAAAATGTGGTAGTTCATAGACACACACACACACACACACATACACACACACACACACACACACACACACACACTAGGGTTTTACTCAACCACAAACAATAATGAAATTATGGCATCTGCTGCTAGATGGATGAAATGAGAGAACTTCAAGCTAAGTGAAGTAAGTCAGACTAAGAAAGTCAAAGGTTTAATGTTTTCTTTCATATATGGAAGCTAGAAAGAATAAAAAGATTTTAAGAAAAGAGATCTCATGAAGATAGAAGTGAGACCAACAGATAGAGGAGGGGGGATCCACAGGGAGGGAGGAAGGTAGGGAGGAGGGGAGGGCATAGAGATCTGGGGAATGAAATCTACCATATCATGCTATGTCCACATATAAACCTACCACAATGAATCCTGTATATATATTATATGTGTGTGTGTGTGTATAATTATAACACATTAATTAAAATAAAAGCAAGTATAATAGAAGGGAGATCAGTAGAACAGAGCAAGCAGGTCAAGGGGAGGGGGAAGGGAGAGAAAGGAAAGTATTTGGGAATGAGGTTGATCAAATTATTTTATGTATGTGACAAATATGGCATAATGAATCCCAATATTATTTTCAATAATAATATACTTATCAAAAGTTTAAAAAAATAAACAAGTGAGCAGGAAGTCCAGGGAGAGTACGGTTGACTCTCTAAATCATTCTCATAAGTTGTAGACTTCTTCTCTGTATTGAGACCTTCAGATATTATATCAGTAGTATCTTTTATTTATCATACATGTTGTATATATATATTTATTGGGTGTATGTATAATGAATTATATGATTAATAATAACTTAGTAACACTTTTTTAAAAATATGAAGCAAAATAAAAATGTGCTCAAAATTGTTTAGGCATATATTGATATCTTCATAAATTAGGCATCAATTTTAGCACTAAGAATATTTGTCTTTTTTAATTGATTTTTTAAAAAATAATGACAGCAGAATGCAATTCAATTCTTATTACATATATACAGCATAATTTTTCATATATCTGGTTGTATAGAAAGTATGTTGACACCAAATCATGTCTTTATGCATGTACTTTGGATGATGATGTCTATCACATTCCACCGTCCTTGCTAATCCCCCTGCCTCCTCCCTTTCCTTCCCACCCCTCTAATGTCAAGTGAAGTTAGCCAATCCCTCAAAAAAAACAAAAACAAATGCTGAATGTTTTCTCTGATATAAGGAGGCTGACTCATAGTGGGATAGGGAGGAGGAGTGTGGCATATTTTTCTAATTTAATTAAAAGAAAATATTTTTTAAAAATCAAAGTCCATATTTCTCAAATAATTTTGAGTATTTTGATTATTGTTTACAAATGTGCATTTAAGGATAGAATGGATCTTTCATCCAACCAAAAATATTTGTTTGAAAATATATGGTGGCTTTCATTTTAAGTTCAGAGATAGAAAGAGTTTGAATAAGCATTGCTCTCATTCTAAAAGCAAGAAAAGTGGACAAAGAAAGTTGGACTGGAACTTAATAACATTTCTTGAACTTTTCATAGAACTAAGCATGCAGGCTAATCAACTAACCAAACTCCTAGGGGAAAAAAAGTTGTTTATAGGGAGAGACAGGACTTATTTTAAAAGGCATATAGTGGTCTCTACCTTTACCATTGAAAGCTTTAGAAAATGAGGTATGAGTAATACATAATTAATTGAGATGAAATGGAACCATGTAAATGTTCCATTAAACCCAGATTAAGCAGAAAGAAGAAGGTAAAAAACACAGAGCAAACAAAATCTCACATAAATATTATTAACGTCATGGAATATAAAGTTCCTCCTGTGTCAGCCTCCTGAGTTGCTGAAATTTTAGGCTTGTTCCACTGCTCCTGGCTGGAATTTATTTCTAAGTAAGCAAGGATGTAAGGAATACAGGTTTAAGGCTGGGGACATAGCTCAGTTGGTAGAGTGTTTGCCTTGCATGTACAAGGCCCTGGGTTCAATCCCCAGCACCACAGGGAAAAAAAAAAAAAAAGGAATACAGGTTTATCTCTTTTCCCCTTAAAATTGATGGCTGATTGTTATAATACTGTGTATTGAAATATTTGTTTCTCATTATTTTGAAATATACCTTCATCATGAATTTCCATACATACTTGGCTCTACCTTTGAACTCCTGTATTCCACTTATCTATGTGTTCATGTAGTAGTACCAAACTGTTTTGTTTTGTTTTTACTGTGCCTATACTTACATTTTAATATCTTGTCAGATAAGGCCTCAATCATTAATTTTGATTTTAGAAATCTTCTTTACCTATTCAGATCTAAATTTTTATCTTAAACAAATATTTCCATTTCTTTGATTCTAGAATAATTAATTTTTTTTCACCTTAACTCCATCTTAATAGTGAGAGAGGGAGTCCTGCCTACGGTTATGGGGGTAATCAAGCACAGGCCATAAAATGTTTGACAGATGGGATCAAAAGCAGTTTATTAGTCTCATGTGTTCAGAACATAGGCAAGAAGGACTGTGCCACGAATGCTCACACAGGAGTTGCATTGGCAAGACAGTAAATCAGCAGTAGAAGAACAGGCTTTATAGTAACAAGATAAGATGAACCCTGATTCTTTTGTTTTTTTTTTTTTCATCCTGGTTCTTGTGAGAATATGTGATTGGTTTGTGTGAGTAATTTCATTGGCTATAAGGAAACTGAAATGTATATAACCAGGTACTTACCTTACCTTTAAGATAAGAGGGTTAACTTAGGTGTCTTATTGTGCACAGGAAGGGGAATTTATAGTCAGGCTATTTGAGGCCCTTCTAGTTTCCCCAGATGTCAAGTTTCATCTAATATTGGGCTTTACATTTAGGCCTTATATCACAGTTGATGCTTTGATGCCTTGACATCAGTTTAAACCTTGATGATAATTAAAGCATTTAATGAGCAGAAGTACTTTTCTGGGAAATGAAGCAGGTACTTGACCAGGAGAGAGAGGACTACATAGTGAGATGGTTGTTCACAGTGTACCCCTTTATGGCCAATAAAGACAATTAAGGAAAATTTGTGGCACTAGCATAGGGACAGCATGTCCCCAGGGATTGTTAATTTAGACTAATCAATGCTTCTGACAATAGTGACACCCAGCATGATGTTTATGCAACATTTTGTGACTTGGGCATTATTTGAGAAGCCTATTATGCTTCAGTTAAATCAGCTGCTTGGTACCTATAGGGGAGGAAGAAATTAATTAAGTACTTTTTTAAAGACCCACCATTGTACACTGAGAAGTAAAATGAGTATCCTAGTCTTTGTCAGTAATGCCTGGAACTCCAAAAGGGATAAGGAGTGTCCTGGTGCTGGCCTTACTAAATGAGGTCACAGCTGTAACTTTGACTTACAACTTGGATATCTATGGAGCAAAACTGCCTTGAATTTGTTATCCCAAAGGGGACAAGTCTTAGGCAAAAGCTCATGAGTTTGTAACAATGTACCAACAAAGCTATTTCCTGTTCAGGGCATTCAATGTTACAATGACTGTGTCACATTTGGCCAATCTTGCTGATTTTGGGGTCTTTTATCAGGAACTTCCTGATTAAAATATGAAAAGTAGCAACTTTCTTCATATTCATCATGAATAATAGTGGCAGTATCAGTTGTAAAGTGTACACACTCCCACTTTTGTTTACTCAGTTGATCCCAAGGGGTTCTATAAGTAGCCAAGGGGTTTTGGACAGGGATGACCTCCTCAGGCACCATGGTATCTAGCAAAGGACTGAAGACAGGAGAGGCTAACATTCTTTGTTACATACTACCTAATTCTTCAGGGAGTATGTAACAAAGGGCACAGTTTTGACTTGATTCTATAGCAATTAGGCTTCTGTAGTTGTGATAAACTTCTGGGGTGTTGCTTCTATGACTCAAGGCACCATGAGATGCTGGATACATAGAATGATAGGCTCAGAGTCTGGGAGAATCTCTACTTCCAGGGAAGCCTAGTAGGTGGACAACAACCTCCATTTTAGTAGTAAATAGTGCAAGGCTAAGAAAGACAATTTTTTGAATCAGATGCTTATGGGCAATTTATAACCATCATAGGTGGTCCAGAAATAGGAGACATGAGAAAAGGTTGCTAAAGCCTTAGTAGTAAAGGATGTCTGAGAGTACTACCAAGAATGCTTGTTAATTTTACTTTAGACAGATTCTAGAGCTTTGTGTTTGAGTGGCCCTCATATAATATAGGCAAATTTGCAAGTAACAAATCAGTAAGACTAAATATAATTACAAATGAAGAAAATAAATATTGCCTCCCAAATCCAAAAAGGATTAAAAAGTGTTAGACTTGTTGTATTAACATTGTTGGTGCTGAAAGGGTTGATCGAAGTTTCACAACAGCGTCAAGGTAGAATCAACCCTTGGTTCACCAATTAATTTTCAGTAATTTGACAGAAATAGTGAGACCTTGCAGTATGTGCGGGACAATGGTAAATCACATTTTCATAAGGTCCTCTGTAAGTTTTTATGTCCTTAGTGAGTACATGAAATGAATTTCCTTCCAGGGGGATAAAATTAGAATAATGTCCTACCTGTGTTCCCAGAGAATGGTGGGTACAGTTAAGATCTTGTCTGCACCTTAGTACAATAGCAAGGCTTCTAAGATGAACCATGGGTGGCCTGGTAAAGGTGAGTTGTATCCTTTTGAAAGAAAAAAAATATAGTGGAGAAGCTATTGAAATAGGCACTAAGCAGAGTCAATTATCCACATCTATTGTACCAAAAGATTTACAAATTAGTGATTGGATAAAATTAGTATTTTGAATAATACTGGATACTAGGTATAGGGACTAAATGAATGGGACCACAGCATTAAGTTTGCAGTAATCTAATGTGAGGCACCATTTATTCTGAATAATTACACTGGTTGGAGGTAAAATGAACCCTGCTAGTCAAGGATAAGTAGCTATGGTGCCTGGTCTATATGATAAGAAGGGCTGCTTGGCTAGGGGACTTAATCTGCAGGAACACAGTAGGAAGCACAACTTGTAGTTAGGCAATTTGAGGTACTTTCAGTTTTCCCCAGGTATCAAGGCACACATTTTATTGAACCTTAATTTTAGGCATTAAACCATGGTTAAAAAGACACCTGAATATAGTATTTGAGATATCATATAGAATTCTTATCTTAGTCATAATGTAATTCTTGTTTCTCAATCCCCTACAGGGGAGTTATGGCTAGTTTTTCCTAAGATTAGTTCAGGTGGAACAATCTATTGTTAGTTATTTTTATACAGATATCTGGTAGTTCCAGATTTTCTATATAGAACAGTTATATAGGAACAACTTGGTTGTAAAGGTGTTCTACAACAATCATCTAGTGGTAGCATTTGCATAAGTAGCACATGGCTTGATTTTAGAAGGATCATTACTTGGGATAACTTAATGTATGTTAAGGAGTACTGGATATTATAGAGAACCTAAATCATCTTCTTGATACTGGTGCCACTTAGATTTCTCACGAATAACAAAGGAAAGAGAAACCTAAGGCTGGTTTGATTTTTCTTATTTCCTTTATGTTGCTTCAAGTTTCAGCATGAAGTGCTTCTTTTCCTGATACTTTTATTTGCTCTTTTCCCCATTGTCATGTCTATTTCCTGTTACCCTCCATAATTATCCTAATCAGAAGTGACTTGAAATTTAATACTTGAGCTCAAATTCTTTGACTGTCTATGGGCTCTCAGGTGATCCTTATTACTCACCTTCCCCAGAGGTAACTTCTTACCATTGATCTGATTGTGTCAAAGATGAACACCGTCTTATATTATTGCTGTTTATTCTAGCTGTATACTTACAAGATGGACAATGGGAGCAGGACAGTGGCAGGGTCTAGATGTAGTCAAAGATAAGATGGCCAATAGAGACCAGAAGTGCTTCCATCCAGAGACCATCCTCAGAGTTTGAACATTCTTCCCCTTTTCTTATATTTATATTCAATTAGGATCAGTTTGCAGCTTGTTTTAGTCAGATGTTTTGTTTTGTCACTGTGACCAAAAGACCTGATGAGAACAATTTTAGAGGAAGAAAAATTTATTAGTTTATTATTATTAATTAATTATTAATATTTATTATTATTTAGTTTCAGAGGTCTCAGTACAGATGGCCATCTCTGTGGTGGAGGAAAGCAGATCAAGCCATGGCCACCAGGAAGGAGAAAGAGAGAGAAGAGACAAGAATAGAGAACTCTGCTCACCAGGGACAAAATATAAACCCTAAAGGCACTCCCCCAGTGACCTACCTCCTCCAGCCACTCCCCACTTACCTACAGTTACCATCCAATTAATTTCTATCAGGGGATTAGCCCACTGATTCAGTTAAGGCTCTCACAACCCAATCATTTCACCTCTGAAAGTTCTTGTGTTGTCTCACACATGAGCTTTTGTGGCATACCTCATATCTAAATCATAACACAGATGCTTCTTTCATGTAGGGAATTTAAACAATTTATGTAAGGGTAAACTTTGTTTTAAGGTTCATGAAAGTTGCATCTGTGTTAAAATGGCTTTATATCTAGGATACACCAGTTTTGGGCTCCCATTGTCACAGAGATGTGGCAATCCTCAGGCCAGATTAGTAAATTCCTAGGCCATATTACATCATACTTCAAAGAATGACACATAGCATAGGCTCTGAGGGATGTCTGAGTAGGCCTAAGGGCTTTCATTAATTTTCTAGCCATGGTATGTCTCTTACTATATACTACACTGAGGAAAAGGTAAACAGAAGTCCATGAACACTAGAATTTCACACAATTCAACTGATTATGTAGATATAATTATATCCTCACTCTTATTTTACAAATGCAAAAGCAAAACTCAGGTCTTAGAAAAAGAAAAGTTAAGTGACTTGCCCAAAATTATAGAATGGTAGAACTTGAATTTGTCTAAGTTTGTGTTTTTTTGGCTTCAGAATGCTGATTCCTCACAGTAGGCACATTGTGGGAAAAACCAGGCCAGATTTGACACAGTTCTTTGAGACAAAAAGACCAGTCAGAAGAAATAAAAGTGATTGAAATCATGGGTTAGTTTTCATTGTCTTTTTTATAATGTCTTTTTTGTGTGCCTTGCATGAAGGCGAAGGCTGAGAAAGCTCTTTTGTCTGTTCATTAACTTATTAGCATCAATAGAAACCTTTTTGACCATGACTAGCCAGTCTGTCTCTTACTTCTCTATTGTGTCAAAAACAGCATGACACTGAAAATAAAGAAGGGGGGAAGCTGAATAGGAGACACTTCTTATAGAAGTGCCAGTCTTGTGAATTTTTACACCAATAATAACATTAATTCCTCCATTAACTCCCAACACACACACACACTCATACACACACACACTCACTTACAGATCCATCCATAAGACTCTACTGTGTCTTATACCATATAATACCCTTTATAAAACTAGAGTATTTCAGTAAATGCTTATTAGTAGACAAATGGAAGTCAGGTTTTAATAAAGCACATATTTTAAATTATATGGATTCTCTCTTCCTAATTCAGATCTTGTTTCAAATTATGAGTTCATCATTTTCATATAGATTAACAAATCATCAAACATGCCTCAAAATCATGCTAAAAGATGTGATTAGCTGAGATAACTAGGTTATATGCAATTTTATTCCCCCTAAAACATTTTCAAAGTACACCACTAATTTGAATCATTGAATAACATAATCTTAAAATTAAATCAGACAGTTTCCCAAATCACTATTTTGTCTGATCACTGTGTTTAGTGATACACACAGCATTTCTCTAGTAGGTTGAGACATGTCTAATTGTCACAGACACTGTGACTATATAAAATGTCAAATTTTCTATGAGACCTATGTTTTCTATTCTTCTCTTAGTTAATATATAAGCTATTTATAAAAGAAATATAATCTAGCATTTTATATTACCCTTTACCTGAGGTCTAACTTATTAAATTCTGGGCTTGTAGGTAGTAAGACTCCCTAAAGGGTTGTAACAAATTACATATTCATCCAACTAAATATGAGGTAACATGGTAACAATGTTCAAAAATAAATATAATAGATTTTTTAAAATTTAAAAAAATATGTGGATTTAACTTGAAAAAATATGAGAAAATAAAACTTCCTATTTTTGCTTAATATGCAATCCTACAGTGGAGATAAAACAATATTTTGCCCTGCAGATATGTGTATTCTGTGCTTTATTCTTTCTTAAATAGGCAATGATTCCAGAGGAGTCTGCTCAGGTAATATAGATACCATTGTAGAGTGATATAGCCTACATTAAATACCAACCTAATAGTTCTAAATCATATACATGATTTTAAAGCCAAATAAAGGCCTTTGTTACATGTCTCAAAGTAGATACAATCTTGAGTACGTTTAGAAACTATTTTCACCAGAATGAGAATCAGCACTTCTTTTTTATTTGCTGTGTTATTTGCTGAATTTAATTATATTTTAAAATATACAGTATTCTCTTCTATTATGAGTAATCAGGGCATGCAAATGTGCAGGCTTCATCTTTACATTTTAATATGCTTCATTGGAAGATGAGCAATGATTTTTTATCTCAAGTATATCTGCCTGGGGGAAAATGTTTGATCTTTGACAATTAAGGGCCTCAGGATTTAGTTATTATATCATTAGATAAGGATAATTTTTATTAACTTATCTCAAATATCAAGGAAAATTGAGATCACACATTTATTTTACAAGTCAATCTGTAACATATAATGCATCTGTATAATTATCTAGCTCCCCCAGAGTCAAAATCTAAACAGGTATTGATTGAGAAAATAAGTCTAAAAACTAAATGCACTATTCTCACTCTAAACTAAATCAGTTCTCTTTATTTTCTGCATACCCTTAGGATACAAGGCAATATATGATAACTAATGCTTTCTGAACATTTAAATATGCTCTAAGTATTTCATACACACCATATTTAATATAAACAACATTATAAGGAATTTGTAATTCCAGTAATTTAATGCCATCCTATAGTTCTCTCTCATCCTCTCACCAAGTGAATAGATTTCTATTGTTTTAATTTTCCAACTTTGCATTTAGTATGTATTTATTTAAGTCACAGTTTGAGTTGGAAACACTGAAACTGGACTATAAGGGTCTAGTTCTTCATAGTTATGGAAAATATTTTTACATTAGCTGTTAAATGTCATTGTAGAAATGGAACATGTCTGGAAAAATACAGTAAGCATTTTTCAATCCTACATAGTATAAAATAAACATTATTTTCCTCCAAATTAATACTAGGGTTAATTACTTAGGCAATAAAGTGTTTAGATGGAAAAAACAGTATGAGAAAGGTAATGGATAGATTAATGGAAAAAAGCATTAGAAATTATAATTTTATAGCATGGGGGTTATCTGATGATATCAAGTCCAAAATAGGATTCTTAGCACAGCATGGAATAGAACTGGATGTTTATGATTGGACAGATCAGGAAATGTGGAAGATGACCATGAGAAGAAAAATTAGAGCATTGCTCAAGATAAGTTCCAGAATATTGTTTCTGGTCAGTGCTTTTGACTCATCTGATTTAGCCAGAAAGAATTTTCCAGAGAGTAATGACAAGAGAGGGGGAGGAGGGAAAAGAAGAGAAGAGGGGAGGAAGGAAGTAGAATATGAATATGAATGATACAGTAAGAAGATGATGATTTTTTGATGATGATAGATTGGGTTATGAACCTTCCCTCTACCATTTAGCAGTGTGACTAAGTTTTTAAGTTTTTTCATCCTATTTGTCTATTGAATATTTGATAATGCCTCCTTAAGAGTGGATGAGGATTGTATGAAACACCATTATGCATAGTCCTTAGAAAATAAATAGCACATAGTAGTCCCCTACTGCCGCAGTCCAGCTGCAGCAAAATAACCGGGGGGTGATGAAGAACTTGTGTAGACTGATACAGCAGGAGTGGGAGCCATTTATTGTAGGACCGGAGCGATATTTATACATTCCACACAGCTTATCTTAATTAGCATAAACTAGATACATCAGTCAACCAATAAGGAATCTCCACATTTAATGGCTTGCTGGCGTTACTTCACAAACCACTCCCTCTGGCAATATGCCAGGTGCCATCCAGACTTGTTTACAGACTCTAACATTTGCCAGGCGCCATCCAGACTTGTTTACAGACTAACATTTCTCTGGCAAAATGCCAGGCGCCATCCTGACTTGTTTACAGACTCTAACATTTGCCAGGCGCCATCCTGACTTGTTTACAGACTCTAACACCCTACCAACCCACAGATATCAGATACCCATATTGATTTCATAAGGTATACTTTGCTATAGTACTAGAATAAGGAGTCAGAAAACATAAGCTTTCTTATCAGCTTGTTGCTGGACCTTGGGCAAATACAAAGTTTTCTTGTGTTTTTTAAAGAGGTAGAATCACATTATTTCTAAGAGGTTTCCAAATCTTATACTCCCTAATTCCTCTAAAAAAAAAAAGGAAATTATACTAGATGAACTATTGATCACACACTGTTCATTTGTTACAGAAAAACTACATTCTAAAGTGAATATGTAAGTAGAATCATTTTTAAGAGGAAAAACTATTGCAATCTACAATAGTCTCTAGAAATTAAAACTGATTTTATTCAAAAACTTAGTTTTTTCTTTAAAAGCATAGACCTCTTTGTCGAGGTACAATGAAATATTCATTATTGTGACTGTTTTTATATAAATTCATTTTTAGTTCACTTTTCATTTCAGGATCTCTGCTTGAGTTACAAATATCACAAAGGCATAAACATGATTATGGTTTTCTCGTTTTACAGGTGAGTAACCAAATCAGGATGCAGAAAAGTTAAATAAATTACCCAACGCCCACCCATTAGGGACAAAGCTAGAATAGAGTATAGTTATTCTGATGCCATAAATTCCATTTTCCCTGCTGCTTTTCCCTACCATCATTACCTGCTCCCATATTCTTGAAGGAGTAATTTGCTTTTGATAAGCTCAGACATGCATTTTTTTCTTTGTAATATGCTGCTTCAATATTTTGAGGGGAAAGGATATCTCCACTTCAAATTCATCCCAAATAACACCACCTCAAATGAGAAGATCACTTGTACTTTCCCAACATATGCACTACTTTACTTCCTAGGTGATAGTTTGGTACTTTGGGAAGAAAATTGATCATTTACAGCCACTTAGTAGAATAGCTCAAAACCCTACAGCAATACTTTGTTAAATGGCATCCAGCTCATCTGGATGTGTTGAGTTTCCAGATCATAAACTCCTAAAGGGCAGAGTCTATGATTATTTGGCTAACTTTCTATCACTTGTGACTGTGGATGCTTAATAAATACTATTTCATGGTAATGATGATGATGACAAGTTAATGCTCCTCAAAGTGCCAACCAACCAGTCAATTTAGTGAAAGTCAAACTGGTCATTTGATGTCATAAAAAATCCAGTTACTTGAATGAATGAATTATTCAAATTGCAGCTGACTGCTTTTATGCTTGTATAGACATAATGTTAAATTTGCTTCCATATTGAGAAGAGTTAAGACAATGATATAGATATTCATCAGTAGTCACTATTATATCCTTGATCAGAAACTTTGGAAAATTTGAATGAAATTACTATTGAAACTAACAAAATATAATAATATAACAGCATAAAATACCAAAAATATCAAGAATTCCCTTTAGATAGATGGGCTTCCCAAGACATGAATTTATGTTATTCTATAGTTAGCAGTGAAGTTCCCAGGTTTAATTTCTTAATCATGGACTGGTGTAATTAGAATTGGGTATACCAAGCAAGAGGCTTCAATGTGTAATTTCTTTGGCCTACATAACATTCACATTTGTGTCTATATTAGCAAAATAAAACAGTAAAATAAATCCATTGAAGATACCGAGCAATGGCTATTGTCTGTAACAAAATACTGAGGATTATCAGAATTATTTTGATGATTGCTTTAGTGTTCCCCTTTTCTTATGTATTTGTATATGTCCAACTTTGAAAAAAAAAAGCAAAGTTGGAGGACTTACTACGTGACTTAATGAGTTACCATAAACATACAGTAGTCATGGAAACTAGTGTTTATGAAAACCCAGACATACAGATCAATAGAATGAAATAGATTACAGATATAGACTCCCAAATTAATAGTCAACTGAATTTTTGACAAATTTGACAAGGTAATTCATGTGGAAAGGATAATCTTTTTAACAAATGTGCTGGAAAAATTGGACATATATATGCAAAAAGAAAATAAAAAGAAATATTCAACTTAATCTTGTCTCACACTATATGTAAAAATTAACAGAAAATATATCACTGACCCAAATATAATAAAAATATAAAATTTTAGAAGAAAATATGAGATAATTTCATCAGCATTGTATTTGAAAAAGATTTCTTAATACAACAAAAACAAATTAATAAATTAATCTATCAACAAATCAGAGCTAATCAAAAGTTAAAGCATTTGCTTTTAAAAAGACACTGATTCAAATATTAAAAGGTAAGTCAGACTAGGAGAAAATATTTGCAAAGGAAATACTTGACAAAGAATTTCTATCTAGTATTACTAACCTTACAAAATATTTGTTAGGATATAAATAATCCAGTTAAAAATGGACAAAGGAGGGTATAAATAATCCAGTTAAAAATGGGCAACAGAGGGTATGGTAGCCCATGTCTATAATCCCAACTATTATGGAGGTTCTGGAGGATATCAAGTTTGAAGTCAGCTTCAGCAACTCCAATTTAGTGAAGATCTATCTCAAAATTAAAAAAAAAAAGTGATAGTAGCTGTGGCTTGGCGGTAAAATGCCTCTGTGTTTAATCCCCAGTATCAAAAAAAGGTAAAATATTTGAATGTTAATGAAAGAAGAAATTAAGGTTGTAAATAAGCTTATTAAATGATACTCATTATCAGTAGTTCTTAATAAAATGTCAGCAACAACCAATATAAAAATGACATGCATACTGGAAAGGCTAGAATTTTTTTTTTTAAATAAGAAACTACCAAGTGTATGTGAGGATGTGGAAATAAGATCACTCCTAATGGAAATGCAAAATTATACAATTGCTTCAAAAACCGTAATTTCTTATAATATTAACTCATTCTGTCCCATTGTTAGGTAGTAGTCAGCAATGAGCAGTGAAATGCATGGCAAGGTCACAAGTGTTCTTTAAATTACTTTGGGGTCTTTAAACTACTTTTAATGTGGACAAGAAAGCAAAAGGTGGTAGTTAATTTGTAGAAAATAAACAGAAGCAAAGGAACTAATGGTAAAATATGTCAAAAGAAAAGAACTAATGGGACTACCTCTTGACAGGGTCCATTGATGTTGATGTGAAGCTAGGAATCATGGCTAGAGGTGTCTCCATTTGTCTGGGAAGAAAAATTCCTTTAGTAGTGCAGGCGCACTAAGGTAACTTCTGACCAGCTATTGACCCCAGTGCTCACATTAACATGGAATTGACTTGTAGATGAAGCCCTCCTAAATAGGATGGCTACCATGACAGTCCAGTGAGGTCCAACTAAGGTCAAAAATTGCACTGTTCAATGTGAAGGAACACCTAATTGGCAGAGTACAGAGGGTGGTCCCCAGTTCTCCAGATAAATGTCAAACAGTAATAAATTTGGAGACAGCTTTGTCTCCTTTGTCATTCTCTGCACAGAGATGGCCCACTTTCTCTCTCGAGAGTGCTCTCAATTGAGCCTCACTTTGCTTTTAATTTACTTTCACCTCACTTTCACTTATAATAAAGTTCTCTTGCATGGCTTTTTGTGTCTGACTTTCTGTTTTCTTTCAAATACAAGAACTGAGGTCTAGAATTTCAGCTCCCTGTTTTGCTGTGACACCATCATCCCAGATGTGGAACTTGTATAAAAGTTTAAATATAACACAGATTATATAATTATAGAATATTAAGAATACAACTATAATAAAATAATGTTAACATAATATCTCAGCACTAGGTTATGATTTCCAACTTATTTTAATGCACTTGTATCAATTTCATTGAGACATTGGCAGAATTGAAAACTTGAAATTTACTGGGTTAATTATACATATAATATATAGATCATCCATTTCATTTCTTGGTATGTACCCAAGGGCAATGGACACATATGCATGCACAAATATTTGTATAAAAATGTTCACAGCAACTTTATTTGTAATAAACTCAAACTGTAAACAATCCAGATTTCCATCAATAGGTGAAAAATGAACAAATTTTGATGTATCAATATATAAGAAAACCGTTCCCATGGGGGAGAAGTCTTACTGCTTGTGGTTCCACAAAAATTTGGAAAACAAGTTGGCAAGGAAATAGATTTTTCAAAGACAGCATTGAGCAAAATAGAGGAGAGCTTTCTGTCTTAAATCTCCATCTTTGGGGATTCAGGGACACAGAAGCTTTTATAAGACAAAAAAAAAAAAAAGAAGAAGAAGAAGAAGAAGAAGAAGAAGAAGAAGAAGAAGAAGAAGAAGAAGAAGAAGAAGAAGAAGAAGAAGAAGAACAGCAGTAGAACAAAAGCAGGAAATAGGCATATGTAGATTTAGTTAGCCAGAGACTACATTAGTCTCAGCTTCTTTGGTTTCTATCCTCTGCATAAGGAAGGTTTTTTTCTCAACATGAGAAAATTTTGGAACTCTCTGTTTCATCACTACTAAGAAATACACTATTGATATATATTACAACATGGATGAATCTTAAAATAATTATTCAGTCATACTATAGAGCTATCTGTGTACCCTATCGTGACACAATTTACAATAACCAAGTTCTGGAATCAACTGTGGTGCCTGTCAGTGCATGAACAGATCATGAAAATGTGGTAGATGCACACAATGAAATATTATTTAGACATAAATTAGAATAAAATAATGTCATTGGAGGAAAATGAATAGAACTGGAGATCACAATGTTAGGGGAAATAAATCAGAATCAGAAAGATAAGTATCATATATTTTCCCTTTGTGGAATCTGAAGCAGTGATATGAAAGTAGAAGGGAAACTATTACAGAAGGGGAAGGGGATAAAGGAGAGTGGAGAGGGAAAGGGAAGTAAGGTAATGAAGTGGTGGATATAATCAAAGTATGCTATATGCATGTGCAAATATGTCACATGAAACCCATTATTCTGTACAATTAAAACACACTAATTAAAAAAACTATTATGCTGAGTTTAAAATGCAAGAAAAAATGAGTACACACTCCAGGATTTCATTTATGTAAAACTTTATAGAATGCAAACTAATCTGTCAGAAAACAGATTGGTGGCTGCTTGGATAATAATGATTGAATTGGCCAGGGAGAAAGATTACAAATGGGCATCAGAAAATTTGGGGTATAAGGAATATGTTCATTACCTTGATTATGGTGACAGTTTAAATATATAAAACTCACTTAATTTTAACATTTTAATTATCTGGGTTTCATGTGTCAATTGAAACTATGGGAAGAATTATAAAATTAGAAGCCAGTGGGGTGTAGAAACAAAACCTGATTAAATACAACATGTAGCATACAATGAGAAGAATATGAGAATATGAGATTGCAAAGAAGCAGCGAAAGAATGGTCAGAGAAGCAGAAAAATAAAATCACTCATATGTATTATATTGTAGAACCTAAAGGTAAAGAGTGTTTCAGGAAGGGTTGAATAGTTTGTCAGCAGTAAACAGTGCTGCCCACAGGTCAAATAAAATAGGAACTGCAAAGTTTATTTTGTTTAGTGATAATGGTGACCTTAGGCAGATTTTTTTTTTTCCCAGAGGGATGGGATAGAAAGCTAAATTGCAATGGGTCAATAGGACATAAAAAATGTCAGTAGTGAAAAGAGCAACTGTAAAAGACTTTTGCCTCAGAAGTGTAGAAAATAGAGATATACAAATTGAGTATCCCTTGTATGAAATGCTTGGAAGAGGAAGATGTTTCAGATTTCAGAGTTCTTTGGATTTTAGGATATTTGCAGAGACTACAGGTTGACCACTTTTAATCTGAAAATCACAAATCTTTAGGATTTCAGAGCATTTCAGATTTGGGATTAGGAATGCTGAATTATAGAAAGAAGTTGCATGAAGACAAAGAAGAGTTACAGGAGGATTTTTTTTAATTGAGAAAAAAAGTTAGAACATTTATAAGAGTATTGCTAAAGCTGGCCTATGAGAGTCAATTGTTAAATTTTCAGGAATTTTGCAAGCTACAAAGCAGGTATTAAAAAGTAAATTGTATAAACTTAGAATTTAGTAAACTACATTAAAACCATAACAATAAATATACAAAACTCACCATTTAATTATTTAACTACTATATCCTTGCCACTATGTCAACAGCATCTGTAAGGTAGGGATATTATATACTGCCCATCTCTTTCTCAACTCTGGGTTCATAATGTTAGCTTGAAATTGGCAATGGTAGGAGTTTGTACAATACAGAAAATAGCAAATAAAGGTTTCATTTTCAAATATGCACTTGAGTTTTCAAAGTTTTGTTGTTGTTAACTGTCCAAAAGTAAAGTGATAAATAAAATCTTAACATATAGATTAAACTTTAAAATTCTTGTGTCTGTGACCACTGCATTGCAACTAGCACAAAAATATGAGGAAACAGTCTTCTAGTATTTGAAAGCTATTTTTCAATTCCACCAAAAGTTTACTCACGTCATTGATAAACCTCTTATGATATAGATTTTTTTATTTTCACTTTTATCTTACTCATTACTGAAAACTAAAATATCAGTCAACATTCCTATAAGAACTACTATCATTTGTCGAGTACAACTACAGGTTAGCTATGAATTACAACTTTTCCAAAAACAATGAAAGAATTTAATTAGAATCAATATGGAATTTATGCCAAAAAGTCTAGTATATTTTATTATTTGCAAATTGTATGTTATACAACTTCAAAGAGGTAAAATATATAATAAATTATGTACATATATGCATACTTGCATTTTTCCAGAATGTAATTATTAAACACTTACCACTAGAGTTAGACTTGAATAAAATCATGATAAAACAGATAAGCTAATGAAAAAAGTCTACATACATATATATAAAAATATTAAATGTTTTTGGTATTGGACATGATGCATTTATTTATTTTTATCCAATGCTGAGGATCAAACCTAGTACCTCACACATGCTAGGCAAGTGCCCTACCACTGACCTAAAATTCCAGCCCCTATCTACATTTTTTTAGTTTTTTATTTTTCTTTATTTTTTAAAAAATCTAAATGACATTTGGGCTAATAAAACACACACATATGCATATAGATACACTTTTTGATAGCAAAATTTTTCATGTTAGGCATGGAGGAAACTGGAGCCCATGTAAATGGAGATGGATGGATGGATGGGCATTGAACAGATGAACAGAAGTAGGCATATTTCTGATAGAGGAACCAAACAGAGATAGTATAGGGTGAAACTGATTATTGTGTACCCTTGAATATGAGGGAAAAGTAACTATCTACATTTTTTGAATAACTGTTCTCTGAAGATGTAAAATAGACCTTGAAACATGGACAAATGAATGCAGCACTGGAGCAAAAGCCATAATATAGAAAAAAATATTTTTATGTGTGGCATCCAATAAAGTAAGGGACACAATGGTCAAATTCAGAAACAGTGAGTTTACAAAACTGAATTAATAAAGTAGATTAATATCAAACCATGATTAAAACTAAAGTAGTCCAATTGTCATCCAATTAAGACAATATAAATAGAAACTTCATATGTTGTTGTACTAAATGTTTCAAATAGATTGACTATTTAAATATTTAAAAAATCTTTATATAATAGTGTATTATAATTATTATTGTTACTGCCATAATTATGAGAAAAGAAAAATGAGGCTAAAGGAAGTTTATTAACTTGCATAAGTTTATAAAGCTACTTAATGCAGGAACATGCATTTAAACTTTGAACAAGCAAGTTCTTTTGACTTTAGAAGTCAAGTTACTGATTTATCTAACTACCATATACCATTGTCTCTCCAACTAGTCTTCTGTTGTTAAATTTTCCTGAGGTTTTTATACATGGCCTCCCCAATAGAATATTAACTCCTATGAAGAAAGGGATCTTTAATACTAATCATTGAGTTTAAGGGTATAATATAAACTTAAATCCATGAAAGACTGAATTATTTAAATGAAAAACAAAATTTACTTGCTGAATGTCAGGATCAGACTTGATATGAGATTACAGATTAGAAATCTGTATTAAAAATCCAAATACAGAATATAACCAAAGAAAGAAAATAATAGGTTTCTGTTCTCAAGATTATTCAGATATCATAGTGTTAAACTAGTGGAATAATAGTTTGTCCTTCCTTCATACAAACTCCCTGAGTAATTTATTTAATTGCTTAAATTTCAAAGCTAATTCATATATTTATAAATCAATGTCAACATTTTAGAAGACAATCAGTCTCTATGAAATTTTACAAAGCATGTGTCCTTGGACTCAAGAGAAATTTATCATTCAAAATCTCACAAGTACACAGCATTATTTTTGCACAGTTAGTGATAAATGTCCATCACTATCAGAATGACTAAATTAATCATGGTTCAATTATACAATGGAACACTATACAACTACTAAAGTAGGTTTTAACAGTATATCTTTATATAATGTCAGGAAGGATTGTTGTTAAGCAAATAAAACAATTTATAACACAAAATGCACATTAGTTTCCTAGTTGGAGAAATAAACAAGAGATATGGAGATTAGATAACTTAGATGGATACAGGTGCTTATAGATGCATAGAACCCTCTTGAAAGTATATATACATGCTAAAGTAGGGGACTTTTGAAAAAAGTGTGGACTGAAATTTGGGACTATAATTACTTTTTACTTTGTTGCCTGATACATATTCTTGAAGGAAAAAAAAATGGGCATTTGTTTATTTTACTGGGTATTGGACCCAGGGGTGCTTTACCATTGAGCTACATCCCCAGCCATTTTTTAATTTTTAAATTTCAGACAGGGTCTCACTAAGTTGCTTAAGGCCTACCTAAGTTGTTGAGGCTGACATCCAATTTGAGATAGTCCTGTCTCAGCCTCCAGAGTCAGTGGGATTACAGGTGTGAGCCACTGAACCTGGGTATATTTTTTTAAAAAATGCTTGCCTCGGCATTGTAATTTTGCCACTGCTAGTATCTATGGATATGGAGTCAGTGATCAAATATTTGGGTAGTTTTGGTATACAAGCAAACCCTCAGTTTACTCTTTTGTCTATAGAGCTAGATTAATATACAAAGTGAGGCTAAATACTATGTCATAGGCCTCAGAATGTTCTTGGCATTTCCAGATGAAAAGAGCTCTGTTTGAATCCTAATATAGAAATGTAGAAGATAAATCATATTATAATACCATTAAATCTTTACATTTACATAATGGAATGGCAATTATCTTCCAGAAGCATGTGGAAAGGTGAGGGAAAATCATAAATACATTCTTAAACTCACAAAAATATATATTACTCTTCAAACACTGTCATTTTCCAACTTTGCAATGGTTAGTGTACAAAATGAGAGAATAAATGTTTCTGACATATCTTGACAGTATTTTCAATGCATGTAAGCAGGCAGAAAAATAGCATCCTAGCAAAAGAGCTTCAAGTATCATGTAGACTACCCAGCTGACATATATAAAGTCATTTTTAGATATGATTTTTCTTGTTCTAATATACAGTCTCATAGTAGTGTTAAAAATTGACCCCCATCTTAATATTGATTTCATGGTCTTTTAATTAAATCATGTTTGAGAAAAGAACTCAGTTCCCTAGGCATGTAAGTCATATCTGGGGAAATGAAAATAATTATGCTCTTGATTTAATACTGAACATTTTTGGTGGGAAACTAATGCAAGAGAGGGAAAATGTGGTTATCAAGGAAAAGTGACATTAAAGATTGAAAGGAGAGTGATTTAAAAAGAGGCAGAGTGATGAAATATACTCAGACATGAGAGAAACTACTTGTAAGAGACTATTTACTGATGCCATTTCAAAAACAGATCTTTAACTAATAAGCTGTTTTTTTCCAAAATGGATGAACCGGTTATCTCTTAGTTTTCTTTAATAATTTATGGTATATGGTTTCCAAAATGGCCCCAAAGATTCCAGCCTCCTGGAGTCAACACTTGGTTTTTTTTTTTTTGTTTTGTTTTGTTTTTTTTTGTTTTTTTTTTGTTTTTTTTTTTTTAAAGAGAGAGTGAGAGAGGAGAGAGAGAGAGAGTTTTTTTAATATTTATTTTTTAGTTCTCGGCAGACACAACATCTTTATTGGTATGTGGTGCTGAGGATCGAACCCGGGCCGCACGCATGCCAGGCGAGTGTGCTACCGCTCAAGCCACATCCCCAGCCCCTGGAGTCAACACTTGTGTGAAATTTCTTTCAGTGTGGAGTGTATCTACTGACTTATTTATAACAAATAGAATACAACAAAAGTGATAAAAGTTAAAAAATGTTACTTTTCGGGATTAGATCATTAAGGACTCTGATTTCCAGTTTGCATATCCTCTTTCATCCTTTCTCACTCTCTTTCATTGTCTTTCTTGAATCCATTGCTCTGAGGGAAGCCTGTTGCCATGTTGTACCTCTGTGGAGAGGTTCAAGTGGCAAATAACTGATATCTCTGCCCTAAGCCATTTGTACAAGTGATCTGGAAGTGAATATTATAAGGCCTGTCAAACTCCACACCTAAATGAACTTAAAATCAAATCTTTCCGCATTGGAGCATGTTAGCAACCCTAGGTAACTAGGGTAACATTTTAGTGACTCTAGGTAAACCATATAAGCTAGGATCAGATTTCTGATCCTCGAAATTTGTAAATAAATGCTTATTGTTTTAAACAACTAAGGTTTAAGGTACCTTTTTTTTTGAGAGAGAGAGAGACAGAGAGAGAGAGAATGAATATATTCCAATATTTACTCTTTAGTTTTTGGCAGACACAACATCTTTGTTTGGATGTGGTGCTGAGGATCGAACCTGGGCTGCACGCATGCCAGGCGAGCACGCTACCACTTGAGCCACATCCCCAGCTCCAAAGGTAACTTTTTAATGCAGCAATAATAATATAGCACTGATTTTTTTCTTAAAAATTATGATTACTTTGAATGTTTACAAATCATTCCATTTTAGTACTGGGGGTTAAACCCAGGGGCACTTTACAACTGAACTACATCCCTGGTCCATTTTTATTTTTTATTTGTGACAGGGTCTCACTGAGTTGCCTAGACAGGCCTTGAACTTGCTATCCTCCTACCTTAGCTCTCTTGAGTAGCTGGAATTACACAGTAGCCTGTGCCATCACACCCAGCACAAATCATCTCATTTTACAAGTCTGAAGGGAGTAAGCACTCTCTAATGTGTAGCATGGTAATTATAGTTAAGGAAACTATATTGCATTATTGAAATGTACCAAGAAAGCAGATTTTAATCATTCTTACTATAGAAAATTGTAACTCTGGATAAAAGAGAAGATGGTAGATTACAGGAAAGATACGCTTCCCAGAAGTTTCAAAACACCGGATTTACAAAGTGGGAAGACTGCTTCTCAAGAAGGTGGCAATTACTGGTATAGATGTAAAAGTAGACACTGGGAATTTTTCTGAAGGATGCACATCTGTTACTAACACTACTGCTATTCCTGGTACCCCTTTCTTTAAGAGGAGATGGAAAGTGATTGGAACACTTCAAATTTACCTAGTGGAGATTTTGCCGAAAAGCAATGCTCACGAATTAGCCAGTAACAGTAAATCTACCCCCACACGTGATCTTGCTCCATCCAAGCCTCAATAATATGTCAACACATAGAATATGGGAGACAGAAACCTAAACCCACAACCTGACTCCAAGAAGGAACACTCACGTCCATTCCTGGACATCTATTCACACATCAAAAGTAGAAGTCTCAGAACAAAAATGATACCTATACACAAAAGGAAATGTGTATAAAAGAGAAAGAGGAATACATCAAGTGATGTGTAAGTCCAAGACCTATAAAAACTGAGAAAATAGGCAAACAAATCTTCCCCTAAAATTTGCACTCCCTCAATAAAGGATCCCACAGATATGGAAGAGGAAGAAATTCTAGAGAAGGATTATTTTAAAAAAAAAAACCCTGATTTTTAAAATGTTCAATGCAGTAGTTATTAAAAAATGTTCAATGAACTACAAAGAAGATATAATGAATGGATTAAGAGAGAAAATATAGAAGATAAAAGATCATTTCAATAAAGAGATAGAGATATTGAAAAGAAACCAATCAGAATTCCTGTAAATGAAATACATAATCAAAATAAAATTCACTTGAAAGCATCACCAACAGATTACACTGTGTATTAAATGGAACTCCAGGACTAGAAGACAAAATTTCAGTTCTTGTAGGTGGGGTATATGATCTTGAATACTCAGTATGCAATAAAGCAGAAAAAAACATGATCAGAATATACAAGAAATCTGGGACATCATCAAGAGAACACACCTAAGAGTCATTGGGATAGAAGAAAGAATAGAGATACAGGCTAGTGACATCAAGAACATTTTTATGAGATAGTAACAGACAATTTCACCAAGTCAGAAATTGCCTCAATCTGGCTGCAGCAAAATAACCGGGGGGTGACAAACAACTTGTGTACATTGATACAGCAGGAGTGAGAGCCGTTTATTGTAGGACAACAGAGGTATTTATACATTCCACACAGCTTATCTTAATTAACATAAAATAGATACAGCAGTCAACCAATAAGGAATCTCCACACTTAATGGCCAGCTGGCATTACTTCACAAACCACTCCCTCTGGCAAAATGCCAGGCGCCATACAGACTTGTTTACAGACTCTAACAAGAAATGAGTAGACATTAACATATAGGATGCATATAGGACCCCAAATAGAAAAAAATAGAAGAGAAATTCAAAGATTTATCATAATCTAAATACCTAACAAAAATAAGAAGGAATATTACAAGCAGTTAGAGGAAAAAAAAACCCACATAAGGTCATACTTAGAGGCAAACCAATAAGCCTCACTTCTGACTTCTCAATTCAGACCCTAAAATCAAGGAAGACATGGACTGAGATATTCCAAGCCCTAAAAAATAATCGTCAGCCAAGATTGCTATATCCAGCAAAGCTCTTTTTTTTTGAAACTGACAAGGAAATAAAAACTTTTCTTGACAAGAATAAACTATAACAATTCATGACCACCAAACCAGAACTACAAAGAATACTCAAATAGAAACTGTACATGGAAAAACCAAGAATGAAAACCCCAAAGCTCCCAAATAGGTGAAAATCACCAGAAGATTAACCAAGGAAACTAAAACCAAAACAGAATTAAATATAGAAAAAAATTAAAAATGGCGGAAACTAAAAAAAACACACATATAACACTAAATAAAAATTATCTCAACTCTCCAATTAAAATATACAGCTTAGGGGGATTGTGGCTTAGCAGTAGAGTACTCATCTAGCACTTGTAAGGCTCTGGGTTCGATCCTCAGACCACATAAAAATAAATAAATAAAATAAAGTTATTGTGTCCAAGTACAACAAAAAAATAAATATTTAAAAATATACAGCTTAGCAGAATGGATAAAAAGACAAAATAAAAATATATGCTATTTGTAAGAGACTCATCTCATTGGAAAATATACCCAAAGGCTAAAGGTAAAAGAACGGAAAAAATGTTCCAGGCCAATGTATACAAAAAGAAGAAAGAGTAGCTATATTCATTTCTGACAAAGCATATTTCAAGCAAATAATAATAATAATCAGGATAGACAAAGAAGGCAACTATATCTGGTAAGGGAATAATCCAAAAGGAAGATATAATAATAGTAAATATATATTCCCCAAATGTTAGCTCATTCAAAACACACACACACACACATATGCGCGCGCGCGCACACACACACACACACACACACATCAAGAATATAATACACTTTAATCAAGTGAGTTTCATCCCAAGGATGAAAGGTTAGTTCAACATGCACAAATCAAAAAATGTAGTTGACCACTTCAAGAGAACTAAGAACAAAAATCATATGATCTTCTCAAAAGATACATAAATGACCTTTGATAAAATCCAGTACTCATTCATGTTTAAAATGCTGGAGGAACTATGGATAGAAGAAAATTACTTAAACATTATAAAGGCTATATAGGAAAAACAGGAACAAGATTAGGATGTCTACTCACCATTTTTATTCACTATAGTTCTCAAAACTACTAGCCAGATCAATTAGGCAAGAAAAAGAAATTAAAGGGATTTAAATAGGAAAAGAAGCAGTCAAACTATCCTTACTGATAACATAATCATAAATGAAGAAGAACCCCCCCCCCAAAAAAAAACCTCTATCAGAAGACTTTAGACTCTTAAAAGAATTCAGGAAGACAGCAAGATACAAAATCAATACTCAAAAATCAATAGCTTACTACAATAGTGATTCTGCTGAGAAAGAAGTCAGGAAAGTGATTCATTTCAAAATACCCTCAAAAAATACTTGGCAATTATTCTAACCGAAGAGTGAATAAATTCTACAATGAGGATCATGGAACACTGTAGAAAGAAATTGGAGAAGACCTTCAAAGATGGAAAGATCTCCATGATCTTGGATAGATAGAATTGATGTTAAAATGGCCATACAACAAAAGCAATCAACAGATTCAATGTAATCCTCATTAAAACACCAATGATATTATTCACAGAACTAGAAAAAAGGATTCTTAAATTCATTTGGAAGATTATGAGACCCAGATTAGCCAAAGCAATAATGAGCAAGAAAACTGATAAAGGAAATATCACAATACCTGATCTTAAACTATACTATAGAGCTAGAGTAACAAAACCAGCATAATACTGGCATCAAAATAGACATGAAGACTAATGGAATAGAAGATACAGAGGTAAAACCAAAAGCCATGTGGTATTTGACAGAGTTGTCAAAGATACAGCCTTTTTAAGAAATAATACTGAGAAAACTGGATATTCATATGTAGAAGAATGAAAGTAGATATTTAGATATCTCTCACCCTGAACATATGTCAAATCAAAATGGATCAAAGAATTAGAAATTAGACCAGAAATCTGATAACTGCTAGAAGAAAACACAGGGTCAACACTCCATCATATTGGTGCTGGAATTAACTTCCTTAACAAGACCCCTAAAGCTCAAGAAATAAAACCAAGAATCAATAAGTAGGATGTCATCAAATTTCAAAAAAAACTTTTGTACAACAAAGGAAATTATTACATGCATGAAGACAGAGTCTAAGGAATGGGAGAATTTCTTTGCTGGTCACTCCTCTAACATGAGATTAATACCTACAATTAAAACAAAAAATAACTTAAAACACTTACCAAAAAACCCCTTAATCAATAAATGGTCAAAAGCACTAAATAGACATTTTTCAAAATAAGAAATGCGAATGGCCAACAAATATATGAAAATAATTCAACACCTCTAACCATTAGGGAAATGCAAAGCAAAACTACATTAAGACTTTATCTCAATCCAATCAGAATGGCAGTGATCAAGAACACAAATAATTATCAAAACTCCTATAGCACAAGAAATAAAATCAAGAATCAATAAATGGGGTGGGTTCAAACTGAAAAACTTCTTTTTAACAAAAGAAACAATCAGTGAGGTGAATAGAGAGCCTACATCTTGGGAGCAAATTATTACCACATGCACATCAGATAGAGAACTAATATCTAGGATATATAAATAACTCAAAAAACTTAACATCAAACAAACAAACCACCCAATCAGTAAATGGGCCAAGGAAATGAACAGGTACTTCTCAAAAGATATACAATCAGTCAACAAATATATGAAAGCATGTTCAACATCTCTAGACATTAGAGAAATGCAAATCAAAACTACTCTAAGATTTCATCTTACTCAAGTCAGAATGGCAGCTATTAAGAATACAAACAATATGTGTTGGTGAGGCTGTGGGAGAAAATGCACACTCATACATTGTCGGTTGGACTGCAAATTGGTGCAGCCAATCTGGAAAGCAGTATGGAGATTCATTGGAAAACTTGAAATGGAACCACCATATGACTCAGTTATCCCACTCTTTGGCACATATCCAGAATATATAAAATCAGCATATTATAGAGATTCAGCCACATCAATGTTTATAGCTTGCACATTTCACAATAGCTAACCAACCCAGATGACTGTCATTAGATGAACGCTAAAGAAAATGTGGTATATATACAAATAGAATTCTACTTAGCCATAAAGAAGGATGAAATTATGGCGTTTGCTGTGAATAGATGAAAATGTAGAATATCAGGCTAAGTGCAATAAGCCAGTCTCAGAAAATCCATGGTAAACTGTATTCTCTCATATATGGAAGGTAGAGCAGAAGAAGAGAAAGGAGGAGGAAATAATCACATATCATAAAGATATAGGGTATATCAATGGAAGAGAAGATTGAAAGGGAGGGAGGATGAACAAGAAAGGGGAGAAAATACAGAATGAATTTAGCAAAATCACATTATGTGCATAAACATATATACCACAGAGAATTTAACCTTTATGTGTAAGTAGAAAGAACCAATCAAATGTAAATAAATAAATGAATGAAAGAAAGAAGGAGGAGGAGGAGGGAGGAGAAAAAAAGGCAGGGAACAAGGACTGAAATAAAATTTCATTCATGTGTGCTTTTGTCAAAATGAAGCCAACTACTATATATAATGATAATGCTCTAATAAAAATTTAAGAAAAATGTTTTATAATTAAATATATATATAATTTTGCCAAACTTCAATAAAGCTATAAAATATTTTTAAAAATATAAAGGTCAAAGTTTTCTCAGAATAAAGGGTAATGCAAAATTTAATCATTACAAATTATTGGTTTTATTAAATTCAATTATCTTTTAACAAGAATTCCTAAGGAATGGCATTTTTTTAGGATGTATACTATAACCTCAAATATGATAATTAGGTCATAAATGGAAGTATGGAAACTATTATATAAATCTTAATGAGTTCTTATTGTAGGATGATCACTATTCAAAGTTTTTATCACATGTATTATCATATTTAATCCTCACAAAAAAGGTAATTAATAGATAGTTTTCTACTCCCATATTACCCATGAAGAAATTGAGGCATGGGGGAGGTGCTAAGCAACTTATCCAAAGTCAGATATTGAAGATTCAAACTCAGATATTCAAAATCCAGAGCCCACTCTGTCAACCACAATAGCATAACACCTTTTCTATAAGCCCCGTGTTCAATTTAGGGCTTCCATTATGTATATATACTGTTATGCTTCATAGAGACATTAAAAAGACAAAATTTAGATGATATATTAACAGGTTAAAAAATATCAATGTTAACTTTTGGTGACTAGGTATGCCCTGAAAATACTATAATTTGACTCTAGAGAAAGCATACCTAATTTAATCCTAATTCATCCAATAGCTATTTGTATAATTTGTATAATTACTTAACCTCTCTTAGATTCATCCTATCAAATGTAAAACAGTGGCCACATTTGTACCCACTTCATAAGGTATTAATAAGCATTAACTGAGATAAGACATTGAAGAACATGGAATGTATGTTGGAGGCAGTTAGTGATTAATGAATATTAACTATTATGACAAGGTACATATTACTTGACAGAAAACAGAAGGAAATATAACAGGGAGTTTGAGTCTTCTCTTCAGAGAAGAGTTATTCATATAAGTGGAGAAAGTAAGACTAACAGAGAAAGTGGAAGAAGGTTTGATGCATTGGTAATCTATAAAATGTCAAAAAATTAGATATTTATACAAATTATTTGAATTTATTCTCATAGCAGAGTGAGTAAATAGCATTCCTGTTTTACAAATTAGGAAACTTTAAGGAATTTATCTGTAGTTTAAAAACTGATGAGGTACTTAACCACTGAGCCACATCCCTAGTCTGACTTTATTTTTATTTTGAGTCAGGGTCTCCCCAAGATACTTAGGGCCTTGCTAAATTGCTGTGGCTGGCTTTGAATTTATGATCCTCCTGCCTCAGACTCCCTAGTCCCTGGGATTACAGGTTTGCACCCTGTGCCTGGAAGGAAATAAATTGTTTAGTATACAGAAGAGCTGAGTAAGTGGGATCTGCCTGATCTAGAGGATTCAAAGAACAGAGTAGAACTGAGAAGTCAAATCATGAAAATATGAGGTAAGATTCATCAGAAAGTGTCTTAGATGCAGCATCTGAATTGTGACCTGGAAAGTTACCTAATTGTAGCCCAGGATTGCTCATTCTATGAGATTATTTTCTTGTATTCTTAACTATTCCTGTTGGCCTAATATTTATGGTAGGAAACATGAGGCAGTTATGGTGTTAGGGGTAGAGGGACTGTGTTTATAAGACTACATAACCTGTAAAGGAGCCTCGGGCCCTATTAGAGCCGTTGGGTAGCAAAAGGAAAATAATACAGGGTGGACTCTGCTGTTTCACACAATTTAATCCTTACTTTTTTGAGTAATTTAGAGAGCTGTTTTCTTCATCTCTAATTTTACAATTCAATTGCCTAAATGAAATTACAATAACATAAGGCTCCATATAAATGATATTACACTCATATTAGACAAATAACTCTAATGAGATGAGTTTTATTTATAAAGCCTCTAAGGATTTTATTTTCTGTTTTAGAGAAAATGTTTGATCAGAAGAGATTTTAACTCTGGATTTTGAATAACCAATAACAATGTCACTTTAGTTGTAAAATATTCTTTTATTGTCTGAGAAAATTTCAAGTCATATAGGAGAATATCATCTATAATGTAATTAATATTTAGGAAAATATATTTATTATTAGCTTTGATATATAATATCACAATAATAAGGAATTCTTAATTGTATTGCAATATGGTAGCTTCATTTATTTAAAGGCATTTTCCAGCTGTTACTATAGCATACTCAAAATAGTTAGAAGCCATACCAGTGTGGGAGAGGGTGAGAAACAGATTCAGGTGGTAAAAGAGATATTTCAATGCTAGTGGGGGTGTTTTGGTTGGCATGCCATGCAAACTCACAAAAGCCTAAGTAGAAAGATTTTATTATAAAGGTTCACTTCTTTTTGCCAGACCTCAAGTGCAGAAATACCATCAGGTCCCATGAGGTACTGGAAGCATGAACTGAAGAATAGTTTAAAACTATTCATCTTTTATGTTTGTCTCACATTTTTGTTGTGGTATCATGATCTTGTGTCTGCTTTACTTTTTTTTTTCATTTTTATCTCTCTACAGACTGTCTATCACTCCTTATCTGTACACATGGCATAAGAAGGCTACCACAACTTTCAAATATTTTTTTTGTGTTCTTTGAGGAGATTAAATTTACTTTAGATCTACTAGATTTGCTACTAAACCATAATGGCCATAAAATTACCCAAAATAACAGAAAGAAGAAAATTATTCTTATTATGTAGCTTTATAATAATTTATGATTGGGACTACATACATAGTCCCTCCTCCTACAATTTCTATCATTACAGAGGCAGAGGGCTTTTATCTACATTCAAATAGATAAAAATATAATCAAAAGCTGAATATTGTGATATTTCTATGACTTAAAAAATCTATTGGAAATAAAGAAAAAGATATAAGGGTTTTCATAGTGGAATAAACAAATGTTCTACTGAAAAAAAAAGAAGCAATATTGACTTGTAATAATATCTACTAGTCTAGTGCTTCTGATATCAAACAAAACCTGGAGAGAGATGGCTGGGCTGGGGTTATATCTCAGTGATAGAGAACTTGCCTACCATGTATAAGGCACTGGGTTCAATTCTCAGCACTATATAAAAATAAATAATTGAAATAAAGGTATTGTGTCAATCTGCAACTAAAAAATATTTTAGAAAACCATAGATGGCTGAGCCCTACTTGCAGAATTTCTGAGTTAATAGGTAAGGGGCAGAACATGAGAATTGCATTTTCAACAATTTTCTTGGGGGCTCCACTGGAGACCATTCATGTTAATAAAAATAAGCCAGACTCAGAAAGACAAGTACTGTATGTTTTCTGTCATGTGTACAAGCTACAGGGAACAAAACAGAGGACGTCACAAATATAGAAGAGAGAAAATTAGTGTAGCGAACAGGAATCAGGTAGAGGTTGAAGGGAGGGGTAAGGGGGTAAGGGGAGGAACTGAGGAATGAAATTAATCTTACTAGGTTATATGCATGTATGATTATGCTATAATAAAACCCACTATTCTGTATAATTGATATGCATCAATAAAAATACAAAGGGAAAATACAGTTACATAGGAAGAATCAGTTCTAATGTTCTATAGAACATTAGGGTAACTATAGACAATAATAATTTGTGATATACTTCAAAATAACTAGAAGAGTATGATGGTCCCCAATATATAAAAATGATAAACGTTTCAGGAAATGAGAATGCTAATCACCACAATTTTATCATTATACATTATATATATCAAAGTATTATATTGTACTACATAAATATGTACAAATATATGTCAATTAAAATTCAAAAGTGTTTAGCATATTTGACATTGTTATATTTGGCTGAATACAAATTGAGTTTCAGGTTTAGCTTATGCTTAAATTAGTAAAAGATACTTTTTGCTCTGCTGGAATCAGGCAGGCTGACACTAATACGGGAAGGCCTAAGGTAGGAGGGACAATGAAAGCACCCAGAGCTTGACTGTTTTTTTTTTTTAATAATATTGACTTTTAATCCACTAGATATCTGCAAACATTAGGTTGTCTCATGATTCCTTTGTGAACTAGGTTTTTCTAGATATTCCTGCGGTTGCCAAAAATAAGGAAAATACAAACAAGGACAAAGCAAATGAATGAAATCTGTCTTGACAAGATATGGTATTATAGATTAGATTGTGATCTACTGAATAACACTGGGGTATTAAAATGGAAAAGCAAACAAACATTCAGGGGATGAAAAGATTAAAATATGTACAGTCTCATAGGCAGTATTTTACAGAAATATTAAGAGTTAACTAGTCATCATCATCGTTTCAGGAGAATATTCTTGTGACAAATAATAAAGAATTTGAAATAACAATAACAAAATATGTTTTATCAAAATATTTTAAAGCCACCCTGATAAATATATTTATTAAAGTGTTCAGTTTGGAAAAATCTCTTCCATATACTATATGTCCTGGTCTCATATGTGTTAATATAATCAAGTTCAAACAAGCTATACCTATGGATATATGACATTATGTATTTGTCAATATTCATGGAAGTTTATAGCATAAATAGATAATCTTAATATATGTAAATAGAAAATAAATTACACAAGAGATTAGGGGAGCACAGGATGGACTGTAGACTGTGAAAAATAATGTAACTCTATTTTAGACACGTGATCCTCCCACCTCAGCCTCATGAGTAGCTGGGACTACAGGTATGCATTACCACACTGGTTTTAAGTATTTCGAATTTATGCAACAACTTCACTGATTGGGTGGAATAGGAGGATGCTGATATAAGTAATTTGGGAAGTGAGTAGTAACTGTAATACTAAAAGAAAATATAACTGAAAATAAGCACTTCCACTAGTTGATAAAATTGCTTCCTGTGGGAATATAGGCTAACAATTCTGAAACCATTATAAATGTATACTGGAATTTAATAATAAAGTACATGATGGCAAATGGTGGAAGCCAGGTTTCTTTCTGTTGGAATGGGAGGTTGCTGACAAGCAATGGGAGAAAGTAGAAATGATCCATGTGATAATGGATCAGAGTTGGAAACATTAATTTTAACTCATGTTTAGCTTAATATAGATATAGTTATGGGTATGTGTATATATACAATACACAGTTTTTTCTGTCAACTGAGGAGGTGTAGGAGCAATGACACCATATTAGCAGTGAGAATACCTAGCACCCAGTTCTTGACTATCATTTTTAATAAAAAGGAACCAAGGCTACTTGGATATATGGATGATTCTAAGAATGGTGCAGGTAGTATACAATATGTGTGCACAATAACTTGTAGTACCAAAACATTAAAGAAATTACAAAAATAGACTAATTTCAGTATCCAACTAAAAAAGTTAATAGCCAAAGCTGGAAAAATTGTGTAATAAAATAATATTAAATTAAAGCTCCAAAAATAAATTGGGAGAAGAAAGCAAACATTCCATGAAAAATAATCTGAAACACTTTATGTAGATACTCTGACCTCAAGATGTGTATCTCCAATCTTTATACATAGACTACACAGAGTATGGATAGGAGGAAAAATAGCATATTTACAGTGGAGAAAGCAACCTCAGCCAGATAATAAAGATGAACATCATTAGTAGTAAGTCAAGTGAATAACATATATCTTTGATTTGGAGTGATGAGAATGGCACTTTACCTCCTTGTTCTTCCTCCCTGAAGCGCCAGTTTAATAATGAGAAAAAGATCAGAAAAATTCCAATTGAGGGAAATTTTAAAAATATTTTAATCAGTACTTCTCATTACTCTCAACATGATCAAAAAAAAAAAAAGAAAGAAAAGAAAGAAAGAAAAGTTTCAGAAATTGTCACAGCCTAAAAGAACCTAAGTAGATACCTTAGTTTATACATAGTTTGTCCTCCAGTGTTCATATACAGGAAACTTGGTCTCTAGTGTGGCAATATTGAGGTGATGGAAACCTTAAAAAGTGTGACTTACTACAAGATAACTAGATCATGGGGTTTGACCTCAATAATGAGTTTATTCTCTTTATCTGGAGTGGGTCAGGTCTAGTAGGAGAAGATTAGTTCCCAAGAGAACAGGTTGTTATGAAGAGCAAGCCTGGAGGTGCTGGGGTTGTGGCTCAGTGGTAGAGTGCTTGCCTAACATGCATGAGGCCCTGGGTTCGATCTTCAGCACCACATAAAAATAAATAAATAAAATAAAGGTATTGTGTCCATCTACAACTAAACAAAATTTTTTAAATTTAAAAAAAAAGGAGCAAGCCTGGTCTCTAACTACTCTGTTTTTTCCTGTCTCACTATTAGACCTCTTTCCTTCTGCACATATTCCCACTACTGTGATACCATCCACCATGAGGCCCTCTCCAATGCTAAGCAGATGCTAGTGCCATGATGCTGAATCTCCAGAACTATGTCCTTAACAATCTCTTTTCTTTATAAAAGTATTCAGCCTCAGGTATTTTATTGGAACAATTAAAAACTGACTAAGATAGGAGGCATAACAACAATGGTATCCTAGAAGAGATCTTGAAAAAAAAAGGAAATCAGGTTAAAAACTAAAGAGACTTGAATAACATATGGGCTTTTGTTAGTAATAATGTACCATTATTGGATAATTAACTGTGATAAATGTACCATCCTAATGCAAGATGTTAAGTATAAGAGAAACTGGATGTGAACAGACACTGCAGTATTGCATATTTTCTAAAATTTAGAAGATTTTTAAAAATACTATATATCAATGATTGAAATTATTATCAGAAATTACTAAAATCAAAAGTAATAAAGAGTGAAATATGTTTTTAGGATTTGTATTTCTTCCACACTATATATCAGGTTCACATTTGTCCACTTTGCTGCCCTCTAAGAGATACTAGCTAAGTTTTCAATCTTTTATCACTTTTTTCACCTAAGAGATCAAGGTACTGCACATGACAATGGAATGAATGATGACTCAATGCTCTGAGGAAATTATACTGTGTTTTCAAGTCAGTTTTATTGTTAGCTTTGCCCAAGTTGGGGTCTACCTTGAAAGGTCAATCTGTATTTAAAAAATGAAAATTGCTTTCTCCTTTTAAACTGCCCACAACCATGGCAACAGAATTCAACAATAACTTAAAAATCACTTAAAAACATTAGAGTGATGTAATAGAGAATGAAGTTGGAGAAGGATCAATTAAGTAGGTAACAATTCAAATTGTGACCTGAATAAGATCTGGCTGTGGTTAACTGAAGGAAGACTCATTAGTTCAAAGAAAGTCAAAGGGCAAATATACAAGATGGGAAGGACAAAGAAATTAAAAGGGCAAAGATACAAGATAAGAAGGGTTCGGTAACTTAAGGATGGTAATTATGACTGTAGAGGTGTGAGAGAGTGCACTGGATGTGGAGAAGACAATCAGATCAAATGGTACTTGCAGGCCAAGTTTAATTATTTGGATTTGTCCATGTTGTAGTCACTTGAGAGTTTTGAGTATTAGAGAGTATGACTTAATAAGCTTATTTGCTTATAAGCTTTTTAAATTGAAGTAACACATGCAAATATACATCAAAGTGAGTAAATATTATATGTGCATATTAAAGAGATCATTTGTGGATGACTAGCCAAGTGTTTGACTGTTAATTGTCCTCAACATAAATACCATAACTTTGAAAGCTATCTTCTCTCTCTTGGCTTACTAAAGAAAAAATAATTTTAATTAGAACCTGTAAAAGTCATAGGTCATACTTGGTCTCTTGGCCCAGATTCTTGTCCCTGTCCCTGGAATTTCATTTGGCATGCACACAAGGCTAAACTTTAGAATCAAATGGAATATAATTTCCTTTTAATGACCTTTTCTTCTGAGATTATTTATAACTAGGTTGGTGAATGCCAGTAATGGCAGAGAATTCTTAAAGGGATAAGTATTTCATCCATAGACAATTTTTTATTATAAGTATTTTACTATATTTTTGATATTTTTTTGCAGTTGTAGATGAATACAATACCTTTATTTATTTATCTTTATGTGGTGCTGAGATCGAACCCAGTACCTCACATGTGTTAGACTGCTGTACCATTGAGCAACAATCCCAGCCCACATATTGTCATTAACCTTTTGTTATAGTTTGATTCCTTTATTCCTACATTTTATTGAGATATAAGTCACTTCTCAATGAACCCTCTAAAATATACAATCTAGTGGCTTATAGTATATCAGCTATCAACATTATTTAATCCAGGAATATTTTCATAACCCCCCAAAAGAAGCCCTATACCCTCTAACAGTTGCTCCCCACTCCCCATCAACCCCAGTCCCTAGTAGACACTAATCTCCTTTTCATTTCTATGGAATTGCCTATTATGGACCTTTTATAAAAAATGAGTCATACAGTACGTGGCTTTTGTCTTTTTTTTTTACTTAGCATAATGTTTTTAAGATGCTCTATGTATATATCACAGTGTGTGTCAGAATGCAGTCTACTGTTATGTATATCTAAAAAGAACAAATAAAAAAGATAGTTTGTTCTAGATGTAACAGTACTTCATTCCTTTTTGACTGAAAAATATTCTATTATATTGATATACTACAGTTTGTATATTCATAGATGAGTATTTAAGTTGTTTCCACTTTTTGTCTATTATGAATAATTATGCTATAAATATTCATGTGCAAATATAAGTTGGCATATATTTTAAATTCTCTTGTATATGCCTAGGAGGGGAGTTGCTGGGTTATGTGGTATCTCTATATTTAACTTTTTGATGAATTTCCAAATTGTTTTCAAAATGGTTGTACCTTTTACATTCCCACTAACAATGTATGGGGGTTCTGTTTCCTCTATATCCTTACCATTAATTATTATTATCTGTGGTTTTAATTATAACTATCCTAATATGTGTGAAGTGGTATCTTATTGTGGGCTTGATTTACACTTCTCTAATGAGTAATAATATATTCAGCATTTTTATTTGTTTCATACCTACCAGCAGATTTTTATTACTTTGTATTTTTTAATCAGATAGGAATAAAAGAGTTGCAAGACTACACTTATGCTGCCTACTAATTTTCGATGTTTGTTGGAATAACTTTCAGTTTACAGCTAGCAGCTAGCAGCTATGAGCAGCTCGGAGAGCTTGAAGAATCTACACTCATTCAGGCCTGATAGGAAGGCCTGCAGGATGGGATACTCTGCTCCTTAACACTTAGGGTTAGTGTTGCCAAGCCGCCAGGCCAGGAAATTGATAGCCAGGAGCTTAGACATGGAACTCCTAACATAGAAACCCCCTCCCCTAGGTACAAAGACTCTTCCTGATGGTAGCAATATTTAGAGCATCCTCATAGTGCGGTTACATTAGGCAGAAGATGATTGGCTTATGGATACTATCTTGCTTGTGTATAATTGATGGGCACGCCTCACTCAAACCCTATAACAGTTGTGTGCATTCCAAAAATAAACTGAGCTACTGGACGACGACCTGAGGTGGGTCTCCAGCCAGTTCTCTCACCAGCTCCCAGAGTCTGTGTGTTGATTCCGCGTCTCTACCCCACTCAACAAGACAAGGTAGCCCAGTGACTAATTGACCACATCAGTGACCAGAACCACAGCATATGTTGTTACATTTTGGGTCATTTTTTATTTCTTCATGTAGACTTGAGTCTCTAGCATTCTTCTTTTTCAGCTTGAAAGGCTCCCTTTAGTATTTCTTGTAGGATAAATATGCTAAGGACAAATTTTCTTAGTTTTTGTTAGCCTATTGTGTACCCCAAGTATTATCCCCATCCCCTCAGGCAGTCGTATGTTATATACTTCCTCCCCGATTGCTTTGAACATATGGTCCTAATAAAAATGCTGTTTGAAATGGGCAACCACTTCTTGTAGTCTTCCTACTCATGTGTTTTCCCTGAAAAAAGAAATGACAAGAATGATATTTCAGAATGAATCTTCCAACTATTGAATTGAAATAGTGTTAGAAGAAATGTAAAATATGGTACATATGTAACATAATGAAGTCCAAGAAGCTCAGATATTGATCATTTCTCCTCAGAGAAAGGGTCTTTCTTTTTCCCTTTAATAAAAATGTAAAATCCCCCAAGGATGTACCAAAACCCTTGCCTACATTGATATGAACAATGAATCTCTAAGCCATCTATTAACAGCAATATTACATGTGTTTTCAAATCCTTGCATTCCTCTCTATATGCGTGTGTGTGTATGTACATATGTGTGTGTATATGTAAAATTACTCTGGATAAATTGGAAAAACTTTTGTGATTGGAATTGCTTTGTTTTTTTCTATAAGCTTAATTTTAAATAAAATTTGTAATGTTCCAGAATGAATGGCCTAAGGATAATTAAGAATGTAATTTTATATTGGGCTGGGGTTGTGGTTCAGTGGCAGAGTGCTTGCCTAGAATGTGTGAAGCACTGGGTTTGATCCTAAGCACCATGGATCAATAAATAAAATAAAGAACCATTGACAAATAAAAAAAAAGAATATAATTTTATTGAATATGCATGAGTATTTCTATGAAAATTCGGCATCAAAGTTTATCCAAAGCAAATAATTGCAACTGGAATAGGTTATTAATGCTCTGTAGGTATCTCTGTCAGGCATTGCAGAATAAAGACACTTCCAAATTTTCTGAGTTTATGGAAAATTAGCACTTTCTTACCTCTCAATGCATGAAAGCAACACTTCACCAAATGATTTAATCACAAGCCTCCCTCACCATCTGTACTGACAGGATCTTCAACAGAAGCCTTTTAGATCCTGCTTGATGGTTCAGCCTGGTTCACAGCTATAGGGGAAAACTAGACACTAGGAAGTTGAAGAATAAGAATCACACTCACAGATGTAAAAATCTGAGGTTCAGAATCAAATAGAGATACTGCCATTCACACTGATCTTCCTCCTAGTTTCAGTAACTACCAGGACACTAGTTTATCCCTTATGTTCAAGATCTTGCCTGAACTATTTTTCATAATTGTTATTATCACATTAGGTGATAGTCAACTCATGGGAAAATCAAAATGAGTCAGAACAGAGGGAATCCAATTTCCAGAGATATTTTCCTTGTCATCTTAAAAATTGGTTTCAGTGCCAGAGTATACATTTTTATACTCAGGTAGTATGCTGTGTGAATCATATATTATCAGAGATTGGAGAAAATGAACTTGCCATTAGAAGGTTTATATTCGAATCATGGTTCACCTATTACTTATGTGACATTTTACTTTACTAGTCAGAGTTTTTCACATCTGTTGGATAGGGATAGTCAAGAAGTAATTTACATCTGTTTTGTTGTTATTTTTTTGGATTATCTTACAATTTTGCTTGTTCTTCTAATTTTGTTTTATTGATAATTTGCATATCAGAAAATCTATACTTTTGCAGTATACAAGACAATGAGATTTAGTATATTCATAAAGTTATGAAAGTATCATCACTATCCAGTTTCAGAACATTTCATGAGTTCAAAAAAAAAAGGCGGGGGGCTGAGGCTGTAGCTCAGGGGTTGAGTGCTTGCTTCAAATGCATGAGGCATTTGGTTTGATCCTCAGAACCACATAAAATTAAATAAAAATAAGATAAGTGGCTATCTACAACTCAAAAAAAAAAAACAACTAGAAGTCATTTATATCAGTCACTGACCTACTTTCTACTTCTACAGATTTGCCTATTCTGAATGGAATCATACAATATGTGATATTCTGTGTCTGGCTTCTTTCATTTAGGATAATATTTTAAGGTTAATCCATGTTGTATTATGAACTAGTGCTTCATTATTTTTGATGTCTGAATAATAATCCATTGTATGACAACACCACATTTATATATTAAATTAGTAAATATTTAGGCCATTTCCACTTTTGTCTATATGAATAATGTTGCTCTGAATATTGGAGTTTTTGTGTGGACATACATTTTCAATTCTCCTGAATACACACACACAGATACATATACACACATGAATAGAACTAGGTATGGTAACACTGTTTAATTTTTTGAGTACTTGCTAGAGTGTTTTCCAAGGCAGTTTATCATATAATTATTTTCATTTCCAAGAGTTTTACTAAGGGAGGGGAAAATAATTTATTAACTTTGCTTCCTTGGGCTTGTCCTATGGATTTCAGACTTGCCTAACCAGCCTCTACCACTATGTGAAAACCAATTCCTGATACTGTACTTTTAATATATCTCATTTGAATAACATTTGTTTAATGAATGTCATCATAATGTTACTGAGTGAATAAAATGAAAATATGTATTTAAATCACTTAGCATAATTCCTGGCACCCAAAAAGCTCAATAAATCCTTTTGGATAAGCAGTTGGAATGGGAGGAAAAGATGGTGGAGAAGGAAGAGATAGGTGAAGAAGAAGGAAATGGAGGAGGAAGAGAAGTAAAAAGTATTACTGGTGGTTTTAATGGTGGTTAAGAACATGGGTTTCTGCCACAATGATGTGTGACCTCAAGGACATTAGCTCATGTATTTGAGCTTTAGTTTTATAACATATAAAATATGGAATCTGAAGATAATAATTAAAATACAAACTCAGAAGGCTGTTATAAGAAGTAAATGAGATAATGGATGTGAACGCATTTTGATACTTACTAAATTGAAAAGAAGCCTAAGAGATTATTGCTACAAAAAGTCTTTCTAGCCCATTAGGCAAGTATGTAATAAAGATAAGTGTTGCTTGACATAAAGCTTCTTAGCTTCTTCCATAGTATTTATTATTTAAATTGGGCTTAGAAAAGAGGCCAGGTGTGATCTAACCACTCACTAGCAGGGATTTTTGTTTTTAAAGACAAAATAAATACTGTATTTGAAGTTGAGTTGCATATGAAACATGTTGCAGAGAAGGGGATGATATAGTTTCAATGAGTATATGATACTAGACCAATCACTCTGGGAATCAATTCAATTAAAAGTCAAATACATAAAAACTATATTAATTTACAAACTTTTACTATTCAAAGATATAGCCCATAGATGAATAGAGGAAATTGCCTTTTAAAAATTCAGTATTGGGATTCAGATTCATTTTGATGCAAATGGATTTCCAGTTTTCCCAGCACCATTTGTTGAAGATGCTATCCTTCCTCCATTGCATGCTTTTAGCCCCTTTATCAAATATAAGATAGTTGTAGTTTTGTGGATTGGTTACTGTGTCCTCTATTCTGTACCATTGGTCCACCCACCTGTTTTGGTACCAGTACCATGCTGTTTTTGTTACTATTGCTCTGTAGTATAGTTTGAGGTCTGGTATCGCTATACCGCCCGATTCACACTTCCTGCTTAGCATTGTTTTTGCTATTCTGGGTCTTTTATTATTCCATATGAATTTCATGATTCTCTTATCTATTTCTACAAGAAATGCTGTTGGGATTTTGAGTGGCATTGCATTGAACTTATAGAAAACTTTTGGTAATATCGCCATTTTGATGATGTTAGTTCTGCCTATCCATGAGCAGGGTATATTTTTCCATCTTCTAAGGTCTTCTTCTATATCTTTCTTTAGGGTTCTGTAATTTTCATTGTATAAATCTTTCACCTCTTTTGTTAGGTTGATTCCCAAGTATTTTATTTTTTGGGGGGATATTGTGAATGGAGTAGTTGTCCTCATTTCCATTTCAGAGGATTTGTCGTCTGAATCCCTATCTCTCGCCATGCACAAAAGTTAACTCAAAATGGATCAAGGAGCTTGATATTAAAGCAGAGACATGGCATCTGATAGAGGAAAAAGTTGGTTATGATCTACACGCTGTGGGATCGGGCTCCAAATTCCTCAATAGGACACCCATAGCGCAAGAGTTAACAACTAGAATCAACAAATGGGACTTACTCAAACTAAAAAGTTTTTTTCTCAGCAAAAGAAACAATAAGAGAGATAAACAGGGAGCCTACATCCTGGGAACAAATCTTTACTCCACACACTTCAGATAGAGCCCTAATAACCAGAATATACAAAGAACTCAAAAAATTAGACAATAAGAAAACAAATAACCCAATCAATAAATGGGCCAAGGACCTGAACAGACACTTCTCAGAGGAGGACATACAATCAATCAATAAGTACATGAAAAAATGCTCACCATCGCTGGCAGTCAGAGAAATGCAAATCAAAACTACCCTAAGATACCATATCACTCCAGTAAGATTGGCAGCCATTAGGAAGTCAAACAACAATAAGTGCTGGAGAGGATGCGGGGAAAAGGGCACTCTTGTTCATTGCTGGTGGGACTGCAAATTGGTGCGGCCAATTTGGAAAGCAGTATGGAGATTTCTTGGAAAGCTGGGAATGGAACCACCATTTGACCCAGCTATTCCCCTTCTCGGTCTATTCCCCAAAGACCTAATAAGAGCATGCTACAGGGACACTGCTACATCGATGTTCATAGCAGCACAATTCACGATAGCAAGATTGTGGAATCAGCCTAGATGCCCTTCAATAGATGAATGGATAAAAAAAATGTGGCATTTATACACAATGGAGTATTACTCTGCATTAAAAAATGACAAAATCATAGAATTTGGAGGGAAATGGATGGCATTAGAGCAGATTATGCTAAGTGAAGCTAGTCAATCTTTAAAAAACAAATACCAAATGATTCCTTTGATATAAGGGGAATAAACAAGGACAGGGTAGGGACGAAAGTTTGAGAAGAAGATTTACATTAAACAGGGATGAGAGGTGGGAGGGAAAGGGAGTGAGAAGGGAAATCGCATGGAAATGGAAGGCCATCCTCAGGGTTATACAAAATGACATATAAGAGGAAAGGAGGGGTAAGACAAGATAATACAAATGGAAGAAATGATTTACAGTAGAAGGGGTAGAGAGAGAAAAGGGGAGGGGAGGGGGGATAGTAGAGAATAGGACAGACAGCAGAATACATCAGACACTAGAAAGGCAATATGTCAATCAATGGAAGGGTAACTGATGTGATACAGCAATCTGTATACGGGGTAAAATTGGGAGTTCATAACCCACTTGAATCAAACTGCGAAATATGATGTATTAAGAACTATGTAATGTTTTGAACGACCAACAATAAAAATAAATAAATAAAAAAAATTCAGTATTGGAAGAAACATTCAAGTTTTCTATATCCTTAAGATACAAGAGTGGTGGCATGCAACACCCTTCAACACTATTTGATCCTGTCCCTAACTATTTTTTTTTTTTAACTGTAAAGGCAAGCTTTTCTTTCAATGCTCAAACCACTTAAATTCTGCAGTATGGTCTTCGGAATGACAAGCCCTAATTCCTGGAGCTTCATAATCCTAGCACTTGGGTAGTAGAACTGAGGCCTCAGAATTCTCCACCTGCTTTCTTGGTCAGACACTGAGTCTAAAAGATTGGGTGGGGAGAAGTTAGGAGGGGATGGAGGTGGATGAAAGAGTCTTTCAAAAAGTTTTCAATAGGAAGGGGAAACCTATATGAAATAATTTAATTGTGTAGAAACATGTTTCTAGCATTGGGTGATTAATTAAAAAAAACACTAGCACATAGGAATTTCTGTTATAAAAGAAATATTTTAGGCTAAGCATGGTGACATGTGCCTGTAATCCCAATGATTTGGAGGCTGTGGCAGGAGTCACAAGTTCAAGGACAGCTTTGACAACTTAGCAAGGCTCTGTCTGAAAATTAAACACACACACACATGTAATAAATAAAAAGGGCTGGGAATGTTGCTCATTTTTAAAGCACCCCTGGGTCCAATCCCCAGTATAAAAAAGAAAGGAAGAAAAAAATGAAGGGAGAGAAGGAGAGGGGAAGAGAGAGATAAAAGAAAAGAGGATAAAAGAAGAGGAAGGGAGAAGAAGGGAGAGAAAGAAAGACTTTGGGTTTTAATTATTTGAAAATTAATTGATACTATAGTTACATTTTTATGAACATATGGCCATCATGAAAGAAAGTCTTCAGAAGAGCAGAAATCAATGCTTTATAGCAAAAGTAGAAATCATGAAATTCTAGGGATAACATAGCATTATAGAATGTCATTCTTCCTCTCTGGACCTCAATTTCCTTAACCTCGATTTTCTCCTCATGGGTTGCCAGATGTTTGAGTCTTTTTTTTTTTTTTTTTGTCACTGTGACCTGACAAGAACAACATAGAGGAGGAAAAGTTTATTTGGTGCTCAGTTTCAGAGGTCTCAGTTCATAGATGACATACTTTATTGCTCTGGACCCTAGGTGAGGCAGAACATCAGGGCAGAAGGATATGGGAAGACAGCTCAGGAAGTTGCAAACAGGAAGCAGAGAGACGGATCTGCTCAACAGGGACAAAACATAAACCCAAAGGCTCACCCCAGTGACCTATTTCCTCTAGCCACACCCTTCGTGCCTATAGTTACCACCCAGTTAATCCATATTAGGGCATTAATTCTCTGATTAGGTTAAGACTCTCATAACCCAATCATTTCATCTCTGAGAATTCATATATTGTCCTACACATGAGTTTTTAGGGGATACCTCTTATCTAAACAATAGCACCAGATAAAATACAATTACATTTAAAGTTTTTTATAAACAGCAAATAATTTTAGCATTAGTTGTCCCAAATATTGTACAGTGTATCTAGAGAAAAGATGTTATTTGTTGTCTATCTGAAATTAAACTTAACTATGAGTCCTGCAGTTTTATTTGCTAAATCCAGCAAGCCCATGGTAAAATAAGTTCTGAAGGAGTTAATTTTAACATCTAAGGGTAATTCCAGAGGACAACATCCATTTATTTGTTGCAGACCTAGCCTGGCAAGCTATATGAGTTAGGTGCAGGACAGGCTGAACTAAGTTGTCTGCAGGGCAGGCTGAATGAATGTTAGCTGCAGGATAACCCACGCACTCACACACCCCCCCCTCCCCTGTCTGGTTCTTTATCACCTGTTTGCATCAAGTCTGAACACTCAACCCCACTCAAGGCTGAACATTCCACCCACACCCGTCTGGTGCAATGGAACTCACATCTGACCCCTGCCTGTCTGCCTGAAGGCAGAAGATGACACCCTTAGCAACTACTGTATGCTCCAATCATCCTACGCCAACAGGGCAGCTTGCAGACCCAAAGACACCATTAGATTTTGGCTATAAAAACTCCCTTCTAAATGGGTGGCATTAGAACAGATTATGCTAAGTGAAGTTAGCCAATCCCTAAAAAACAAATGCTGAATGTCTTCTCTGATATAAGGGGGTTGACTCAAAATGGGGTAGGGAGGAAGAGCATGAGAAGAAGATTACCACTAAATAGGGAAGGGAGATGGGAGGGAAAAGGAGGAAGAAGGGGAATTGCACGAAGATGGAAGGAGACCCTCATCATTATACAGAATACATATATGATGTTGTGAGGAGAAAAAAAAAAGAAGTGTGTCACATTAGATTGAGTAGAGAGAAGTGATGGGAAGGGAGGGGAGGGGAAAGGGGATAGGAAGGGCAGCAGAATAAAATATACATTCTTATTGCTGTATGTATATAGGTGACTGTACGACCAACGTGATTCTGCAACCTGTACACTCAGAAAAATGAGAAATTATACCCCATTTGATTCAAATAAAAAAACTCCCTCCTGCTGGGCCACTCTCTCTTGCTTTTGCTCTCTCTTGCTCTCTGTTTCTTCTATCGCCTCTCCCTCTCTCTCTCTCTTCTCCTCTTTCTCATTGCTGCAAAAAAATATCTCTTGGTCACTCTGAATGTTGTGGTCACTTTCCTTTCAATATGTATATTTTGAATGGATATAAGTATATGCTTATGCCAGGCATGGTGGTGCACACCCGTAATCCCAGCAGCTCACAAGGCTGAGGCAGAAGGTTCACAAGTCCAAAGCCAGCCTCAGAAACTTAAGGACTCCCTAGTTAACTTAGCAAGACTCTGTCTCAAAATCAAACATAAAAAAGGCTGGGGATAATGTTCAGTGGTGAAGTATTCTTGGGCTTAATCCCTAGTACCCTCCCCTGATAAAAGTATATACTTGTAAGATAGTGGTTCTCAAACTTCAGTTCCCTTAAGAATCATTTGGGGAATTTGATTAAAATGTTGAATCCATGCTACAGCTTTTGATATTCTGACTCACAAGTTGTGACTGGAGTGATGCCAGGGAATCTATACCTTTAACAGACACCTCAGGTAATTCAGATGCAGATATTCAAGGACCACACTTTAAAAAATACTGTGACTTTCTCCTACAAATATGTGAATCATGATTAATTGGTTCACAGAATTGTTGTACCCATTATTTATTTATGACTATACTAAAAACTTTAACATTGCTGTTCTAATCACACAAAAGACCTACCCTAGACAATTCTGCTAACATTTCCTTGACTAACACATTTTTTTCCTTGTAGTACTAGGGATTGAACCCAGGGAACCCTACTACTGAGCCACAGACCCCTCCCTTTTTATTCTTTCTTTTGAGACAGGATCTCACTGAGTTGCCCAGGTTGGTCTCAAACTTGCCACCCTCCTGACCAGGCTTCCATAGTTGCTGGAATTATAGGCCTGTACCCCCATGCTGTGTTTGATCACAAAACATCTTTTTGTTAATTACTGTTAACATGGGGCAAATTTCAATTTAATTATATTCATATGTGAATGAAAGCATTCAAGAAAAAAAATAAAATGTCATTTATCTTTAACAAAGAGAAAGAATATGTTGAATACATGGCATGGAGATAATAGAGCAAAAATTCATTTGGGGGAGAAGTGTGGGGCAGTGTTCTGACAAGAGAAAGCTAGTTATTTTAATTCAAATCAATGTACCATTGGGCTAAAACTCTAAAAGGTCAGAGATTACTACATATGTCTATGCACCAAACTCTTCTCCAATGAACATGAAATATTCTGCAATATTCCATTTTTCACAATATTTAAATATTTCCTCTTGCAATGGCAATTTAAAAAGAGGAGTGTGTTAGCAAATTAACTAACACCCTCACCAGAAGTTTTTCCTACAAGCATAGGTAGTTTAATTTTAATCATTCATCAGATTAAAATCAGATTGACTATTTTGGAGAGCTAGGAACTAGATTTTGAGAGACCTGGTTGTTAATGGTTTAAACTTCTGCATGTGGACATCCAAGTAACTTCTAAGGGTCATTCCAGAAGATCCATTTATCTGTTGCAGACCTAGCCTGGCAAGCTAGGTCTGTAATAGATAAATGGATCTTAACTGTAAAAATGTACATTAACTGTTTGTAAGATTGAGGCAACAATGTGTTTTTGAAAGGAATTATCCCATTATGTTTAACAAATATCCTTGATTCTCTACTCTTAGTTAATTCCAAGAAACCTATATTTCAATTTTGTGAAACAGAAATAAGATGAATTCAATACAAAATTGTGTGGCAGCACTTTTGAGTAACTTTTGTTTCTACCATGTGTGAATGAAAGCAATGAATTTTACAAAATACTTAGAAGCTTGACTCTGTAGCCAGAATTCTTGGGTTTAAGTCATGAATCTGCAAGCTACTATCTGCATGATCTTGGAAACATGCATAGATTTCCTAGCCTCAATTTTTTCCCTAAGATGATGGTACAACTTTCTTCATTGACAGTTATAAGAATTTAATGAGGTTATGTGGGTAATGTTCTTAGACTAGTGCCTGATGAGTATATAGACATAAAAGATTGGGGGAGGTTGTTGTTATCATGATACTTCTCACTGACAAGAACCTTCACTTATCATTTTGTTCAGAGTTCATTCTAACAGATCAAATATTCTGTTATAGCATGTTGAATTCTCATTATTTAAGTCAGGTGAAATGAAAAAATCACTGCAGTCAGATTACATTCACCCATTAATTATGTAATTAGGTTTCTTCCTTATTCATATATCATATATGTTTTAAAGATACCTCACAAGCATATGATCTCACAATGGTGAAGTTGGCAAAGCTTAGGAGGACAAAATCCGTCTTCTTTGCAGTAACACTTTTAAGCCTACAGGCTCTTTTCCAGAGATTTGTCTTTGAGATAATTTATTTTATTTGTTCCCCCAAGTCCAAGCCTATGTGCTACCCTTTTGTTGGATTATCTCTCCATTTATCAGATTACCTGACTTTCATTGTTAAATGAAGTCCCAGGAAATATGACTTCTTTTTCAATTCAGTCTCCCAAGCTTCAAGTTCAAACATGTCTTGTATAACCCTTTTCCTATTCTGCTCCTCCAACAATTCTAACTAAAATGGTGTGATTTATAGAAACTTCGATAAGACTTTTCTCAAGGTTCTGTGTACACATCCATTCCCAGGAAGTTTCTTTGAGTGAATATGGAAATTTCTCAAGCTGCCCTATTCATGACTATGTTCCCAAAATTCCACAGTGCCTGGCACAAAATAGACAATAAATGTTTGCTGAATGAATGAATGAAGGCTGGTTTATTTCTGCTAACACATGGTATCATTGTCTTCATGTTCTTTCATTGTTACCTAACTTTGTGCATATTTAATTTATTGTATTGAACTCATTACTACTAAGTCTCTGGACTGATAGCAGTTTGCTCAGTAATTTTTTTATAAATTTTGCTCTTCGCTACTGGTTGTTATTAGAAAAACTGCTGATTGTCAGTGTTAGTACTTTTAACTAAGATCTCATCCTCATATTCAAAACTTGGTTTGCCTTGCAGGCAACTAAATACTAGAAAAACTACCAATATACTAGATTCCATTTCTAGGAAGAATCATCTATTTCCAATTAGGCTAAAGTCTATCATGACTCCTAGGGAAAGAACATTTATTATAGAAGGCAATTCCAAGATAAACAATTCTTACTTTCATGTCAAGTCTATTGTCACTTATAAACTCATAAGACAAGCAAAACTATCAGCAGTAATCCCAGCTAATTGTGGGATATGCCAATAAAAGAATATAGAGGATGAACAAAAGCAGATTTATAACACTGGGTAGCATTTAATAAGAAAGTAATTAGAAACTTTAGACTAATTATTTAGGTATTTCATGTGGGGAGTTTCAGGGAGCACCTCAGTCTGCATTTTGAATAAAAAGAGCACCTAATAAATTTCATATGGAATTAAGACATTCACCCCTTCCAATACTGAATTTCACAAGTCTTGTGGGAGATGACCTTCAATGGAAGGAGGAAGCATCTGGCACAGTCCTAACTTGGTATGCCAGAATATTCTACAGTGGGCTTCTGAAAAAGTGTTCTCAGCTTAGATGGCAGGTTTGTTGGGAAGGGAGGGATTTCCATTGGCTGTTCATAAGGCAGACTTGACTAGATTTACATATGCATTTAACATTTCCATGTGGGTTACCTATACTAACAATTTTTTTTTCTCAAAAAGTTCTTACTTTTTTGTAATCTAAATAAAACATCTTCTGTAACTTTGATGAAACATTACATTCCTTTTTTAGAAAGTGAAAATTGCTGTTCTCAAATGGAAACAAATTTTAAATCAAAGAGCTTAAATTCAATGCAGAGGGGAAAAAAGCCAAATATGTAAAGCATTCCAGCAGCTGGCACTGATATTGGCAAAGTCTGTCTCTAAACATGCAAAATGAAGAGATATGAGGTAGTTTTTATATAATTCCAGAAGTTTCACACCTTTATTAAAATGATCTGAGCAGTCAGATTAAGGTGTATATTAGCCTGAATGACATGAAGAGATAAAATAAACCTTCACTTAACTTGATATAGAGAAAGGCAGACCTTATCAATCATAGTAGAAACTCAGATGTTTGGAAAAAAATTGGGTAATTGCTTTTTTTTTTCATTTTTCATGCAGATGCTTAGCAACATGGAGCCAAAACCAAGGCCAATGAGACTATGTGACTTTTTCTAAAGGGCAGATCAAATTGTTCCCAAAATATTTAATGAGGGAAAGAGAAGGAATGAGGTTGTCCCAGTCTAATATAATTATAGTGTTAGGGCTCTAATAGGATAAAGCTGCCTAGATACCCAGAACCTAGACAACTTAGAGATGCAGGCAAGATCCCATTGCTGTGATCTGTAATCACTATTATTTAGCTCTTTGTCAGAAAATATTAGTTTAGTTAGAAGGTAACATTTTGACAAAAAGATGACTAGAAAAATGATAGGTATTTAAAGTGCCTCTTGTAAAACTGCCTAAATTCTCACGAAAGAAGCAAAATAGAATGAAATTATAGCTGTTTAGCAGCAAAGTCTGACTTCATAATTAGAAAGAAGGACAGGTGGGAGAGAAAGAGAACTCAGATCAACACCCCTTGGTGTTCACTCGATGGGCAAAAAGATTCATAAACAATTCAATATTACCCATAATTAGCTCTACTGATATTATGCATGTGTGAGCATAGAAGAAAAAGAGAAAGGGAATCAAAGGGGAATGAGTGAGAGAGGAGAAGATAAAGGAAGGAAGAGAAAAAAGAAGCAAGAGGGAAGGAGGGAAAGAGTCAGGAGAGGAGAAATAGAAAATGAGGGATGGCAGATTGAGATTGATTTCATTCAGAGATTGACTTTAGATTCAGTATTGCAGAGAAAATCAGTTTTGATATTTTCATGTAGTTCAAGCTTCTGTTAAGACTGTCTGCTTTTGGTTAGGTCTAGGTGATATGTCTGGCTTCTAGGCCCTCCTTGACAGGGGTGGTATAAAGAAGAGAGGTCTATAAGGATTCCTTTCTCCAGGTATGAGCTGGCTAGCCAACCCCTTTCAGCAAGTTGATGGCAGTCTCCAGGCTTACAGTCCAATGAATTAATCATTCCCATTATGTAGACAGGGCCATCCATCAAACACTAATTTGACCCAAAATCTTTATACATTTTCGTTGCCAAGCAAATGAATACCAGAATGAATGAGACCCTATGCATGGACAGGATCCCCATAACTAAACTGGAATGCAAAGGAAAATAATGAAATATCATGGTTAAAGATGAAATAGAACTCTTTACCAGTGGTGTAATAGCTAATGTGGTTTAAAAAAATATTTGAGGGGCTGTGGCTCAGTGGTAGAACACTTGCCTGGCACTTGTGAGGCACTGGGTTCAATCCTCAGCACCACATTAAAAAAATAAATAAAATAAAGGTATTATGTCCACCTACAACTAAATATATATAATGTATTCACAGAGAAGCTTGTATTAAAATGTTTATTAAAAAGTACTTGATAATAGAGAAGAAAATAAAATAAATGAGACTAAATTTAAAAAAAACAAGAGTGCCATCACAGGATCTAAGCCAGAGTTCAAATTGTTGTTCGTAGATGGAAAAAAAAAATAGCAGAAGCCTATGAAGTCAGAATACCACATCTAGACAGAGTTCCAACATTCTTTTATATGAGAGTATTTGGGTTCATAATTTCCCTGTCAAGCCAGCTATTCAAAATTCTAAACCAAAATTATCCTGGTATGTGAATATAGTTTTCTATTTCCTTTGTGGCAAGATGTATTTGACAGATGGACTAACAGTATAAGATACTTTATTTTGGTGTTTTATTCATTTTTGTTATCTTACTAATAGCCTATAGAGTAGGGAGCCACAAGTCATTGTGATCTCAGCCTCCATTATTTAAAAATATGATCCATGTAATTTCTTTCTGGTTCCATAGGTCAGTGGAAAGGAAATAAACTTTTTTAAAAATACAATAATTATGACTCTTTAAAAACACTTAATTCATGGGATTTTCAGTCTATACACACAAAAGAACCATTATATTATTGATATGACAAACATACAATTTGTTGGATTTATTCCCAAATCTTTCTCACTTTGAAGTCTCCAAGGTGAAGTTTTGTTTGAACTCATATGACCAAGAGAACCTAGGTTCTCTTTATCTCTGGAAATAATTTTAGAAACATACATTTAATGAAACTGTGTCTATAGAACCATATCAGAAAAAACAAAGAAGGGAGGGCTAGGTGTGGTGGCACATACCTGTAATCTTAGAGACATAGGAAGCTGAGGGAAGAAACACATGTTACAAGCTATTCTAGACAATTTAATGAGACCCTACTTCAAAATTAGAGAAAAAAGGAATAAAAATAGAAGTGTTGTTGAGATGTAAGATGCGTTCACTTCTGTATATTCAATTCCATTTGTTCAAACAAACAAGTTGTACTAAATGATAAATGTTAGTGAGTTCAGCCTAAACCCCTTCAAACTGTACCATGAAAACTCAAGCAGAAAATTGATACTGAGATGCAGGATGATTGATTTGCTTATGCACAAATGATCAACCCTCAGAAATAATAATTAATCATCGCAATACATGCAGGTGTTACACAGGGAAGACGTTTTTTAAAAAGAGGAACAGAGAGGAAATGCTTATCATGGATCTTTGATAGAGAAACATACTTTGTGCTTTGGCTTGATAACATCAGTTCATTAACATTCAAGGCAGTTGACTCTTTTAACCATATTTGTATGATTCCTAGAAATTTAAAGACTTAAGATTGTCCACTTGGGAAAAGCCAATATCGTTCCCTTTGAAATCATTGAGAGAAACCTTGCATCCATTTGGGAATGTGGAATAGCTTTGAAATTGATGTGTTCTGTCATTAAGCATGAATACTTGACAAACTCCTTTGATTTCACAGATTGTAAATCCTTGCAACACTGCAAGAAGCCATTTATGAAACAGAGCCATTGATTGTGCTAATCTATATAGTGATTACTAGAGGTAGCCTAATGAGTAGGTTCTGTCTTGATAGTGTGCTTAAGAGGCATCATACAAGGATGCAGCCCAAAATTAGTTCCTTTGGGTTTGAGCTTTCTGATCTGAGTTTCTTATTAAAAGATCAGTATTATCAAAAGTAGGTACACACTGTTATTTTTACTCAGTAATTCATTCACTCTTTTGACAAATATATTGAATTTCTACTATATACAGTATACTTTGAGAGGACTCAAAAATGAATATGATCTGATCCCTAGTTTTAAAGACTTTTATCATCTTAGGAGAGGAAATATGATAATTTACACACATAAATGTCAACAAAATGAAAAACTAAGGGGATAGATGTAAACAGGATAGGCATCTGATAAGAGAACAGTTAGAAGGGGGTATCTACAAAAAAGAAATAAGGGGTTGGGTTTGTAGCTCAATGGTAGAGCGCTTGCCTAGCACATACAAGGCACTGGTTTTGGTCCTCAGCACCACATAAAAATAAATAAAATAAAGGTATTGTGTCCATCTACAACTAAATTTTTTTAAAAAGGAATAAGAGGAAACTGATAAGGATGGAAGAATCACATCTTAATTTTGCATATCACAATTGTATTTTTTAATTTAGTTTTTCTTGAACTAGACTGTATGATGTGGGATAGTAAAACAAAACAACAACAACAAAAAAAAAAAACAACTGCTAGGCCTTAAGCATAACCAGCTAGTTCTAAGTAAGAACATGAAAAAGAAAAGGGAGTAACCATTCAGGTCAGCTGAGAAAAGCATCAACCTCAAGGAATTAAATTATAAACACATAAATGAGATATTCATGCCCAAAATTCTTACTCTAGTCTGTGTTCATTTGTTAATAGTTGAGAAAAGGGAAAACAGAAAGTAAATCTATATGACAAATGCATATAACCTGTAAGAATTAGAAATGAGGCCTAGGTACAAATGATGAATTTAGAATTCAGCCTGAAATTGAAATATATATGAGGGATTTACTGTTTTCTATTTCTTTCTTAGCTAGACATTTCATATTCTGGGTGTTTGTTATTTAAATTTCTTTCATAAAACTGTAATATCCACACAATTTGGCTATAGGATAAAAAATGAACCTGTGGAAACTCTCTCCATGTATATATTTTTCATATATATATATATATATATATATATATATAATTTTTAAGTGTATAATATATACATGCAAATTATATATTTATGGGGTACAATGTGATATTTAAACACATGTATACAATGTGTAATGATTATATCAGCATAATTGAAATATACATCACCTCAAACATTTATTATTTTTTTTATTTTAGGAACATTCAAAATCTTCTTTACTAGTTATATTAAAATATACAATTAAATCTTGACAATAATAGTTACCTTATTGTACTATAGAACATTAGAATTTATTCTTCCTATGCAAATGTACCTCCATGCCCATTAATAATTCTCTCTCCACCTTCCCCTCTCTCTGCCATTTCTAGCCTCTAGCAGCACTATTCTACTTTCTATTCCTATGAGATCAACTTTTTAGATCTCACATATTAGTGAGATCATGTGGTACGTGTCTTTTTGTGTCAGATTTATTTCATTAACATAATGTCCTAAGGGCTCATCTATGGTACTGTAAATGACATTATTTCTTTTTTATGGCTGGGTAACATTCCAGTGTATGTATATATGTATGTGTGTGTGTGTATGTGTGACATTTTCTTTATTCATTTATCCATCAATGGAGGCCTAGTTTGACTCCATATTTTAGATACTGTGAATAGGGCTATAATAAATATAATAGTACAGATATCTCAACAATATGCTTATTTTCTTTCCTTTAGATATATACACAGTAGAACTGCTTAACTGTAATGATACCAAGAGAATAATATGCACCAACATACATTATATAATGATGATTATTCCTACTTCCAGATATGGTTCCTGAGTCCAGTATAGTGGTACACACCTATAAACCTAATAAGTTGGGAGAGTAAGGCAAAAGGATTGCAAATTCAAAACAGCCTCAGAAACTTCGGGAGGCACTGTCTCAAAATAAATAAAAAGTACTCTGGATATAGCTCTGTGGTAGAGGGCCCCAGTGTTCAAGGCCAAGTAACCCAAACACATGTGCATGTACCCACCCACCCACCCCCACATGCTGGATTCCTGGAAACCATTGGGCACTAAAAAATGGAGGCATATTCAATTTTATCTAATTCAGCTATAAGTTGTACATCATTCTTAAATATTGGAATGCAGTCTATTCTTAGGAGTTTCCTAAAACCAAATTATTTCAGTGAATAGGTGCCCAAATGAACTGGCTATGTTGAGAATAACATTAGATAGTCTCTATATTTAGATTTTATACACACAGTATAGGTAATATGTAGAATTAGTCTTTTCATTTAGAAACTTATAGGTATTAGATAATAATTATTATTATTCCAAGTAAACTTTCATTTATTTCACTAAATCAGTAAATATTTTTCTCAACATTTTTTGACATTTTACCTTCAAATGTTCACTGGTTGGTTTCAGTCACATAGACCATTATGGATATTTTTTTCCTACAAAGAGTGAAAGGAAAGCACTGAATACATGAATTTTTAAAAGGAAAACATTATTTACTTTTGTTATTTTCAACATACATTGAAAATAAACTTTGAGATGCGAGGAAGGCAAAATCCTAGTGAGTAGTTTGCTTCTGACTGGAAAGCATGCATGCATACATAAATGAATGAAGGAACAACCAAGCAAGCAGTATTTTATTGAAGAAATCCTTTTAATGCTTTTGCAATACTCATTAAATGGCGAAGAAACAGATTAAGAAGCTAGAGAAAAGTTAATAGCAGTCTCACTGTATTTGGCGAATTGCTTATTGAAATAGCTATATTCATTCATTTTTAGTTAATAGGCACTGTCCTAGGCACTAGTGAGATAGAGGTAAACAAAACAATGTCACTTTCTTCAAGAAATCTATAATTGGAATAGGAGAAGTCATTAAACAAGTGGTTACACAAGCAATTTGACCATCAGATAAAAGGTTTGAAAATTGTGTAAGAATAAGAAGGCATGTAGCAGAAAAAACAGACTTTGTCCAAGAGCTCAGGGAATGTTTCTCTAATGAATCCACATTAAAGGTGAAATATGAGGAATTAATTAGCTAGAAAAAATAGTGAGGAAAATATATGCAAAACCCCAAAGAATGGCATGTTATAAGGAAGTAAATAAAGGTTGATATGGCTGGTGACTAAAGGACAAAACAGTGTGAGAAACAAAGAGAAAAAGTCAAAAGAGTAAAAATATGTACATTTTTGGAAGAAATACTGAAGAGTCTATATGAATCACATAAGAAATTAATTCCTTCATTCATTCTAGAAATATTTATGGAACATTTATATGCCAGTTACTATTCTAGATGCTGAAGGTACAATATCTTTGCACTCATGAAATTTATATTGTAAAGGGGAAAGATGGACAATAAGCAAAATAAATACATAAACTATGTATTTGGTCAGATGACGATAAGAGCTATGAATAAAAATATAGCAAAGACTGATAATATGGAATGTGCCTTGAGGCATTACAATTTTAAATAGGCTGGACAAAGAAGGACATGACAAAAAGGTAAGATTTAAGTAAGATTTAAAGGAAATGTGGGAGGCAGCCATCAGGATTACATGAGTTGCCTATTGCTGTGCAACCAGTTACCACAAATTAAGTGGCTTAAAACAGTGCTTGCTTTCTCACATTTTCTATGGGTCTAGTGTCTGGGTATAGCCTAGTTGGGACTCAGCTCAGGATCTCACAAAACTGCAATCAACATGGTGTCTCAGGCTGAAGCCTCCATTGGGGCTTGGGGATCTCTTCTAATCTCATGGAATTATTGTTAGAATTTATTTCATTGCAGCTGTAGAACTCATGATGGCTTGCTTCTTCTAACCCAGCAGAAAAGACAGAGCTTTACAAAAGAGATTTAAGTCTCTGACTACTAAATACACTTTTGAAAAGCTCACTTGATTAGGTTAGGTTCACCCAGGATAATCTCCCTTTTGATGAATTTGACATCATCTGATTAGGGGATTTAATCAGTTCTGCAAAATCCCTTCACTTCTTTTCATATAACATAATGTCATTAAAGAGTGATATCCCATCATCTTTACTATATTTTATTGGTGAGCGGCAAGTCATAGGTTACAGCTGCACTCAAGAGGACTGAGTATGATTTATTTGACTTCACCTTACAGTGTGTATGCCACAAGGGTATTTGAGTGAAGTGATTTCCAGTCAGTATGTGTATGGCACTTTCAAGGCATCAAGGAGTCTAGCATGGCTAGAGTGGAATGAATTGAGAAAGATTAGAGAGAGATACTGTCAGATGAAAGAGATGATCTTGAAGAGTCTTACAGGCTCTTATAATGACCCTCAGTTTGGAATGAGGGAAACACTGAAGGGTATTCAACAAAAGAGTGACATGATTTGATTTTTCTTTTAAAAATTACATATGTTGTTGTGTTGAGAATAGAATGAAGAAAATGGAAAATCATACAAGAATTTGAAGCAGAGGTGTGACATGAGTGAAAGTGATAATAAAATTAGTGGCTCCTTGTTCTTCAGAAAAGAGGCGGCCAACTAATACACAGTCTTTGCTTTTTATCTGATTAGAGCTTTTGTAATTCTTGAATACATGAGAGATGGGATACATGAAGATAAAGTATGAGAAGGAAGACATCCTTGAGGGAGTGTTTGGTTATTAATATATTTTATGTGGCCAGTAGACAGATCACACAAGATTACATATCATTAAAATTTAGGGTTACTGAATTATTGACATAGTTGTATGTATGAAATAATATAATTATAGACCTGGAAAGAATATTGAAATTATTCTAATATTTATTCTAAATATTGCTTTAGGGGCTTATTATTTCTCATTAGTATAATTTATGATTTTCTTTTTTAGACATACAGCAATCTAGTGACCTCCCAATTTTCAATCAATTTGGGGTAGTAGCTCAGTGGTAGAGTGCTCGCCTAGCATGTGTGAGGCTCTGAGTTCGATTCTCAATACCACATAAAAATAAATAAATAAAATAAAGGTATTGTGTCCAACTACAATCAGGGAACAAAACAGAACAGATAAGTCTCAGACAAGAAGAAATGGAGAAGCTTAAGAAAATTAAGACATTTAAAAAAAACACATATCTGGGGGAATTGGAAAAACATGCATACAGACTCCAAGGGATATTCATGTTAAGAAATGTCAGGAACACTATGAGTCCTAAAATTGGACTGATTTGTTTAGGTCTTTCCTTGTTCTAGGTCATTCTCCAAAGAGTGGGAGAGGTTACTGTTTTTTCAAGTACAAAATTTTCAATAAAAGATCACAAGGCATACAAAAAAATAGAAAAAAATGTGGTCCATTTAAAGGAATAAAATAATCTCCAATAAACTGTCCCTGAAGACACAGGCTCTAGACTTGTTAAATACAGTTGCCTTAATTATATTAAAAGAGGTAAGTAAAACAAGGACAAAGAAAATTAGGAAAGTAATATGTGAACAAAATGAGACTCTGTTGACAAAGAGAGAGAAGTATAAAAAGGTACCAAATGGAATTTCTGGAACTGAAAAACATAATAACAGAAATGAAAATTTCACTGAAGAGTTCACCAGTGAATTCAAACAAGCAGAAGAAAGAATTATTTAACTTGAAGACAGTTCACTTGAAATTATTAAATTTAGGGAGAAAATAATAAGTGAAAGAAGGTAAAAAGAGCCAAAGGACTTATGAGAACATCAATAAAACCAATATAATTATTACAGAAGTTCTAGAAGGAAAAGAGACAAAGATTATTTGAAGAAATAATGTCCAAAACTTCCCAAATGTGAAAAATAAACATGGATATATGAATTGAAGAACCTCAAGTAGAATAAAATCATTAATAGCAACATTATTCACAATAGCCAAAAGGTGGAATCCCTCAGTGTCTCTGATTCCACTTACATGAAGGACTTATGGTAGTCAAATTCACAGAGATAAACATAGAAGAGTGGTTGTCAAGAATGAGTTATACTCCATGTATGTATAATGTGTCAATTATACTCTATTGTCATCTATATCTGAAAAAAAAGCAAATAAATAACAAAGAATTAAGACAAGGAAAATGGGCATTTATTGTCCAGTGGGTATAGAGTTTCAGTTAGAGAAAATGAAAACAGTCCTGGAGATGATGATGACAGCACAACATTGTGAATGTGCATTCATTCTAATGTTTTTTTTTTCTGTATAGCACAGTAAAAATTAAACAAACATACAAGAAAATGAGTAAAGCTATCTAGGGCAGCCTGATAATTCCAGTAGGAATTTTAGCACACATTCTGGCAGATAGATTTTTCAGACTTGCCTTAAAACTTGGCATATCCAACAAGTACATTCAAGACCTGCTCAGGAAATATTTGCTTAATAATTAAAATTGGTCTCTCAGTTTCTTAATGCTCTTTATACTTCTTCATACAACTACTATATTTATACTTGATCATGATCCCTTCTTTTCATAATTTGGACCTGTTATTTTTAGTGCTACTGTGGTTTTTATAGAATAGTGATTATCAAATTAATGTATATTAATATGTATATTTATTTTGTATTTTAAAATATTTTAATGAAAGTTATCACACTCGAGAGTACAAGGTGCCAAACAGCAGTCAGTGAAAAGAATGCTGAGAAATATTTTTTTAGGGGCTTATTTATTTCTCATTAGGGTAACTTATGATTTTCTTTTTTATACATACAGCAATCTAGTGACCTCCCAATTTTCAATCAATTTTCCAGTTTTGCGTCTCTATCCAGGTAAAACACTTGCATTCTGAAACTTTCTTAAACCCCAGAATATTCATTTTATTGATGTTATCACATCACATTAATGGTTACTTTTCCCGAAGACAGATATTTTTCAAATACATTAATAGCCTCCTTTAACAGCGAGACCAAGTGGGACTTATAGCATATTCTATGGTTCCTAGATATGATCTCTACAAATTTAACTTATAATGGCTAGTAATAACATAGCAGGCATAGTCTATAAGAAATAAGCAAAAACTATATTAGTGTTTCTGAAAGACAACCTTAGAGGTCACATGCATCATGATCATGTAGGGCAATTGTTAAAATGCAGATTTCTAGTCCCCACACCAAACCCACTAAACAAGAATCTCTAGGAATAGAGTCTGCTATAATGTACTATATATGCATATATATGTATATATGCAGTACTATATATATAGTATAGTATATATTTTATATATTTATATATAAATAAATATTTATTTATTTGGTACTGGGGATTTAACACATGGGTGCTTAACCACTGAACCACACCCCCAGCCTATATATATATATATATATATATATATATATATATATATATATATATATATATATATTTTATTCTTTTTTTTGGTCGACTTATTTTAATAACATGAAAATGGTAAATGTTGTATGAAAAGTCCATAGCAGACATCAGTCTCATGCAAAATTATGTGTGTAAACATACAAACATACACATTTAGTTTTATCACATATGAGTTCCTAAAATGCACACATCTGAGAATTCATACTACCCATAGTGTCTGTTCTTGTCCATGGTACTTCTTTTTTAAATTAAATTATTTAATTATTCTAATTTATTATACATGATGGCAGAATGTAATTCATTTCATATTACACCTATAGAGCCCAATTTTTCAAGTCACTGATTGTACACAAAGTATTTTCAAACCATTTGTGTCTTCATACATGTACTTAGGGTAATGATGTCTAACTCATTCCACCATCATTTCTATCCCTTTACCCCGTCCCTTCCCCTCTCTCCCCTTTGCCCTATATAAAGTTCCTCCATGCCTCTCATGGTTCCCCCCATCACCATTTTGAGTTAGCATCCACTTATCAGAGAACACTTTTAGTCTTTGGTTTTTTGGGATTGGCTTACTTCAGTTATCATTATATTCTCCAACTTCATCCATTTACCTGCAAATGCCATGATTTTATTCTGTTTTAATGCTGAGTAATGTTCCATTGTGCATATATACCAAAGTTTCCCTATCCCTTCATCTACAAAAGGGCATCTGAGTTGATTCCATAATTTAGCTATTACAAATTGTACTGCTATAAACATTGATGTGGCTGTGTTAAGGTAGTATGCTATTTTTAAGTCCTTTGGGTATAAACCAAGGAGTGGGATAGCTGGGTCAAATGGTGGTTCCATTCCAAGGTTTTCAAGGAATCTCCATACTGCTTTCCTGATTGGCTGCACCAATTTGCAGTTCCACCAGCAATGTATGATTGTGCCTTTTAGCAACAAGTTCTCACTACTAAGTTGCTTAGGGCCTGTTTCTGAAGCTGGCTTTTAACTTGTGATCCTCCTCCCTCAGACTCCTGAGCTTCTGGGATTACAGGAGTGTGCCACCATGCCTGGCTTTATATTTTTAAATTTAGTGACTCTTATGCTCTATGAATGTAAGAACATTGATATAAATGTTAATGCCCTGCTTTCTGAAATAAGGCAGACTTTTCCCATTTCTATCACTTAATAGCATTACCTTTTGTGGTTTCCTCCCTATTCATGTCTCCTTTCACCTCTCTTACACATTTGCTCTAGGCCTAGTTTATCTCATATAAATCTCTCATAACTGAAAGCTGCAAGATTGTCACTTATAATTGCTTTTCCTGGTCTGGGTATACTCTATCTGAAGAAATTCACTGTCTTTTCCTGCCCTTTCCTCATTGCACATGTACAATTGTCTAATGGATAACCATGTTGTTTCTTTTATACAATTCCACAAAACAGCTACTACCATACACAAAAACTACATGGTTGGATTTCATTGCCCCATTCAATCAGAGACAGAGTGATTATTGTCATTGGCTGATCAGGATTCTGGCCCTTGTAACAACCTCAATTCCATAACACAATCTCAGGTACAAAACCTCTGAATATAATACTTCAGATCTAACCAATCTATCCCATCCCCAAATTCAACACTTCCCTGTGTACTTATGACCCAAGTTCCGCATTCTTCTATTCCACAACAACATTGGAGAGCAGTTCTGTGCTTGGGGGACAGGATTCTTCAGAGACTTTATACAGAAGATTGCTGAGCCTTGAATAGTGGCAATGATATGAGTTATGGTGAAATGCACAGTGGTGCTTTATGAACATTGTGTTAGTATTTCTCAAAATATGGTGGTCTTTAAATATGCAGATTTCACAGCTGAAGATCCCAGCCCTAATGAAAAAGAATCCTTGAGAGGAGGGCTCAGGAATCTTTATTTTAAGACAGCCTCAGGTAATTGAGATATACTCCAGGGGTCTATAATTATAAACAACAAAATTATCCTCACAAAATCAATGTCATAAACTTTTACATGTTTTCAGATATGGGACTTGTGATTTCAGCTATGGTGGACACATATGAATTGGCTCCCATTATTTCTTTTTTATGTATTTTATTAATTCATTATAGATATACATAACATTGGAGTTCATTTTGCCTAATTATACAAGCATCAAATGCTCCAAATCATTCCCTAGTATTTCCTCTTTTCCTCCCTTCTTTCCTCCCTCTATTCCCTTTCCTTTGATGATCTATTTATTTATATATTTTTTAAAATTAGTGTATTGTGGATATACATACAGGTGAAATTTACTGTACTATATTTATATATGTACATAGAAAAGTTTGAGTGGCCTTGAATGTTTTCTCTGTTTTTTGAGAGATATTCACAAAATGACAACTTGATATTCAGTTGAGAAATGGAGTTTGAAAGACAACCATAAAGGAGATGAAAATGAATAGTGTTTCAAAGTAGCTTAATGGGATGGGAAGAATATTTGAAAGTCTAGTTTTGGATGGAGAATTTGTTGTAGCTTAATGCACAGGCTTTTGTCTGAAAATTAACATCTACATTGTACTTTTTCAATTTATTTTGGAAGGACCTCTAGCAAAATGACATTAAATAGAAATTCACTATATCTACATAAAATTTGAGATAAATGAAAATTAATTGCCCTTTCAGATAATTCATAGTGGACTCATAAAAATGCTTTTTTTATTCTGAAAGTCCTTTCAATATTCAAACTCCTCCAGCACACCATCTGTTCAGTCTTTTCGTGCATCTGCAGGTTCTATCTCAGTAACAGAGAGATTGGAGAGCTGTACAGCTTTAGAATATTCTTAAAACATTAAAACTCTGAAATATTTGTAAAGTATACTACTACTGAAGATTTTTTTTCCTAAAATATGGGCATTTGAATGAATGAAATAAAGTAACATTTGTATTGACATTGTAATCTTTGTTTATGTTATTTGTCTTAATTCAGAAATCATGTTTGTTACTATTCCTCATCAGAATTTCTATTTGAAATTATTGGTGTATTCTACAGCTAGCACTGTGAACCTCAAAGTTGCTAATCCATTAATTTTTTAAAAATGTGATTTGATTGCCTACCTCTATTTAAGGCTAATCCCTTTCCTAACTTTTACATTCCAGTAGAATTCATTTGATAGGAAAATTTTATGGTTTTGATTTTACATGTTCAAGTCAGTATTTTGTTCCAGAGTATATTTGTTCAAGGAGTTAAAATTTCTCTCATTCAAAGGACTGAAATTAATCTGAATCAGAGAAAGTTCTAAATTCCTAAGAAAATACATTCTCACAAGCTATCATATTAAATAGGATTTTGATAAGATTAAAAATAGCAAACTGTTAAATTCCCATGACATTTTATCCATAGTATGGCAACAAAAAATTATTGAACTAATTCATTTAAATGTACTTTACTGTCAAATGATCAATATTTCATTATTGACTTTTATGTATTTATTTACTGACCCTTGACAACAAGCAAAGATAACATCAACATTGTATCAGAAATAATTTTAACTTTTCTCCTTAGGGATAGCAAAGGAAAACATAAAAATGTTATGTTCTGAGATTTAAAAAATGACTTGAGGAACTATGTTTGATACAATATGAAAGGGTGAACTTATAAACTTCACTGCTTCTGTAATTGTTGACCTAATTTATGAGTCATTGAAATGAGTTAGACGTCAATCTTTTCAAATCAATGTGATGAATAGAACCTGTATGATTTAGAGAACACCTTCTTACAAGGAGTTCAGCAAATTCTTAAGGGATAAAGTTTGATAGATGCTATTAAACATACAAGGTCTGGATGTATTGTTTATCAACATGTTCTTAAACTAAATGATTTCACTCATGCTTGAAGGTCAAACCATCTACCCTTTGATAACGCATCAATGACAAGATCATTGTTGATAAAATGCTGAGCTGCTGGTCAGATAATTAAGAATTTCTCATCAGCCTAAAATAGGTCTGAGGGCAAAGGAGAGAGAGAAAACATATGGGTTGTTATGGAACTAGAGGGATAAACAGTTTCTATACACAGTTGTTTTTCTTGTGGACAATAAAGCAGGAAATGCCTCTCATGACCACCTAATGAGGATATGATAGACTCCAGCCTTCCTAATTTGCATATTCAGACATCATGGCATTAGTACAGAGCATCATGGTGCTCAAACATCTCCCTGGTAGCTGAATACTGGTTTTCAAAGTGCCCTTGGCTCCCAAACAGCTAAAAAGGCATTGGTGAGCAGATGGCCATTGTGTGATGAAAAGTCTAATTGTATTTGCCTTCTCTAACGGAGAGAGAGCCAGGACAGTCAGGCAGGTCAAGGCATGTGGGCATGACTAACATATTGTGTCTGAAGAGAAAACTTGGAGAGCTCAGTTGGATAGCTAATGAGACAACTTACAGGCCCTCAGGCTGAGTCTGTACCTGAAAAATAATAAAAGAAAGGCAAGAATGGAAGCACTAAGGCACAAAACACATGCCTGCAAAACCTTCTGGACATTATCAGAGAACACAGAAGCACTGAAACCAGATAAAACAATGCCTTTGTATCCCAGTTATACTACCCCCAAATTGTACGGCATTAGAAAAACTAATTCACCTCTGAAGTCTTAGTCCTCTCAATTATAAAATAAAGACAATGACAATACTGTAGGCTGTTGGTGAGGATTATTTGAAATAACATATAAGTAGCACCTAGCGTTGCATTTGGTTCATAATAAGAACTCAATAAATATTTGCAATTTGTTTTAGCAATTACTTAAAGAATGCAGGCAAAAAGTGTTTTAGAGGCTCTCCTATACTAGGTTCCTTAAAAACACAGCTCTAGATAGGGATCATTTGGGAATATTACCAATGGCAATTTCAAGGCCCCTTCTACCATGTTCTAATAGAATCAATAGGAATCTTGAAAGCTGACTGTGCATGTTTCTTCCCGAATTTTTATACAGGAATATTATGTTGGTAGACTGAAATCAGTCATGGTAAACTGTACAATGGAAATCAGCAGATTCTATGATCAGCCTTCCTCACCCTATGCCCTCTATCCTGTTATCAAACATTTACTAGAACACTATTGTTTGTAACTGAAGAAGAAAAAGACATTTTGAAGCCTGATTCCTACATATGATTTCCAAGGTGGGGTAAAGGTTGAACTGGGATAAATTGCAGATGTCTAAAAACAGTAAGTGATGCTATGGCTTTCTTAGTACATGCTTATAGTGTTTTCTGTATCTAATTTCATCAGTGTTATCATTTTTCATCATTTGTTTTCTATATTTACACTTTCCCTCTGCTATTCATAATCTGGCTCAAGCAATGAACTGAGCTGCTATAATAAAAGCACTCTGACAACAGACTAGGAAGATTCAGCAGAACAGGATCATAGAACCAAGTCACTTAGCAACTTGAAGTCACTCAGAAGGACAATGAAATCATTTACACAACAGTTGATTTTTCAAAAAGGATACTATATACTAACCCAATGTACAGCTTAAACCTTGTTGTACTACTTTCCAAACCAAGTAATAAAATACACAAGAAATATTTTCAAGCTTGCCAAGGATCTTTGCAAACCAGTCTAACTAGCTGTATTATGGACAGCAACTTCATAGGAACAATTTGCAGATTGGATCTAACTAAAGGCACAAAAATCAGCCCCAGAATTCCTTTCAGTGCTCAGGCACAATAATTTAAAATAAGTTCTATCTCCCAAAACTCCAACTACCACTTCACCCTTTAGGGAAAAAAAAGTGAAAGAAGAGAAAAAATATTGAAACTTATTTTCTAAATTCACTAAGTCTCCTTAGGGAGTTGAGTCATTTAGAACAAAAGCTTTGATGAGCCCCCTTAAGGTGCCTCCCCAAATACATTCGAGGGATTGAAAGAATAAGAAGCTGCTCAGCTTCACCAAACACCACATGTTATTGATGGATTGCACTGCCAGGTATCCTAAATCTAATATAAAAAGCCATAAGAAGCAGATTTTTCAAGTTACCCTGAATCCCTAGAAGTAACACAGTCTAAGCCCACAAGGAATCTGACATTTGGATGGGCCCTCAGGTTTATTCATAAAATCAGGTAAAATGACATCATTATTATAACTTAGGATAGTAAATATAGAATAAAAATTAATGAGTATATAGAAGTCATATTTCTAATAGATCATTAGTTAACTATATTTTAATTATACAATGTATGCCCATGTTTACAAAAATAAAGTCATACAAAATGGTATTGTATTCTTAAATTAGTCTTATAGCTAGCCCTTTCCAATTCTCTAGTACTCATTTTTGATTCTCAGAGATAGTTTCTTTTTCCAAAACAGCTGTTCCTACTTCTACTGTTCATCTTTTTGGTACCCCCTTCCATTTTGGTTTTCATTATACATTACTGTTTGCGATGATTTCATTTATCAAACCTGCCATAAAACCTAAAATAAATTGATGATTACTTCTATTATTATTTTCTTTTTTTAAAGAGAGAGAGAGAGAAAGAGAGAGAGAGAGAGAGAGAGAGAGAGAATTTTTTTTTACTATTTATTGTTTAGTTTTTGGAGGACACAACATCTTTGTTTGTATGTGGTGCTGAGGATGAACCCAGCTCAAGCACTATCGCTTGAGCCACATCCCCAGCCCTATTATTATTTTCTTAATCACTGAGAAAGGAAAGGGCCTATAATTAAATTAATAGTGTTGTTAAAATGAATTTTATAATTTCTCTTCCATAATGTAAACTGAATGGGGGCTGTGAACATGTCTGCCTTTATCATTGTTGAATTTTCAGTGCCTAGCACAATGCCAGACTCCAAGAAGCACTTGTGGAATGAATGTATCAGATCATCTTAATCATACTTCACTGTATCTTTCTATATCAGAACATAAAGAGCCACTACTGTCTTTGTAACCATTGTATAGTATTCCATTGTATTCATTTAATCTCTTTTTTTGATGGAGATTATTTCTAACTTTATGATATTAAATAATTCTCAGTGGTAATCTATGTGTATATAACTTTTGTTACTTGTGTACAAATATCATTAAGATAAACCCTTATAAGTAGAACTATTGGGTCAAAATATGAATTTTTAATTAGAGAAATACAAATTAAAAATTACACTGAGATTCCATCTCACTCTAGTCAGAATGACAAGTATCAAGAATGCAAGTAACAATAAATGTTGGTGAGAATGTGGGGGAAAAGGTACACTCATGAATTGTTAGAACTGTAAGTCGGTGCAACCACTATGGAAATCAGTATGGAGATTACTCAGAAAACTTGGAATATAACCACCATTTGATCCAGTTACCCCACTCCACAGTTTATACCCAAAGGATCTAAAATTAGCATACTACAGTGATGTAGTCACATCAATGTTAATAGCAGCTCAATTCAAAATAGCTAACCTATGGAACCAACCTAGGTGTCCTTCAACAGATGAATGACAAAGAAAATGTGGTATATATACACAATGGAATATTACTAGGCCATAAAGAACAAAAATATGGCATTTGCTTCTAAATGGATGGAAATAGAGATTATCATACTAAGTGAAATAAGCCAATCTCAAAAAAAACAAAGCCTGAATGTTCTTTCTGATATGTGATGTTACCACACAATAAGTTGGCTGGGAGGGAAAGACTGAAGTTCATTGGATAGACAGAGGGGAATGAAGGGAAGAGAGGGATTGGTAGGAATAGGGAAAACAGTAGAAAGAATTGGTTATAACTTTCCTATATTCGTATATGAATACATGACTAGTGTAATTCCACATCATGTTCAACCACAAGAATGGGATCCTAATTAGAATAAGCTATTCTCCATGTATGTACAATATGTCAAAATACATAATATTGTCATGTATATCTAAAAAAGAACAAAAAAGAAAAAAAGTATATGCATTTTTAATTTGGGTATACATTGCCAAATACAGGAATTTTTTGGAATGCACAGCATGGAAAGGATGTTCTATTAAGAGATATGTTTTAAGCAGCCTACTTAGAAGTATATCCTTCTACCTCTACAATGTTTTTATCTATATATGGGTCTGAAGAAGTAATTTTTCTTCTAGGTTTCTTCGAGATGCAATCCAGGATGCTCTATGCTTCATCATCTTCTGTTTTAGAAGAGACTAAATAACTCCTTCAATCTATCCTGCAGACCATCACCAGAGTAAACTACCCTTAATGCCATTTTAATCATATTATATATTTTAAAACTGTGCAATTTTTTCACACATTCCTGTGATTTGTGACTGTTCTAAAATTTGTATTTCTTTTACTTTATTTATTTATTGGGGCATCAGCATACCAGGGATTGAACTCGGGGGCACTTGACCCCTGAGCCACATACCCAGCCCTATTTTGTATTTTATTTAGAGTCAGGTTCTCATGGAGTTCCTTAGGGTTCACTTTTGCTGAGCATGGTTTTGAACTCACAATCCTCCTGCCTCAGCCTCCTGAGCTGCTAGGATTACAGGCATATGCCACCATACCCAGCTGCTTCATTTTTAATTTATAAATAGTAATTGCATACATTTATGGGATACAGTGTGGTATTACAATACATGTATACATTATGAAATGATCAAATCAGGCTAATTAGCATACCTATCACCTGAAATATTCATCTATGCTTGGCATAGAACCCTGCATATAGGAGGAATAAATACATAGTTGAGACCATTATGCAAATTGTGAATTCTTCCTATGAAGGAAAAATGTGCATATTATAAATCCTGAAATAGGATTTAACTTCTGAAATAGTTTCAGGTGTGGTTGATCCCTGTGTGGTATAAATATCACTGAACAAAAAAGAGAAAGCATCAAGATTAACTTAGACGGGGCTGGGGTTGTAGCTCAGTGGAAGAGTGCTTGCCTAGCAGGTGTGAGGCACTGGGTTCGATCCTCAGCACCACAAAAAGTAAATAAAGATATTAAAAAAGATGTAACTTGGAGCTAGGAAGAAAATATCTCTTGGATTAAACTAAGTATAACCAGTAATAAATAAAACAGACCATTGCTATTTCGATTACTTTTGATAATATTAGTGCTTTTAATTTGAAAAAGGAGATAATGAACTAGCATTTGAGTGAATGTATCTCAAGCACTATGATAAATTCTTTATACATATTATTTTTATTGTTATTAGCTATTAATTGTATAATTTAGTGAGTTTCAGAGGGGAAATCAAGATAGGACATATATATTATTTAGCCTCCTCTCATTGAAACATAGATTAGTAAGTCATATCTTTTTCTAAATGAAAGTTTAAATACCTTGACCAAGATCAAAGAATAATTACAGAATTTCTGTAAATGGTAAATTTAGGAGTAATGAATAGGGAAGAAAAGGAACTTGTTTTGAAGCTTTGTTGTCAGAGAAAACACATTATTAAAAAAACAAAATATTTTAAAAAATGTGTGCTGGAGTTTGAATATAGATTGTCTGAATTCAGACTATGAATTATAGGAGCAGTACTCCCATTCAAATCTGCATTTTAAACAGATACTCAAACACTCTACCCTGGGTGGTGAACTCTGAGATTTGGTCAGGGCTTTAATTTTACAGATTATTTCAGGCGGGACTTCAATTTGGAACTTTTGTTTTTTAATAAAGCAGTGATTTTTTTGAAGAACAATTGAAAGTCCTTCAGATTTATGTTTGCAGAGATTCTAGGTCATTGTATCCAGTGGTTTTTCTTGGCTGCCCAAAGGCAGTGAATGATCTTTGAGAGGACTTTCTTGATTCATCCATCAGTGTGACTTCTTATTTCCTGTCCCCCAAGAACATCCAATTGACCGATAACCTCTACAATGTAGATGATTTCTGCATCTTCCCAGAGAGCTCTGCAAAAAGGAGAGTGAGATGGCTGCTAAGCTTCTTCCTAGATAACTAACCAAATCACCTATAAATAGTGTCACCTCCCAAGGCAACTAAGACATAAGATAAACTACGGGAATTTGAGAAAAGTTTCTAAGTAGTAAAGGTACTTGTAGCCCCTAACTATAGAGATTGTCTCATTTTTGACATTCAAGTTGCAGGGTCTGTTACTCTGTGAGAAGTGAAAATTCCTTGGTGAGCAAGTTATTGTGCAAAGTGTGCCCATTAGCTGATTGCTGAACAAGTGACAACACCGGACCCCTGTGGGTTTTGGAATGGTGCTGATTCCTGTCTTTGTGTTATAGTACTCAACCTAAAAAAAGGCACATGATGACTCAGGTCTTATATTTTTATTTTTATATACCCTGCTTATCCAAACATAGAAAAAGCAAATGCTGCAGACACATCCTCCTGCTTATTTGCCAGTGTTGGAAAGTCCAATCAGTATCTTTACAAAGATGTACTAAACTTTAAGGGAGGAGGCCCAGAGGGTTTAGAAATATGTTGATACCAGTGAATGTTTCAATCCATAACTCAATATCCCTTTCTGAAATGTCTGTGTCCCTTAGTAATTCACAATTAGAGAAAGCCACAATTCCCCTTCAACAGCTGCTTTTGTTTGGTGAAAGCTAGATGGCCACAAATTTGCTGTAGGGGAGTGATTTCACTCAAATTGACAGGTTTGTGGTTCCCTGGTACTTTCTGAGTGGCATTCATTTCAGAATGAATGTTTAGCCCTTCAAGCTATAAGGAGTTCAATTGAATGAATGTAAGATATTTATTGAAAGATACAAGGATGACCTGAGATATATAATCATTATCCACGAGGGATGTAGTGATCCCAAAGAAGACAATGCAAGCTAAATGACACAGGACTTCCAAGCAAAAGAAAATGCAGCAAAACCCTTTCCACCCCAAGCTTGACAAAACTTTAGACTTCCTGTGTAAAAAGAACTTGCATTAGGCTGTGATTTTGTTTTGCTCATTTCCTCAAGTTGAGTTTTATGGGTGTTTCTATTAGGCCAAAAAATTCCCCAGTTCCTGACTGAGAGTGTTTATTAGTAAACTTAGCCCCAGTAGTCAATGAGGTTAAGAAATAAGCTGCCATCCCCAAGCTGGAATCCAGCCACAAGTTAGAGGTAGGTTTGTTTCCCATTTCTAATTAGCTACTAGGTATGCCAGTGGTTTGGTGCTTAAAGATACTTAGGTATCTGGCTTGTCCCTGGATTTCGGCTTTCACTGTGTGCTGCCATTACATTGCTGATTGAGTCCATGATTTTTGCTCTGGTCCTTGAAGTTAAAGAGCTTGTATTCAAAGGACAGACTAGATAATTTTATCCAATTTTATCACTAATTTGCTATGAGAATTTGTGCAAATAACTCAACTTCTTTGACTTTAATTTTTAAAACTATAAAATGGGAAAAATAAATAAGATGATACATTTAATAGAGCAATTTAACAAGGACATGCTAAATGTTACCTATTTTTACTATTATTTATAATCATTCAATTAAACTGTTTGGTACTCTGATCCCCTTATAGGTCAAGAGCTTTTCCTGATCTGTGATCAGTACAATGACTGGATAGGGAGTTGTAAGGAAGAGTGCAGCTAATGATCTACCTTACCCTAGTCAATTACAGCCTCTCCTTATACACAGATCTTCCAGATGATGACTACCATCCTCTTACATATCTTCCAAACATTCTACTCAGTTTTTTTTTTTTTTTTTTTTTTTTGGCAGGGATACCAGGGATTGAACTCAGAGGCACTCGACCACTGAGCCACATCCCCAGTCCTATTTTGTATTTTATTTAGAGACAGGGTCTCACTGAGTTGCTGAAGCTGCCTTCAAACTCGTGATTCTCCTGTATCAGCCTCCTGAGCTGCTGGAATTATAGGCGTGTGCCACCTCGCCTGGCCATTCTACTCAGTTTTTGATTGACTAGATTCTCTCCACCTAATTAAAACATCTTTAGCCAGCACTGTGTCCAGGTATGTTATACCTTTACCCATATAACTGTCTCCTCAGCTCCAGCTCCATTAAATCTAGTTACTAGTGTAACTCCACATCATGTTCAACCACAAGAATGAAGGGCAGCAGAATACAACAGACACTAGTATGGCAGTATGTATAAATGTGGCTGTATAACCAATGTGATCCTGCAATCTGTACACATGGAAAAATAAGATTATGTACCCCATTTGAATCAAATGTATGATATATGATATGTCAAGATCATTGTAATGTTTTGAGCAACTAATAAAAGAGAATGGAATCCTAATTAGAATAAGCTATTCTTCATGTATGTATAATATATCAAAATACATAATATTGCATAGCTATCTCTTCAGCTCTTACAACACTGGGTACTCACATGTGGCCCAGCAACAAGATCCCAACACTTTATTCTCATTACCTCTTTAATATTTCTTGAAGTGAGCCTGAGTCATTCCAGTAAATGATAGGCTAATGGACACATTTGGGGGTTTCCTTTCACCTTTTTTTCTTAAGTAAGCTGATGAAAGAAAAATGAGGCTCATAACTTGATCTGCCACAGAAGGAACAACCTAGGTGAATATCAGAAGTATGAAAACAATGACTGATTGTTGCCCCCCTATTGTGTGTTAGTATCCACATATTAGAGAGGACATTGGGCCTTTGGATTAAGCTAATTTCACTTAGCATGATCATCTCTAGTTCCATCCATTTACCAGCAAATGCCATGATTTCATTCTTCTTTATGGCTGAGTAAAACACCATTGTGTATATATAAACCACATTTTATTTATCCTTTCATCTGTTGAAGGGCACCTAGGTTGATTCCATAGCTTAGCTATTATAAACTGAGCTGCTATAAGTTCATTAGATTAGACAAAGGGGAATGAAGGGAAGGGGGGATGGGAACAGGAAAGACAAAATGAATTATATGTTCATATATGAAAACATGACCATTAAAAATACCCATCATATACAACCATAAAGTGGGATCCTAATTAGAATAAGTTATATTCCAGGTATGTATGTTAAAATACACTCTACTATCAGGAATAGCTAAAAAGAATTTTAAAAAAAGCAAAGGAAGTGGCTTTGGGAGGATGAAAGGGTTCAAGTCACAATAACTTTGTGGAAAGGAAGATGGTGAATGAAGAGAATATGAAAACCATAGCTACCAGATAAACCAAAAATTTAACATTCTCAAAATTATAAAAGTTGGTGAAAATGCTGAGTAACAGGAGTTTCATACATTGTTCTTATAATTTGATATATGTATCAGTGGTTGTCATTGACAAAGTGTCTTCAAGGAGTTTACATCATACTAGGAGAGAGAAAATGAAAAATAAAAATATTTACAAATGAAAAAAAGACCTAGTTTTCTCCATCTTGAAAAATTATTTTTTCTACAGACAGCTTGATGCCCTAAATCCCATAGCTAACACACTCACTGTAATTTAAGAACATGATCCTTTGTTTAGCCAAAAGCCCAGGGGATGGCTAACATCAGTCTACCATTAAGCATCAAGGTTGCAAGTTCCAGCTTTAATTATCTTAAAACTCACTTTTCCTATCTGATAGGCCCACTGTGTATTCAAGCTCTACCCCTTTCCTGAGTCAATACTGAGTCAGCAGTCTCATTATCAAATGTTCTTGCACATACCCTAATCCTACTGAGCATAAAAAACCAGATTATAGTCCTCCTTTAAATTGTACATAATACAAGTCATCAATCTGTCATTTTATATATGTAAAAAGTTATAAAAGGAAGCTGTTAACTTATTGACATTATTTAACTGGAAGGAAGTCAGAAAAATAAAAGAGAAAATTGAAGTTTGAGTAGGCTTTTGCCTCCAACAAGAATTCATAGAGCTAGGAAATAAGCACACACAATTCTATAAAGATATGTGTGCTTACATATATATCCATGAACACTGTTAAACTAATACAGATGGTATGTTTAAATGAAAAGGTAGGGAGAGGAGGTAGGAAGAGGTGAGGTGAGGTAGAAATAGCAAAGATATATTTCTAAATAAGAGTTTCTGGAATAAAAGGAAATTAATGAAAATAGATGAACCATTTCATATGAAGGGGAAATGGTGATGCCAAAGAATTAGAATGATTCCATAATTTCACATGAACATGTATATAGAGAAGGTGCATCAGCATGGCCTTAATATGTTAATGTTTTAAATATTTAGACATATTAATATGAAATGGCAACAATCTAGACTAGTTTGGTGTTCAGGAAATATGTTTTATATTTCTAGATATTTAGGTCCAAGGTGTTGTAATAAAAATAGTTTTATTTATGAAGGAGGCATGACTCAATCAAAGATGACAATCACAGCATTATTCATGTAACATTTTAAAAAAATTATCCTCATATGATGCAAATTTAAGTATAAAAATATATGCATGGAGAGTTTCCTTCTCATGCCTATTCTGGCTAGCCCCAATTTCCAACTCTATGTTCAAATAGGCAATTTCTTTTAGTTCCTGATGTAGCTGTCTAGCATTCTATAAGGCACACACAAATATGAATAATTATTCATTCTATTGTCCTCCAGTTTTTATAAAAATGGCAGTAATGTTAAGTAAATTTTTCTGTACCTGTTTTTGTCAATTACTAAATTATATATTTTGAGAGATTTATCAGTAAATATCATTTTTGCAATTGCATAATAGTCCATTATATAGATATATCATGGTATATTTAGTCAGTATCCTAGAAGATAGATGTTTACATTTCTTTAATTATTATAAACAATGCTAAAATTATTAATCAGGTACATATATTATGACATATTTTGTTTTGTACAGTGGAAGAGTGTATTTGCAGTTTAAAATTATGGAAATGAATGCATTTACATAGTGAAAGATATCACTTCATATGGCTTATTCCATTTGCCCAACTATCAACAATATGTAAGAATACCTATTTGTCCATGCCACAGACTCACTAGACTATGGATTTTTAAATAGTATCGCAATATGGTTTGAATGATCAGATTTCTTATTATGAGTGGAAAATATACCTGCCAATTAAATACAAACAAGGGCCATAATTACTCTCTTTTCTGTAAACTATCATTCTATATTCTTTGCCTTCTTTTCATATTCATTTAGAGATTTTTTTATATATTGAGATGAGTTACTCTTTGTATATGAGTTGTCTCATTCTCTGATTTGCAGTAGGCTGTTCAATTATTACTTCAAGAGTTTTATTACAAATTCTTACTTGCACATATAAACTTGAAACATAAGAGTTATGCATTTATCATGACACAACACCAAAGAAAAGCACATCTTATTTCATCTTTATGATAGTAGCAGCTGAATATCTTGTGTATGACAAGTATACAAGAAAGCATATTATCAGATCAAATTCAGGATAATCAGTAGTGTTATCTACTTTCTATTGCTAATGCCACAATTTCATAGATTGGGTAAATTATTTAAAAAAAGAGGTTTATTGTGGTTCAGGGTTCTGGTCTAAGATTGAGGTGCCTCATCTGGTGAAGGTCTTCTTGAAGTCAATCTTCTGAAGTGGCACAGGGCATCACATGTCAAGGGACTGACAGGTGTGAAACCTAGCCAAACTGACTTTTATATTCAAACTGGCAGACTCAATTTGGAGATAACTCATGAATCCATTAATTCATTAATTGCATGAACAGTTGCATGAATGGATTAAACAAAGAGCCCTTAATTACCTTTTGAAAAGTCTCTTCTGGTCCCACTTCTTGATGTCTTATAATGGAGATTAAATTTTAACATGATTTGAGGAGGGGATACACCATATTCAGACCTTAGCACCAGTTAATTCTTTATTGCAGATAAACAATGAATTTTTTTCTCTAAGTACATCCCAAATATTATATGGGATATACGTACACTAAAAGACTTTGTTTGCATAGAATTTAAATTTAACTGAACATTCTATATTTTTATTTTGTAAGTTGGGTAACCCTGATTTCATTTTCATTATTTTTTGAGACCAAGATCCCATGACCATCATCTATTGATCTTGAAGCATGTATCCAACTGATAATATATACATTTTATAATGGGATTATAAAAATCCAGGATAAGAATTTAAGATCATAAAATTTAATCATATATTTGATGTATAAATGCTCTGTAAAATGCTCCCCCCTCAGCCAAGCATTCATCCAACTCATTACTAGACACTTCCAGTGGTGAGAAATTGCTACTAGTAGGTCAATGACAGTTCATTTGATGTTTTTTTTTTTAAATTTTAGATGGTGATGGACCTTTATTTTATTCATTTATTTATATGTGGTGTTGAGAATTGAAACCAGTGCCTCACATATGCTAGGCAAGTGCTCTACCACTGAGTCACAACCCCAGCCCCATCCTTTCATTTATTTTACCCCAGCTTCTACATATTAAACATTTAATTGGAGTTTCTGAGTTTGGCTAATTTCACTTAGCATGATGTCCTCCATTTCCATCCATTTACTGGCAAATGTCATAATTTCATTTTTTATGGCTGAGTAGAACTCCAGTGTGTGTGTGTGTGTGTGTGTGTGTGTGTGTGTGTGTGTATGGATAGATAGTTGCCACCATTTCTTAATCCATTCATCTGTTGACAGGCATCTGTGTTGATTCCATAATTTAACTACTATAAATAGTGCTGCTGTAAACATTGATTTGGCTGTGTTGCTGCAGTATGCCGAGTCTAGATCTTTTGTGATAATACCCAGGAATGGGATAGCTGAGTCACATGGTGGTTCCATCCCTAAGTTTTTGAGGGATCTCCATACTGCTTTCCAGAGTGGTTGTACTAGTCTGCAGTCCCAAGTGATCTACCACTAAGCCACAACCCCAGCCCTCATTTGATGTTTTCACTGATCATTTCACAAACAATTTCTCAAATTAAACAAAATCTCTTTTCTTGAGATTTCTTCCATTCATCCTAGTCTTGGCAGCCACTAAGTGAAATCACTTTTCCATATGCCATTTTTTCAAATGTTTAATGACAGTGGGCCAGTCTTAACATTACTTTTTCCCTTTGATAGATATTTCCAGTTCCTTCAACTGTCTTTGTAAAATATTATTCAAGTCCTCTTATATACCAGCAAATACTGATTTTGTATATTCTATGTGTCAGGCATGTAACGCTAATGAAAAATCTAAAATTTTCACTCAAGACACTCTTAATCTAATGTGGGAAATTAATGGAGGGACAAACACCTACAAAGCTCTGTGACAAGTGCTATAAAAGTAGGAACCAGATCCTTTAAGGACATGGAAGAGTGAGAGTTTAAATCTGTCTGAAAAAGTAAAGAGAGTGGGTGGCAGGGAAATGTTAAGAGAAGGCTTAGAGTGTCTTCTGTTTCATAAGAATTTTCCATTTGACTAGGGAGAGAAATGGCAGAAATTGATGACTTGTTCAATCAGTATTTTAATGTCCTTATGCGATGCAACCCCTCTTAGATTGGATAAGAGTTAATCACTTCATTATTGAAAAAACTAGGTTTTTATCACGTGGCACTCCAATCATTCATTTTCTCTTTCCTTGCTCCTTCTAATCCTCTTACCCTTCATTATTGTTCTTCTTCTTCGAAAAAATTCTGTCCTCTGTATACTGCTTTTCTCAGTTTATATGTATTCCTCTTTAGTAATTTCATTTGTTTTTGTGGTTTCCATTGCTGCATAAAATCTTGATGATTTCTAAAAATATGTATTCATCCCATACCTCTCCTCTAAGCTTCACATATATGTGTAAAATGATTATTTGAGAAATCCACCTAGATGACTCACAAGCCTCTCAGATACAATATGTGCAAACTGAAGACCTCTTCCTATGTTCATTAATCAGGTATAGCTTTACCTACACTATGACTTGTATTAGAAAACTGAGAAACTAGGGGCATTCCTGTTTTCATATATACATTCAATAAATCCTACATATTCATTCTCCTTTTTTTTCTCTACTGAATCTTGCTTAAACTTTTGTCTAAGATCAGGCTTTCATCATCTATATATTGGACTTAAATAATACCTGGTGTGATTTGGGTATGAGGTATCCCCCCAAAACTCATGTGTGAGACAATGAAAGAATGTTTAGAGGAGAAATTATTCAATTATGAAAGTTGTAACCTAATAGTGAATTAATTCCACCATAGGAATTAACTGGGTGGTAACTATAGATATCAGGTAAGGTGTTGATGGAGGAAGTAGTCCACTAGGGGTGTGCCTTTGGGCTATATATTTTAATCCCTGGTGAGCAGAGTTTACTATGCTTCCTAATTGCCATGTCCTGAACTGCTTTCCTCCATACTGCCCTTCCTTCATGATATTCTGCATTACCTAGGGCCTAGAGCTATGGCAGCAGCAGACCTCGGACTGGATTTCTGAAAGCATGAACCAAAATAAACTTTTCCTCCTCTAACTTGTTCTCATCAGGTCTTTTAGTTACAGTGTTACAAAACTGACTTTAAAAGTACCCTAATTTAACCTCCTAAATTCTAATCATTTTCATCACCTAGCAACTCTACCCATAGCTACCTAAATGATATATATCAAATACTATTCAGGGATAATGATTTTTAACATGATAACATTAGGAACTCTACTTATCCACTCCCAAGTGAAGCTTATAAAAACCAAAATCAAATAAAAAAAAAACATTTAAAGACTCTGGAAATGGTTCTAAAAGTTAGCAATAAATGAAGAAAAATCTATTTGTGTTGGCAAACTTTCCACTGTGATGACAAAATTTCTGTGATAATCAACTTATAAGGAGGAAAGGTTCATTCTGGCTCACAGTTTCAGAGATTTCTATTGTTTGTGGGCCTCTGGTGAGGCAGAACATCACACTGGGGAGCACATGATGAAGTAAAGTTACTTACCTCATGATGGCCAGTAGGCATACCAAAGAAGAGAGGGGCCCAGGTTCTGATATACCATTTTGAGATCACAGCCCCAGTAACATAACTTCCTTCCACTAGGCCCCGTCTCCTAAAGGTTCCACCACCTCCCCATAGTACCAATAGTGCCATGAGCTGGGGACTAAACCTTTAACACATTGGCCTTTGCGGGGCATTCATGATACAAACCATAGCACTACTTAAGAAAGCTTATGAAAATTCACTAAGAAAAGCAAGAGACTCTAGTATCTGTATGAAGACCACTCCTTTTCTCCCCCTCCTACCTAATTGACACCAGAATCTACTCAGACTTCTTTGACCAAGAATGCAGGATTTTTTTCTTCCTACAATGCCCATACAAAGAATTTTTTTCCTAGAAAGAGCAGAATATTAACATTTCTTTTTTTTTTTTTTTTTTTTTTGCTCCCTGCTACTTGGTTATGAGGTTAAAACCAAGGCAAGTGTGGACAAAAGTTTAGGGTTCCACCCACCCCATCAAACAGAGTCTCTACTTTGATTAGCGCACCAAGAATACTGGAGCCTTGACTTCTCTTGATCTGGTTTTTGATGTTATAATCCCATGCCAAAAGAAACAAGTTGAAGGCATCTCAGTCTGCTGCCTAGCCCCTTTCTTCAGTGAGCATTCTAAGCAATTCGAACAGGGATGTCTTTCAGAGAAAGGTTGTCATCATCACAGCTCCTATCTTGAAGACCCTGACTCAGAGATTTGGTCTTGGGGTGGGAAAGTACAGAAACTAGGTAATCCATAATCTCTTTCTAAAAGAATAGAGTTTATTTTTAAAAGAAAATGAAGTCAAAGCCTAAAAACACTACAGTCACTAATATGCCATTATGTAAAAATGTGAGTATGTAACAGATGTGATTCTGCTATCTGTATTTGGGGTAAAAAAGAGAGTTCAAAACCCAATTGAGTCAAATGTATGAAAGATGATATATCATGAGCTCTGTAATATTTTGAACAATCAATAAAAAAAATAAAAAAATAAAATAAAGGAATTTGTGATAAAATGTAACTAGGAAGAGACTGAAGACACAGGCTAAACTGTAGCACAGTTTGCAGGAGAGAATCATGAAATAATAGAGGTTAGAAGAGTCCTTCTGGATTCAGAACAAAAATCAAACTCTGATTTCAGAAGTTAACCCTTCAAAGAAAACAGACTTTGATAGGTTCCTTTGTAAAGCAACTCATGCTACTGAGATATTCTTGACACAATACAGCAATAAGCCTTTGATTATTATAGTTTAATAACCAAGTTTAGTCAGGGAAATAGAAGAGAGTTCAACCAAAACTACTATCTTTCTTGGGTAACTGCACATACTTAAAGTTGTGCCCTCTTGAGAAAGAACATCAGAGATGGAATACTATTCAACCAGAATTGCTACCATACATTTGTCTAAAATGTCCAAATTTCCAACAATAAAAATGAGGTATGCAAAAAAATAAGGGAAAGTATGACACGTTCACTGGCATAAAAGCAAGGAATAGAAATCGTCTATGAAACAGACCACATGTCATGTTTATCAAAAAAGATCATTGAACTTGCCTATGAAAATGTTCACAGAAATAAAAGAAACCGTGATTAAAGAAAGAAAGGAAGGTCTGATGGCAATGTTGCATAAAATACAGAATACCAATAAAAAGATAAGACTAATAGAACCAAATGGAAATTATAAAGTTGGAAAATGCAAATTTTAAATAAAAATTCATCAGATGAGTTCAACACTAGATTTGCATAGACTGCGTAAAGAAGAAGTCTTAAAAATATGTAACACAACAGAGAGAAAACAGATAGTGAAGGGAAGCTCAGAATAATGCAGGACATCATAAGGTACACCAACATATGCATAATAGGAAAACCAGAAGGAAAGGAGTTGAACACAAAATTATTCAAAGAAATAATTGCTGAAAACTTCTCAAATTTTGTGATAAACAATAGCTTACATATCCAAGCAGCATAATAATCTCCCTATAAGATAAATGCAAAGATACCGACAAACAGAAATATAAAACTATAAATTTTAAAAATCATAAAGTGATTCATTACTTATAAAGGACTATGAAAAAGATTAACAGTCCAATACTCACCAGAAATAATGCAGTTTTGAAGGGAGTGGATTGCATATTCAGAGTGCTTAAAGGAAAATAACTATAAACCAAGAATCATATATCAAACAATGTTTTCTTCAAATTTTAAAGGCAAAATAAAGACTCTTCCAACAAACAAAAATGATTATGCTATTGGAAGAATTGCCTTAAAGAAAAATACTAAAGACAGTTCTTCAGGCTGAAAGCAAATTACCCTTGATGGTAATCTTAATCCACTTGAAAAAACAAAGAGTATCGGTAAACTACAACAAAGGTAATTATGTAATTACAAAAACAAAAATACATATTTTCTCCAATTCTTTTCTCAACAGATTTTCAAAAAATTGTATGAAATAATATGTACATGATATATTTTTGAGTCTAAAATGTAGAGAAAATAATATATTTGCCAATAAAAGCCCAAAGATGTGGGTCGGAGCAAATCTGTATTGGTCTAAGGAAGTGATTATAGAAAGTAAAGCAATAACTATAACAATGTGTTCTTTGTTTTGTAATATTAATAGATGCATTGTATATAACAATAATATCACTACATGAGGGAAAAGTTACTAGACCTGTATAAAAATGATGATGCTATATATTACTAGGATTAAGGTAGTATAAATTGGAAGTTGATTCAGATATGTTAAGATGCATATGGTAAAACTTGGAACAACCATAAAGAATACAATAAAAATAATGATGAAAAACAGTACTACATGAAAAATATTCACTAAAATCAGAAAAAGGCAAGAAATGAGAGTAGAAGGAAAAGAATGTGATATGCAGAAAACAAAAAGCATTATGGTAAGCATAAATCCTACTATTATGATAACATAAAATGTGAATGCATTAAATACTCCAGTAAAATTGAAGAGATTGTAAGATTTAATTCAAAAACAATCTATATACTATCTATAGGAGGCATGCTTCATGTAATAAAATACAAATAGATTAAAAATAATATGAATATGCCACAGTGAATCTCACCATTGTGCAAATTCACAAGAAATTAATTAAAAAAGTAACTATGGGTAAATGTCAGAATGATCAACAGAGGGCAGGAAACAGGGAGTGGGGAGAGGAAAAGAGAAGGAAAGGTACTGGGGTCTGAATTAAAACAAGATCTATCCCATGCTTGTATAATTATGTCAAAATAAATTCTATAATGTATAATTAAAAAGAACCAATACAAAATATAAAGAATGCAAAAAACATTTCATATAAACAGTAAGCAAAAAACAAAAACAAAAGACTTGAAAGACCATACTACTATCAGATGAAATAGACTTTATAACAAAAACAAATATTACTATTAATAAATGTCAACATTTTCTAATGATAAAAGGGCCAATACAGCAATAATATATACCAATTGTAAACATTTGCACTTAAGAGAGCATCAAAACATGAGGCAAAAGCTGACATAAATGAAGGAAGATACAGACAATTCAACAATAATAGTTGGAAAGTTCAATGTTGTGCTTTCAGTCACAAATGCGAAAGTTATAAAGAAGGTCAGCAAGAAAAAAGAAGATTTCAACATTAGAAACCTACTAGACTTAACAAATCCCTATAGCACTCTCTACCAAAGAAAACATGTATGAAGACATGAATGGTGTGACTCCACCTGTGTACAACCAGAAACATAGAAATTGTGCTCCATATGTGACTATGAATTGAAATTCATTCTGCTACCATGTATAACAAATTACATAAGGCAAAAAATTAAAAAGAAAGTGTGATAGTAGAACAAGAATGTATACTGATCAATAGAATATAATTGAAATTCCAAAAATTAATCCATGCATGTATAGTCAATTTATTTTCAACAAGGATGGCAACACCATCTGTTATGCTTTGGATGTGAGGTGTTCCCCAAAAGCTTATGTGTGAGACAATGCAAGAAAGCTCAGAGGAGAAGTGATTGAATTGTGAGAGTCTTAACCTAGTCAGTGAATTGAAACCCCATGGGATTAACTGCTAGTAACTGAAGGCAGGTGGGGTGTGGCTGGAGGTGGTAGGCATTGGGGATATGGCTTTGGGGTATATATTTGTATCTAGCAAGTGGAGAGCTCTCTCTCTCTGCTTCCTGATCATCATATGAGTTCCTTCCCTCCACTACACTCTTCCACCATGATGTCCTGCCTCACCTTGATCCTTGAGGAATGGAGCCTGCTGTCTATGTACTGAGACCTCTGAAACTGCGAGCCCCCAAATAAACTTTTTCTTCTCTGTAGTTGTTCTGGTCGGGTCTTTAAGTCACAGCAGCAAAGAACCTCTAATACACCATCCAATAGATCAACATATCTACACAGAAACTTGTAAAAGTATATATAGCAGTAATCTTCATGATAGCCAAAGTTTGAAACAATTCTAATGCCTATCAATTGAGGAATAAAAAAAAATTAAATGTAACATATTGCTATTGTTTAGATATGAGGTATCCCCCAAAACCTCATGTGTGAGACAAAAATTTTAGAGGAGAAAAGATTAGTTTATGAGAGCTTTAACCTAATTGGTGCACTAATCACCTGATAGGGATTAACTAGGTGGTAACTATATGCAAGTGGGGTATGGCTAGAGGTGGTGGATACCTGGGGGCATGTCTTTGGGGTTTATATTTATATTGGTGAACCAGAGCTGTCTCTCTCCATTTGTTCATTATTAAGTCCTAAAATACTTTCCTATATCCTGCCTTTGCACCTTGAGGTTCTGCCTCATCTTAGTCCCACAGCAATGGAGTTGGCCATCTATGGACTAGGACCTCTGAAACCATGAGCTTAAAATAAACTTTTTCTCCTTTAAAATTTTTTTTATCAGGTCTTTTGGTCACAGTAGCAAAAAAATGATTAAAACACATATCAACATAAAAATTATTATTTGGCCACATAAATGAGTAGAGTATTAATACAAGCTGCAACATGGATGAATCTTGGAAATGTCATACCAAGTAAAAGAAACTGGCTATGAAAGACCACATATATGATTCCATTTATATAAACTGTACAGAATTGGAAATCTATAGAAATGAGAAGTCTATTGATGTTCCTTTAGGGAAGATAGGTGTGTGACAGCTAAACAGTAAGGCAGTTCTATTTAAGGTAATGAAAAATGGCTGTATATCTATAAATATACTAAAAATCATGAAATTGATTTTAAAAATGGGTGTGTTTTATAGTACGTGAATTAGATCAACAACGCTGTTAAGACAGTGCTAAAATATGAAACAATTTTAAATAAAAAACACTACAATTTAAAAAAATACTAGTTATTTTTTTATTTTTGATGATTTTATTAGTGCATTATAGTTACATATAATATTGGGGTTTATTTAATTTTTTAAGAGAGAGAGAGACAGAGAGAGAGAGAGAGAAAGAGAGAGAGAGAGAGAGAGAGAGAGAGAGAGAGAGAATTTTTTTAATATTTATTTTTCAGTTCTCGGCGGACACAACATTTTTGTTGGTATGTGGTGCTGAGGATCGAACCCGGGCAGAACGCATGCCAGGCGAGCGCACTACCGCTTGAGCCACATCCCCAGACCATATTGGGGTTTATTTTGAAATAATTATACAAACATGGAGTATTATTTACTCCAATTTTGTCCCCATTACTTCCCTTTGCCTCCCTTCCTCCATCCCCCATTCTTCTCCCTCTATTCTACTGGTCTTTCATCTATTAATTTATAGCTTTTTAAAAAAATTAGTGTTTTATAGATATACATAACGGTAAAATTCACTTATACGTACATAGCATAATTTGGTTAATTTCATTCTATAATTCCTCTCTTTCCTCATCCTTCCTCCTTCCCCATCAATTTCCTTCCTCTTTTCCATTAATCTTCCTTCTATTTTCATGGGATTTCCCACCCCACCTCCCTTTATTCCCTTGAGTCTAGCTTCCACATATGAGAGAAAACATTTGACGATGACTTTCTGAGTGTGGCTTATATCACTTAGCATGATATTCTCTAGTTCCATTCATTTTCCAGATAATGCCATAATTTTATTCTTCTTTGTGGCTGAGCAAATCTCTATCATGAATATGTACAGCATTTTCTTTATCTATTCATCTGTTGTTGGGCACCTGGACTGGGTACATAACTTAGCTTTTGTAAATTGTACTGCTATAAATGTTAATGTGAGTGTAGCATTATAGTATGCTGACTTAATTTTTTTGATAAATGCTGAGTAGTGGAAAATATGGGTCATATGGTGGTTCCATTCCTAGTTTTATGAGGAATCTACATAGAGCTTTTCAGAGTGGTTGTACTAATTTGCTATAGTAATAGATGGTGGCATAAAGGGTATAGATGATTATTTTTTGATATCTTGAGATGCTGGGTGAACACAAAACTAAAGATATCTGGTCAGCAGTTGGAAAAGAGAGATGTAGATATTACATCTAGAAAATAACTTCTGGGTAGAGATATAGATTTGGATTTATGAATTTTTAAGTTGGAATTGAAACTGTTGACTTTAGACATAGAATGAAGGGAAAGAATAACTTTATGGGAAGGGCCCAGAATTTAACAATACTACAGGTGTGCTCAGTTAGACTACGGACCAACCACCTTGCTCCATTCACATATGGTATTTCTACTAATCTAGCATAGGGTTGCATTAACTTTCTTAGCAAAAACCAGTATTGAATTAACACTGATCAAAGATTTAATTCTCATATTCATAGTGACTACTGTATTTCCCCATATAGACACATATAGAGTCAATATTCTGCACATAAGCATATAATTTGGTATTTTTTCATGTTAAACTGCATCTTGTTAGATTTGGGCACCACTCTAAAATATTCAGATCATATTACATCTTTATTCTTCTCCAATTTCTTTACACATAGATTTTATAAGTATCTTTCATATGGCATGCAAGACTTAAATGAAGTGTTGAAAGGCTCAGAATGAGAACACATTCCCCAATGGAAATCTCTCTTCAAAACAGCAACTTATTAATCAGTCCTTTTTGTGTGGTCCTTTGAGTATTTAATAATTCTACCAGTTGTACTAACAATTAGCTACATTTCTACATTGTTCCACGTATTTCTCATTAGAGAGCTAACTGAATATCAAATCATATATAATTGATGGAATTATGATTTTTATTGTTTAATGAATTTTCCTGGTATTCTAATCTAGTAAACTTTATCACACAAGGTTACTAGTTACATTGTCAAAAATATTAGTTTATGCTTATTTTACTTATTTTTGATAATTCCAACTAGGACTTTCTTGATAAATATATGTAATAGCTCAAAAACTATGCTTTAAATAATCATTCTAGAATTTGGCTTAGGATGAATATCAGGTTCACTGTATTTTTTAATTTTTTTTTAGTTTTAGATGGACACTAACCTTTATTTATTTATTTTTTACTTTATAAATTAGTGTTTTTTAATTCTAACTTGTTATATATGACAGCAGAATGCATTACAATTCATATTATATATGTAAAGCGCAATTTTTTATATCTCTAGTTGTATACAAAGTATATTCATACTATTCATGTATTCTTACATGTTCTTAGGGTAATGATGTCCATCTTATCCCACCTCATTTCTACTCCCATGCCCCCTCCCTTCCCCTCTAACCCCTTTGCCCTACCTAGAGTTCATCTAATCTTCCCATGCTCCCCCTCCCAACTCCAGTATGAATCAGGATCCTTATGTCAAATAAAACATTCGGCATTTGGTTTTTTGGGATTGGCTAATTTCACTTACCATCATATTCTTCAACTCCATCTATTTATCTGCAAATGCCACGATTTTATTTTATTCTTCTATTTTAATGCTGAATATATATATCACATTTTCTTTATCCACTCATCTACTGACGGGCATCTAGGTTGGTTCCACACTTTTTCTTCTATTTTATGCAGGGTTTCTGGTTTAATTCCTAGGTCTTTGATCCACTTTGAGTTGAGTTTTGTGCATGGTGAGAAATAGGGGTTTAATTTCATTTTTGTTGCATATGGATTTCCAGTTTTTCCAGCACCATTTGTTGAAGACGCTATATTTTCTCTAGTGCATGTTTTTGGCACCATTGTATAATATAAGATAATTGTAATTTTGTGTGTTAATCTCTGTGTCCTATTCTATATCATTGGTCTACTGGTATATTTTGGTGCCAATAACATGCTGTTTTTGTTACTATTGCTCTGTAGTATACCTTAAGGTCTGGTATAATAATGCCATCTGCTTCACTCTTCTTGCTAAGGATTGCTTTAACTATTCTGGGTCTCTTATTTTTCCAGATAAATTTCATGACTGCTTTTTCTATTTCTATGAGGAATGCCATTGGGATTTTGATTGGAATTGTATTAAATCTGTATAGTGCTTTTGGTAGTATGGTCATTTTGATAATATTAATTCTGCCTGTCCAAGAGCAAGGTAGATCTTTCCATCTTCTAAGGTCTTCTTTGATTTCTTAATGTTCTGTAGTTTTCATTGTAGAGGTCTTTCACCTCTTTTGTTAAGTTGATTCCCAAGTATTTTTTATATTTTTTGAGGCTATTGTAAATGGGGTAGTTTTCCTTAAATCCCTTTCACATGATTTGTCACTGATATGCAGAAATGCCTTTGATTTATGGGTGTTGATTTTATATTCTGCTACTTTGCTGAATTCATTTACCAGTTATAGAAGTTTACTGGTGGATCTTTTTGGGTCTTCTAAGTATAGAATCATATTATTGGCCAATAGTGCTAATTTGAGTTCTTCTTTTCCTATCCATATCCCTTTATTTTATTTTATTTTATTTATTTTTTTATTGGTCGTTCATAACATTACATAGTTCTTAATACATCATATTACACGGTTTGATTCAAGTGGATTATGAACTCCCGCTTTTACCCCGTATACAAATTGCTGTATCACATCAGTTACCCTTCCATTGATTGACATATTGCCTTTCTAGTGTCTGATGTATTCTGCTGTCTGTCCTATTGTCTACTATCCCCCCTCCCCTCCCCTCCCCTCCCCTCCCCTTTTCTCTCTCTACCCCTTCTACTGTAAATCATGTCTTCCATTTGTATTCTCTTGACTTACCCCTCCTTACCTCTTATATGACATTTTGTATAACCCTGAGGATCGCCTTCCATTTCCATGCAATTTCCCTTCTCACTCCCTTTCGTCTATCTAATTGCTCTGGCCAGTGTTTAAAGAACTAATGTTAAATAGAAGTGGTGAAAGAGGGCATCCCCATCTTATTCCAGTTTTTAGAGGGAATGCCTTCAATTATTTTTCATTTAGAATGATGTCGGCCTGGGGCTTACCATATATAGCTTTTCTGATGTTGAGATATATTCCTATTATTCCTAATTTTTCTAGTGTTTTGAACATGAAGGGATGCTGTATTTTGTCAAGTGCTTTTTCTGTGTCTGTTGAAATGAACATGATTCTTCCAGTCTACCGATGTGATGAATTACATTTATTGATTTCCATATGTTGAACAAGACTTGCATTCCTTGGATGAATTGGTGCACTATCTTTTTGATATGTTTTTGTATTTGATTTGCCAGACTTTTATTGAGAATTTTTGCATATATGTTCATTAGAGATATTGGTCTGAAGTTTTTTTTTTTATTTTTGATGTGCCTTTGTCTGGTTTTAAAATGAGGGTGACATTGGCCTCATAGAATGGGTTTGGAAGTGCTCCCTCTTCTTCTGTTTCCTGAGTATTGGTGTTAGTTCTTCTTTAAAGGTCTTATAGAACTCAGCGTTGTATTCATCTGGTCCTGGGCTTTTCTTGGTTGGTACGCTTCTGATGGTGTTTTCTATTTTGTTGCTTGATATTGGTCTGTCAAAATTGTGTATATCTGAGGGGTGGGGATGTAGCACATTTGGTAGAGTGCTTTCCTTGAATGCACAAGGTCCTTGGTTCAACCTCCTGCACTGAAAAAAAATTGTGTATATCATCCTGATTCAATTTGGGCAAATCATATTACTTACAAAATTTTTCAATGTCTTCAATATTTTATATTTAATTGGAGTATAAGTTTTCAAAATAATTTCTAATTATCTTCTGATTTCTATAGTGTCTGTTGTGATATTACCCTTTTCTTCCTGTACGTTAGTAATTTGAGTTTTCTCTTTCCTTCTCTACATTAGCATAGCTAAGGGTCTGTCAAATTTGTTTTTTCAAAGAACAAGTTTTTAGTTTTGTCAATTTTTTCAATTGTTTCTTTTGTTTTGATTTCACTGATTTCAGCTCTAATTTTAATTACTTCCTGTCTTCTACTGTTTTTGGTATTGATTTGTTGTTCTTTTTCTAGGGCATTGAGATGTAATGTTAGGTCATGTATTTGTTGACTTTTTCTTCTTTTAAGGAATGAACTCCATTAAATGAACTTTCCTCTTAGTTCTGCCTTCATAGTGTCCCAGAGATTTGGATATGTTGTGTCAGTGTTGTTATTTACCCCTAAGAATTTTTTAATCTCCTCCTTGATTTCTTTTGCAACCAATTGTTCATTCAGTAGCATATTATTTAGTCTCCAGGTGTTGGAGTAATTTTTATTTTTAATTTTGTCATTGATTTCTAATTTCATTCCATTACGATCTGATAAAATGCAGGGTAGTATCTCTCCTTTTTTGTATTTGCTAAGAGTTGCTTTGTGGCATATTATGTAGTCCATTTTAGAGAAGGATTAATGTGCTCCTGAGAAGAAAGTGTATTTGCTTGTTAAAGTATGAAATATTCTATATATGTATATTAAGTCTAAGTTATTGATTTTGTTGAGTTTTATAATTTCTTTGTTCAGATTTTGTTTGGAAGATCTATCCAGTGGTAAGAGAGGTGTGTTAAAGTCACCCAAGATTATTATGTTGTGGTCAATTTGACTCTTAAACTTGAGAATTTGTTTGATGAACCTAAATGCTCCATTTTTTGAGGCATATATATTTATAATTGTTAAGTCTTGTTGGTGTATGGTTCCCTTGAGCAATATAAAATGTCCTTCTTTATCTCTTTTAATTTAGCTTGAAGTCTACTTTATTTGATATGAGGATGGAAACCCCTGCTTGTTTCCATAGTCCATGTGAGTGGTATGGTTTTTCCCAATATTTCACCTTCAGTCTGTGTCTTTTTCTATCAGATGAGTCTCCTGGGGGCAAAATATTGTGTTTTTTTAATCCAATTTGCTAGCCTATGTCTTTTGATTGGTGAGATTGGTGAGTTTAGGCCAATAAAATTCATGGTTATTATTGAGATGTGATTTGTATTCCCAGCCATTTGTGTATTTTTGTTATTTAGCTTGACTTGGTTTCTCTGATTAGTTTCTCTTCTAGTGTAAGACCCGCTCTGCTTATTTTCATTATTGATTTTCATTTCCTCTTCAAGGATGTTTTGTAGTGCCAGTTTTCTAGCTGTAATTTTTTTAACTTTTGTTTATCATGGAAGGTTTTTATTTCATCATCAAATCTAAAGCTCAATTTTGCTGGATACAAGATTCTTGGTTGGCATCCATTTTCTTTCAGAGCTTGATATATGTTGTTCTAGGATCATCTAGCTTTCAGGGTCTGGGTTGAAAAATCTGCAGTTATCTTAATTGGTTTCCTCTTATGTAATCTGATTCCTTTTTCTGGTTGCTTTTAATAGTCTCTCCTTATTCTGTATGTTGGGTATTTTCATTATAATGTCCCTTGGTGTGGATCTGTTGTGATTTTGTACATTTGGTCTCCTATAATCTTCTTGAATTTGGTTTTCCAATTCATTCTTCATGTTTTCTGCTATTATTTCATTGAATAAACTGTTAATTCCTTTGGTTTGAAACTCTATGCATTCCTCTATCCCAGTAACTCTTAATTTTTTTTATGCTATCCCATATTTCTTGAATGTTCTGTTCATGGTTTCTTACCATTTTCACTGTGTGATTTACATTTTTTTCACAATTATATATTTTGTCTTCATGGTCTAATCTGTTGGTGATACTTTCAATTAAACTTTTAATTTGATTTATTGTTTCTTTCATTTCAAGGATTTCTGTTTGGTTTTTGTTTATCACCTCTATCTTCCTACTGAAGTAATCTTTTGCTTTCTGAATTTGTTTATGTAACTGTTTCTCAAAATGATCTTTTGCTGCCTTATTTGCTCTCTTATATCATCCTTTAATTTGCAGAATATTTTAATCATGTACATACTGAACTCCTTCTCTGTCACTTCATCGGCTGTGATAATCATGGATTCTAATAATGTGGTATCTTGATTTGTTTGGAGTAATTTCTTCCCTTGTGTTTTCATGTTGCTTGTGTGTCTTCCCTTCTAGCACTGTGGATTTGAGGCATTATAGTTTTTACCTACAGCCTTATATTGCTCCTGAAGTGTTTCAATATGTCTCCTTTGTGGGGAAGGACAATGTTACCAGATGCCAATATAAACAATGTACCACCTATAAACAATTTGTTGCCATTAAGATGTTTACAGTTTGGTCACAATGTACAGAACTGTTGAATTCAATTATTATCTATAATATAATCAGAAGTTTTGTAAAAGGGTTTACATTTTCTGACAGTGGACAATGAACTGGTAGTGAGGCATAGGAGATTATATGCTGAGGAGGCAGAATGTGAGGAATATAGAGTTAGTATATCTTAGAAAGTGTGAAAGAGAAATCTAGTGAAGAGGGTTAGTAGTAGGAGAATAGACAGGAAGTAATTTTGTGTAGACAAGTACATGGGAAGACAGTAGAGTACATAAAACAAACACATATGTAATAAGAAAAATAAACGATGATAAAATAGTAAAAAATGGAGGAGAAAAGAAGGAAAAAACGCATATACAACACAAGTATAGTATTCTATTCAGATGCCCCAGTCCTCAAAATCCTAATTCATGCAAAGTTCTTGGTTTCACATATGTTGGGGATATGAGGGCAGGAGAGTAGAGGGGGAGAAAAAAAAGAGAAAAAAATAAAAAAATTAAAAATGTCTTTCCTATCCTCTACTATCCCAGCAGAATACAACAGACACTAGTATGGCAATACGTAAAACAGTGGATGTGTAACTGATGTGATTCTGCAATCTGTATACGAGGTAAAAATGGGTGTTCATAACCCACTCGAATCAAAGTGTGAAATATGATATGTATAGAACTATGTAATGTTTTGAACAACCAACAATAAAAAAAATTAAAAATGGATTCTTATTTAATTTTATGTGGTGCTGAGGACCAAACCCAGTGCATCACATGCTAGGCAATCTCTGTATCACTGATCCACAACCCCAGGCTTAGACCCACTGGTTTTTGTTAAAAACTGAGATGCTTTTGGCCTTGTTCTAATTTTCTATCACCCAACTTAGGTGTATACTGAAACATTTAATTCTAATAAGTATGTTCATAAAAACCTTTAACTACATGAGAGATAAAGGCTTCAATGTGGCAATGTTAATAAAACATGCAAAGCTATGGTACCCTTCAGAAGTATTAAGCAACACAATATCTGTCAATGTCCTGGAGATAGAATTTATTTGAGTCTTGAAGTATGGAAGTGAGGTGTGTACCAGAATGTAAAGCATGTGAAATGTTCCTAGGATCCTTACTGTGTGTCAGAGCAGTCTCAGGTAGGCAAATTCTAATTGATTCAGAAGAGAAGCTCCCATGAATTAATCATCAACACAGTTACAGGTCAAAACACTGGGCCCCCATCTTTGTTACACCCTCATAGAGATTGCACATCCTACCTAGTCTCTTAGGAAAGAGTGATCAAAAGCATGTATAAGGTAAAACACATGTGATTAGATGACCATTCAACCTTCTGGTAACCCATCCATATTTTGATCAGAAACATAAACCTCTATAGACTGTATTAGTAAATACCAAGTGATTGAGGAAGAGAGTCACGATTACAATTGTAATTGTAGTAGTTAAAATGAATGTACCGAGTGAGGTATCTAGGAACTTAGAGACATAAAATAACACGTGAGTGAAGTAGAATAAGCTCAATCAAGAAAAACTGCTTGAAGGAGGTTATGAGTTATGAGCAAGTTTCAAAGGAAATGAAAGACTCAGATTTAAATCCAGGTGGGGGCTCTGATCATTGGGACTGTCCAGAGGAGGTAGACCATGTTGTATTTGGAAGGTTAGAGACAGAAAATAATTGGTCCTTCCGAGAGCTAAGTATCCTGGAAGTCATGAATCCTGGGGAAAGGGGAGCACTGTAGATTAGTGCAGAACTGCAGAGGTTCTGTAGGATAACTAAAAGGAGGGGAAAAGACCATGTCAACAATGAATTTCAGATTCTCTCATTATTGCTTTTGCTTATAGGGTACCAGTGAGAGACATTGATCATTGTGTATCTCCAGGACTTAAAATGGTGTCTGATACACTGAATAATAGATAATTGCATCAAATTGGTTAACATTTCATTTATTATTACTACCTATCCACTAAATTCAGATTCCTCACACCCTTGTTTTCTGTGTGAAAATAATTTTTTGACAGAGTAAATAGGAGTTAAGTTTCCAGGGAAGAATTGTTCCTTGATTCTTCCAGCATCTGGTGGTTACTACCAATCCTTGATTTATGATAATATAGTTCTAATCTCTACCTCCAGATTCATATGACCATCTTCTTTCTATGTGTATTTGTGCCCAAATTTCCCTCTTCTTATAAGGATACCAGCCATTATATTAGGGTTCATCATAATACAGTAATTATCTTATTTTTATTTGATTATATCTGCAAGACCTATGTCCAAATAAGGTCACATTGACAGGCTCCAAGTGAACATGAATTTTAGGGGAACAATATTTCATTATGTATAATAATCCACAGTGATTCATACAATAACTCTATTACTAAAAGGATGTAAAAGCCTTCCTCCATCTCTTGCATAAGTTCTGAATTTATTCTTAATTATACCATTTAATCATATTCATAATTACATTTCTAACCTATCTGTGCATTATCATGGCAAAACTAGCCTATGATTTCCAGAAATTCTTAATTCTATACTTATCAGTCAAGTGATGTACTCTCTGTCAGCTAAGTGATTTTGAAGATTTTGTATAAATTCAATGGCTGCCATATTGTACCTGGGAATTTAAATATACAATTTTGAATTAGCTCTACACATAGGCTCTGGACCAATTCCAATGGACTCAATTATAAATATCTTCTATCATACATATATTAAATGAAAGAAATTCGTTGGCTCTTCATCTCCATTCTCTCCTATCCCATTTTCAAAATAACATCCTATTCTATATAGATCAGTGTGTCATGAAGATATTAGATTGCCTTCTTTTCTAAGACCAAAATCAAGGAGAGATTCTGTGGTCTCCTTAATCATGATCTCATATTTAGAATACCTCACCATCTGTGATATTTCTGACTTTACAATTCATTTTTATGTTTCTTTCTACCAATCACTCAATTAAATAATACTCAAAGGTAAATAATATTTATTTGAAGCCTGAATCTACATGTCAGGAATTTATCTCTACTGGTTAAATTTAATTTTATTTCCTTAAAAATACAGTTTCTGTAAGACATTTCAAAACTTGGATGTTTCTATTATTTTTATTTTTGTTTTAAAAATAAACATGGGTTTGTATTTCCAGCTGGTTTCCTCACCTTTATTATCCTTTCTTCCCAATAAGCTTTATTCTGATCAATTGACTTGCATCCAAGTCACAATTTGGCTAGAGAAAATGGTCAATACAAAGCATTGTGTTTCAGTTGTTAAGACACAGATAAATTTTTTATGAATTGTGCCTTTAAAGGCCATAAAACTAATACAGTTAAAACTCTTCATCTTTACATTATAAATAGCTCACAATTACTGATAAGAAGTTAGTTGCTGGGGCTAAGGTGTAGCTCACTGACAGAGTGCTTGCCTAGCATGTGTGAGGCACTGGGTTTGATCTTTAGCACCACATAAAAATGAAGCAAATAAAATAAAGGCATGCTTTCCATCTACAACTACAATTTTTTTAAAAAACAAAAGGTAGTTGCTATTGCAACTTAAATTTTTATTGTGACATATTTGTGTCTGATGAATAACTAAATAGAAAATACACCCATGGCTAGGAGCTTATAGTTTCTTTGGTAAGACCCCAGTTCTCCTTATCTCTGCTAACTTCTGTTCTGCCAGTGGAGTATTGAAGCCTGGCTTAAAGTTTGGATCTTAGGTTAATATCTGTAAGCCTCAATTTTCAAAATATAAAAATTATGTTTAAAATACCCTTTTTTAAAAGACCAGAACAAAGTATGGCCAAAAACTTTATAATACAACAATGAAATCAATGATTGAAAACTTCACAGTGCTTATGGGAGGCCATGGACAGATGTACAAGGCACAGTTGCTTATCCCCTAATGGACTATACAAATGGGCCAGAACTACTTGCAGGAAAAAAAGGTTTATGTATTGGTGAAAAGATTGGATTAATTGGGTTAATACAGTCTTTCTGAATTTCTAAACTCAGTTGTTAGTTGTTCCAACTCAACTTGTTAGTTATACCAATTTTAGGAAGTAATTTAGCTCTTCTGTACTTGAATTTCCTCATGTTTAAAAAAGTGGTAAAAGTTATGAAACCTAAAGCAGATTGTTGTTATGATTAAATGTTATACTATAGATAAAAGACTAGGAAAAGCAACTGGCACAATTTAAGCACTCAATAAACATTAACCAATAGTATAATGGTGGTGATACTAGTAATTATAATAGTAGTTATATTAGTAGCAATAATAGTATTTTTTTTTTTACTAATAGTTGTAGTAGCAGTATAACAGCCTTAGAGCTATTGTAGTAAGTTTCCTTCAGCCATGCATCAAAAATTGAGGTAATATCTTGTAATTCTGTGTTAATAATTAGGATACTTGTTTTAATAAAACACCTCCCTGAGTAATTACAGAGATTGTTATTTATTTTTTAAGTAGAGAGAACTGAAAGGAATCAGGTATATGTCAAAGGAGAGTTCCAATTATATTTCATTGTTGTAGTGTTGGTTATTATTTTGTGGTTACTTTTGTCCAGAAAATTAAAAAAAATAAATGAATTTTAACCTCTTGAAAAAAAATCATGAATGGTGGTGGCCAGCAATGTTGTCTATGGTAGCACTGATGATAAAAGCAGAAATAAAGTCTTGGGGGTGTTCAACTATAGATAGTCGTGCATCTATATTGTCTAAGCTGTGGTTTAACAATATAAGGTAAAATACTTTTTAAGAAGAGGAAATGAGTAACTAAATAACCCAAATAGTAGGAGAGTTGGTAAATAGAAGGTGGAACAGATTAAATTTTGGAGAGAGAAAAACTAGATATAGTCTTTTAATAAAATAAATGTTTATATTGTGGTAACTATCTCTAGAGTTTTAACTGAGACAGAATTATCCTCAAAGGTTGGGACTCTCCAAGATAAAAAGTAAGCAGAATATTCTGATTTTTCATGGTAATTTCTTTTCTCACTGAAATCTACACTGCAGAACTCTTTGCTACACTACAGCAAAGAGCTCTGCAAATTGTGTATCTTCATTACTACTATATTGATTAGAGTTAGAGATAATTGATTACTCTCTCAAGGTTTAAACTGGCCTTTCACATAGGCAGAGTATACATTTGACTTTTTCAATGGTTTTGAGGCCTTGGTACAGCAGAGTCTACCTGGAAAGTTTACTGAAAATATACATCCCTGGGCCTTTACCATTAGAAATTCTGTTTACAGGAGTAGGTTTGGGGTGAGGAGGATCTTAGGACTCTGTATTTTTCTTTAACCAGTTCTCTATGCAAGTCTGATGATGGTAATCCATAGACAACATTTTTAGATGCAATGACATACATGATCTCAAGAGTGCCTTGAAATTCCCTAGGTGTCCCAAAGTTTTCATATAATTGCAGTAACCCTCTGAAATTTTACTATTGTTGCAATGCTTTTTCTCTCTCTGATGGTACATTTCCTCTGGAGAATGATTCAGAATTCCCGGTTTTTTTCCAATTGTCTCCATGAAACTTTGTCTCATTTTTCTTCATTATGAATCATACCACTGTTATTCATGAGTATATAACATATCCTTGGGTGTGTTAGGGAGAAAAATATTATTTACATTAATTATACCACAAATTTTTGAGCACTTATTACTTGTCAAGTATTGTGATAAACAACTAACATCATATGTGATAAAAGATATTGTTATTTCCTTTTGACAGATAAGGAAACTTAGGATTTAAGAAGTTAAGGGCTTGTGCAAGTTATACATTTTTAATTGATATAGCAGTGATTATAGTACACAACACTGTAAATACGCAGATTCTGGGCTCTTAACTACATTGCAAGAGAGTTTTGGACATACATTCCAGTGGGATAAGCAATCCCTCTCTAAGAGCCTCATATAAAGGGCAATGAACCCTGAGAAGATGAGCACAATGCATCACTGACACCTCAGGGACCCGACATAGCAAGAAAGTCGGCCCTGCCAGGTTATTATCTTTTGTAAATAGTGAGTCTTTTCTGCTTGTCTGCACAGGGTGAACAAGTGAAGGGCAAGACTTGATAGGGAAGAAATAAATGTTCTAATTCAATTTCTCTGAAGTTTACATCAAAATTAAAACTTCAACTTCAAAGCAATGAGTGTAGGTGACTGAGAATTTTTCAGACACACTATAATTCCTTAAGCAGCTGTGGGAAGAGTGAAATATAACTGAGTAAAAATGTCTTTCTGTGGCCCTGTTTGGAAAGAAGATTTGGGTCTGGAGATGTCCCCTGCACTGATCTGCATGGAAGACAACTAACAATAGGAATCCACCAGGCAACTGTTGAAGGACAGATACCCAGGTTTCCCAGGTGTGTGCCACACATCCTTCCAGTTTCAATATGGTCAAAAGGTATTAAAAATAAAACCTTATTTAAATGGAATGAGGTTGCTCTCATTGATGGAGTCCCCTCCAATAATGGTCAGAAAACTCTGTTTGGCTTCAGTATTTACTGTAGAACTAATTCAAGAATATTAACTGCATTTCTTTGCTAAGAATGATACAGTAAATATAACACTCTTTTCTGAGTAAGAATATCATAGGGCATATGCATGTTGATACTAAACATGTGGCCAATGTTTATAGATGAGCCAATGGAAGTGTACCCAATCAATGAAGAGTTTAGAGTAGTGCCAGGAATGCAATATAACTACCCAGATAGACAAGAAAATACCTACTCAGGACCTGAGTTTACAACAGTCCACAGTATATTCACATACTAGCAGGCTTAGAAAAATGATCTTATTAAATGGCAAGTGGAAGTACAACACTTGAAGTTGGAATATTTAGCCTATATCATAGATAGATATTGATTTATAACTTCAAAGTATCATTCATTATTTTAAAATAAAGTTGTCATAAAGTTTAGAATATTTGTATTCACATGGCTATTGTCACCAAATCCTGTCATTTAGGAACCACATGTCTGATACTAGATGTTTGACTTAGGTCACAGTAGAGATTTGACTTGGACTTTTGGCAGTCCCGAAACTACTAATACCATGGTGACTCATGGAAACTGACTAAATATATAATGCACTGTAAATGAGCATGAGCTTTGGGGGCTGGGGTGGAATGTTATGGTTTATATATGAGGTATCTCCCAAAAGTTTGTGTGTGAGACAGTGCAAAAAACTTTAGGGGAGAAATGATTGAGTTACGTGACATTTGACCTGATCAGTATATTAATCCCCTGATAAGGATTAACTGGGTGGTAACTATAGGAAGGTAGGGTGTGGCTAGAAGAGATGGGTCCCTTTGTGGGAATGCCTTTGGGGCATACCTTTGTGAGCTAAGCTTAGTGTCTGTCACTGTTTCTCTTTCTCCAGCCCCCTCTCAGGACATGGGTGGTTATGTCCTAAGTCACTTTCCTAAATCACACTTTTCTGCCATGATATTCTGCCACACTTAGGCCCAGAGCAATGGGGCTGGCCATCTCTGTACTAAGCCCTCTGAAACCATGAGCCACCACTACAAACTTTTCCTTCTCTAAAATTGTTTGTGTTGGGTCTTTGGTAATAGCAGCAAAAAAAGCTGACTGAAACACAAAAACTTCATTTTCTTTATATTTAGATGTGTATAATAAAAGGAACTACCTCTCACAATAAAGTTATTGAGAGGACCAAAGGAAGGAATGGACATGAAGTTCTTAACTCAATGGCCAACTTACAGTAAGTCTTCAATAAGTCCGATCTATTGTTCATATTATAAAAACCCTGACTTGGTAAAGCTTCTTGTTTGAAATAACAATAATATCTGATGCTCCAATGATCCTGGCTCACCTCCAGGAAGTATCAGCAAAACCAAAAGTTGGTAACCACTATGAAGACCAAAACCAACAGCCCACTTCAAATGTCCTTGGAGACATTAAAAAAACATTACTTTAAAATGGAAATAATAACCGTCACCAGATGCTGATTTAAGTACTTCTACTTGAAGAAAAGCAAACTCAATGTCTGGGCTGATTATTAGGAGATGCATGGCTCCTTTTTAATCTCACCACCTCCCTGACTCAACACTGATTCAAGGGTTATATAAACCAGAAAATCAGGAACCAGCCCTCTATTGCACAAGTATTAGGTGTTAAATTATTTTGGTGAACTATTTAGCTCAGACCCTCAAAAATAAAGCTGTAGTGAAAGTATTAATTACTTAAGATAGGCAATGCAACATTAAGGCCCAAACCTGGCTGATTTGGTTGGTTGAGATACAAAAGTCATTTTTAGATCAAGACAGTGTATTATTTATGCACAGAACAAAGGCAAGAGTAGCTAAAGGTGCCAGGATCCTATGATTGCTATCTCACACACTGAAAAGAATACTGAAAGAAATGGGGCCAAGTGAGTCCAACACAAATTGTGGGATTCCTTACTATTGAAGAGCCAACTGTTGACTACAGCTAAGAGGTGTTTACAGTCTGTAGCTCAATTATAATGGGGACAAGAAAAAAAAAGCCCAATAGTGCATCAAAACATAGAAATTGATGAGAAATTGTTTCATGATAGCTTTGCAGGATAGGTAGATAGGTGAGTAAGAAGAGGTGGCAGCTATTCACAGGCCACCTATCCTCTCTTGTTCCAGGAGGATCACAAGATGTTGACCAAGGTGCACATAAGCTTCCTTATAAACCTCATCCTATTTGGTCTATATGGGTAACTAAGATTTTCAGGACACCAGATTCCCAAGCATATCCCAACAGGAGGTAGGCAATTAAGCCTCAATCCAGCAGAGCCACATCAAGCAAAGTAAAAACACAAAATTAGATCACATATTATCGATATTGACCTGTTCTCAAGGGTAGATACAAGAAAGGATTCTACTGACACTATCCAAGGGAGGGTTGCTTCTTTTTGGCTGCATTTATATAATAAATGTGGAATTTAAGTTTTCCTGACATAGAAATAAGGGAGTACACAGAAGGGATTTGTGCACAAGCATTCTTCAAACTTGGTGTTTGCATTATGTGCTACTATGCTAATTGCTGTGTGATTCATAGATATTTGACCATTACTCTATAGTATTTCTTTAGAAACAATTTAGTAACATTGTCCAAATTAATATTGGGAGATGAAAAAATAAGCCACATGCTTTTTGATTGGAAAATGATGATCTTAAGGATCATTATTTATTTCATGATAAGGAATTCTAGCAGAGCTATGCCAAATAAAAAATACCCTAGTCTTACATATAGACTATAAAAATACCATCAGACCAGTAAGAGGGAAACTTATAAGTTTAAAAAGATAAATATACTTCTAAAAGTTATTTATTGTAGAAAACAGAAGAAATTGATCTTAAATTACTTCTTATTCTCAATAAGATACAAAAGCACATGGCTTCTATGAAGCAGAAATTTTAAAATAATAACATACTTATATAAGATGTTGATCAAGAAAAAAAAAGCTGGGTACGGTGGCACATGCCTGTAACCCAAGTGACTGAGGAGCTGAGATGGTAGGATTGCAAGTACAAAGCCAGTTTTAGCAACAGCAAGGCACTAAGCAACTCAATGAGACTCTGTCTCTAAAATAAAAAATAGGGCTGGGGATGAGGCTCAGAAGTCGAGTGCCATTGAGTACAATCCCCAGGACCACCCACCCACAAAAGTGGCCATAGTAAACGAGATGAATGTTGCTATCATCTTAATGTATCCCCCAAATTCATGTATTAGATATTTGATCCACAGTATACCAATGTTGAGAAGTGGGACCTTTTGGGAGGTATTTAGGTCATGAGGGCTCTATTTTCCTAAAGGGACTAATACCACTGTGGAAAAGGCTTTCAGGAATAGGCTTGCTCTCTTTTGCCCTTTTTCCTTTCACTACATGAGGACACAGTTACGAAAGCCCTCATTAGATTATGGCAACTTGATGTTAGACTTTCTAGCCTCCAGAATTGTAAAATAATACATTTCTGCTCTTCAATATATGATATGGCAATATGGCAATATATTGCCCAGTCTAAGGTTCTCTGTCATAGCATCGTGAATGGACTAAGGCAAAGCTAAAAGAGATTTAACCAGAGATTCAAATATAGGCATTATATTTTGAAACTATAAAACATAAATGTGAGAAACTTAAATATATGAAAATTAATTAAATGAATAATATATAATTCCTTAAAATGAATAATTCCCTTAATTGATTAACTATAAATATTAATTAGTGGAGAATCAAAATACCTGAGACGATCAATAACCAAAGGAGAAATGGAAAAGTTGTGAAACAATTGTCATCAAAAATGTTTCCAGGCCCAGATGGAGAGTTCTATAACTTTTAAATTATATATTATTTCTATAATATTAAAATTATTTTATACTATAAATAAATATTGGAAGTTTCTCAATTAATGTCAAGAAATTTAGATATAACAATGCCAAAATTTAACAAATACAGTAGAAAATACAATGTATAAAACAATTGCACTTATGAATATATATATATATATATATATATATATATATATATATATCAAAAAAACTATAAAATACTAGCAAATAGTGTTTCTGCTTTGTATTTATCCAAAGAAAGTAGCTGTGGCTTATAGTTGGGCATGTGTTAATAGAATACACACCAACACTGTGATATAGCAGAAAATGCAACATGAAAATTCATTTGATAAAATTCAACACCAGTTTCTAACTTTTAAAAAAATGTTGCTAAGGTGTTGATTAATATAATACACACAAAAACAAAGAAAAATTATTGGGAAGAAAATAAAAAATATTATTCTTTTTGGATAATGATTGTTTATCTAGAAATCTAAAAGGAATAAACTGAATAAGTGTTAGATTCAGATGGGCCAAGGTTCACTATTGAGGCCAGTGTCCAAATAATTATTCAAAATTATCAATGGTTAATATATATAAAAGGATTCCTTACAAATAATAAGTAAAAAAAACCTGAACACCCTGTAGAAATTTGGGTAAAAAACACAAATAGAACATCCATAAAGTAAATACAAAAATTATATGAAAATGTAAAATACTCAACCTTTTTATCTGAAACAAATTAAATCAAGATATCCTTTTAAAATCTGTGGAACTTGCAAATATATAAAAGAATGTTGGTGTCTAGTCCTGGTGTAAGTGGAGGACATCAGGAAAAGACCTCACTTGATGGTAGAAGTACAAACCACTTAAAACCTATCTAGAGGGCAAAGTGTCACTGTGAAGCAAAAAATCAAAATCTGCATAATCTGTAAACTAAAACTTGTACAAAATTTTAGCTCTTTTAGCACTCTAATATTTTAGTCAAAAGCTTCAATAATATACATAAAATCTAACCTAAAATTTCAACCCATGCAATTAATTATACACTAACATTTATGTACAAACATTAATGAACAGATTTAAATGTGAAAAACTGAAATTTATTCAATGGTTCAACAAAAAGGAATTTATAAAATAAATTATAAAGTCACAGTTGCCTCTGAGTTTTTCTCTGCTGATATTGCTAAACCACCTTTTTGGTTGCCATATTTTTTCCTTAGACTACATTTACATAGTGAGTTTACATTTGACTTTTTTCCTGGTCTTCAAGGAATTCCATTTCATACACATAAAGAGATGTGGATACAATCCCTGACTATATCCAACATGTTCTGTAAGTACCCTAACATCATCTATAAATGGACTAAGTAAAGGTAAAGGGGATTTATTTGCTTTTGTACAGACTTCAACTACAGTCTGGTATAAATCCCAATGTTGTTAATCTCCTTTTACTTGATTTATTTTTATAACATGAAAATTTTTAAAAATCCTAATAATCTGAGTGCTTTACATTAACTATCTTCTAGTTAAACAAGATTTTTTCAGCTGTGCCTATCTCAAGTTTTTCTCCACTTAGTTGTTATAGTCTGTATTGAATTATGTGTAGACATTGGTTGTGTTCTAATATCAATCGGATTTAATGTTCCAGTCCTATTGCTTCCATAACATCTGTCAGCTTACTTTTATTTATCACTGATCTCTGTTTGCTAAGGCCTCATGTCATTTTCCTTGCTTGCTCTCAGAGCAGTCAAGATTGCAATCCCTTTTTTTTTTTGATAAACAGAAAGTTAAAGCTCCATCCACCTATGCTCTATGTTTGTATATGTGAAAACTACAATTTTGCTTTCCCAACCAAAAGGTTTCTCTTCACCTAACCACCTCCCTCAACCTCTCTAGTTTTTCTTTTCCTCGAGTGAAATGGTTTGAAGCTGTTTTCCTCCCACCTGATCAATAGTTTAGCTTGGTGTTATATAAAATAAAGTTTGCATTCAATTGTTTCCATAGCAACCATCACAAATAGGATTAAATATAAAACTACTTTCTGATATGAGTGCTTTCTGATAAAAGCCTTAGAGTTGCCAAACTAAGCTTTCTAGAACAAAACTTTTAAAAGCATGCTTCAACAAAATTTAGCAAGGTTATACAACAAGAAAAGAAGTTCACCACATGCTGTCCAAATGCAAATTACTTTAAAGGTTTTTGTATTTTAGTACTTTAATCTAGGAAAGAGTTTATAGTTGAGAGCAGATGAAGTTATTCCTACTTTACAGAGAATATTGAGTCCACTCAACATGAACTCCTGAAAACTGCCTTGCTTCCATTTTATATTACCTATATCTACCTATAATTTTTTCTTCCTTTCTGTCTTGAAAGAAGTATCCCTCCAACATTCCAAGACTAAGCTTTATGCAGGTGTAATCTTGTTGTCATCTCTTCCTCTCTTCTGGCAGCTCATATCACTGATCATCTCTATCTTCTTTATTTCCCTTTCTGCTGATTTCTTCTAGTTAGTCAACAGATACTTGCCAATCTTCCTGTATACAATACCTTTCTTTATCCCTGTTTCTTTTTCAAGCTACAGTTCCATCTTTCTACTTCAAAATTCACTTGAATTCTGCATCTGTTGACTCCATTTTTTTTACATCAAAATCACTTGATAACTTGCAATCCAGCATCTAGTTCCATTGTTCTCCTGGATTTAGACTCTATGAAAATAATCATATTTAATAAATCTAATGATGACTTCCTAGTTCTCGTTTTATTTTTTCTTGAGAGCTTTCTCTCCTGGCTTCTGTAACACTTAATATTCTTATTCTTCTGCATTCCTGACTATATCTTTCAATGTTCATTTTACTGTCATTCCATTATTCTACACATTTGTTAAGGTGTTTCCTTTTAATTTCCTATTTTTTCAATCTACATCTCCACATCTTACCATTTATCATGGCTTCAAAATCTCCCAGTGATTTGAGAGGCTGAGGCAGAGAACTACAAATTTGAGGCCATCATTGGCAATTTAGTGAAACCCTATCTCAAAATAAAAAGGGCTGGGGGTGTAGCTCAGTGTTAAAGAACCCCCAAGTTCAATCACCATCACTGCAAAAAAAAAATCTCCATAATCTATCTTTGTATTCCTGACCTCTTTGCTGAGTTTCAGACAAGTATATCCAAACACTTGTACCTAGATAGATCAATATATTTATCCCACAGGCACCACAATCTCAACATTTACATACCAGAATTCATCATTGATCTACTTACCACATGTACAAAATCTGCTATGTTCCCATTTTTCCTTTTATAGGACAGTGCCATTACCACCCTCCAGATACTTAAGCTAAAAATTCTTGAGTTATCTTCAATTTACCCTGTTACTCTTTCATGTACAATCTGTAACCAAACATATTAATTCAACCATGGACACATATCTCAATTCTATCCTCTTCTGTTTCAAATAGGGTAGTTCACATCATTATCTCTTGGGTGGGAAACTTATAAAATGTTTTAATATCCTCTGTTTCTCAATTCATTCCCATAATACAGCCTATAAAACCATTGAGACCCACTGTCCTAAAGAAAATCAATAACTTATTCATTCAAAAGTATTGATAGCCTATTATGTTTAGTGCTTATCATACTTCACATTTCCAGTAGGTATTATTTGCACTGTAGTATATGTGAATGGTACCCACTGAAGTTATGCAGGTTTTAAACTGCTTGGGTGCAGGTATAAACTCTAATTATGTGCTTGGCATTATCCTAGACACTAAGAATATAAATTTAGCAGCAATCAGAAAAAAAATTTGTGACCTCTTGTACTTCTCAACCTGGTGGTAGCATAAGACAATAAATAAATGCATAGATCTGATCACATCATTTTTTAACCTCAAATACCATCTTAGGTTCCTTACACAAAATTAGTAACTTGACATGATATAAAAGTTCAAGTTCGAGGTTGGGGCTGAAGCTCAGTGGTAGAGTGCCTGCCTTGCATGTGTTAAGCACTGGGTTCAATTCTCAGTACCACATAAAAAATAAATAAATATATTGTATCCATCTACAACTAAAAAAATATTTTTTAAAAATCATGTTGACCAACTTTCAGCCTCAAATCTCTAGCTGTTGCTTTATTGTTCTCTTTAGTGTTGCAAATGAGTTAACTCAACTACTCCGATTTTGATGTCTTTCTAGTTAATTTTTCTGCCCAGATTTTGATAAGATGTCTTAATTTAAAAAAATTAGTTGTAGATGGACACAATATCTCTATTTTTATGTGGTGCTTAGGATTGTACCCAGCACCTTGCATATGCTAGGTGAGTGCTCTACCCTCAGCCACAAGCCCAGCCCTTAGTTTGTTTTTATAATTTAAAAAATACAACTATAATTAAAAAAATACAACTAAATCTAAAAAAAATTAAAAATAACAGGAAAGAGGGATGGTTTGTGGCTTAGTGGTAAAGTGCTTCCCTAGCACATGTGAGGCACTGGGCTCGATCCTAAACACCAGGTAAAATATAAATGAATAAAATAAAGTTTAAAAAGGAAGGAAATACTTTTTTGGATATTCCAGCATATGGTTACTTCTCCTACCTTCTTCTGCCTAAGGTTCCCTATGACCTAGTCTACCAAGCCTCTTCACCTCATTCTTCAAAATATACCTTTTCCTATACTGCTCTGTTGCTGTGTTTTCCCTTCCTTAAATATCCTTCTATTCCAATTCTGTTTGATTTCTAGATATTTAAAAACTTCTCTCAAATGTTCTCCTTTCCAAAAGGGTCCCCTAAAATCTTCATAATGAATATCTCCTATCCTTCCAATGTGCAATTTTATTGAGAAACAAAACATAGGCCTTAAAATGAAATAGACCCATATTTGAATGTAAATTGTTCAAATAATAACTAAGACTTTGGAACAGTGATTAAATGTTCCGAGCCTTAGTTTTCTGATCTGTATAATGGTGAGTATAATACATATATTGCATAATTTTTATAAAACATGTGTAACATAACAGATGTATAACAGTACAAAGTACAGAACAGGCACTCAATAAATCATAGCTATTAAAAAGTTAATTATGTTTGGATTTAAATTGCTCTCTAAGATACTTACTAAATCTATAGTCTTTACCAAGATTCCCAATCTTTCTAAATCTACTTAAAACTTGGTAACCACACATGGACATAAATCATAATGTTATGTATGTACATGGGAACATGACATGTGCATGTATGCATCTATTTCTACCACTGGAATATGGACTTAAGACAGGTAAAGTTTTTACTTATCATTCTGCTACTACCCCCACTGCTGTTCACAATACTTTAAACTTGGTTGACACTGAAGTGCTATTTGCTGCATCTCCATTTCTGTGTCCAACTCCTCCTCTCTTTTCCTCTTTTAAATTTATACAACAGCACTAATCACAGTATTCTTCACTGTGTCCTCATCACATCTGCCCCTACCAACACTTTCTTCACACTTTTGCCTAGAATATTATCAGATGTTTTCATGACAGAATGACCACATTCTCCAATTTACCACTGAAATGAACCTTACATCGGGACTTTCATGTAGCAAGAAATAAATATCTTGGTTAACTTGAAGTAAATCTAGACCATAAAAGTCTTCCAAGAGAGGTTTATCTGGAGTTAATAATAATGCAAGATTATCAGAAATTATAAAAGCATATTTGAATGGAACTGATCAATTTTGGGGGATCAAATAGTCTAAGCTGTGTAATGAATGAACTATTTCTTAAATTTGTTTTACAGTTTCACTGTAATAATAAATGCTCATGATGATTTTCACAAGAAAGGCTCAGAATTTTTTTGTAAGATTTGCAGTTTGATAAAGTGGTGTGCTACTAGGTTGCAACTTCATGAAGATACTGCGAGAACAAATTCATCAAACTAAGATATCAAGTTTAAGATAAGGAACAACAGTTAAAATTTGATTATACTATATTTCTTCTCCACTTTCTCTCTCATGATCTTTGATCAGAGAGTTTTATATTAAATTCACATCAGAAAGTCACAAAGGTGACAACTTCTCATTTGGGCTTTATACCTTATATATAGTCATAAACTGCTTTGCTAAGTCACTGTGCACAGATCCATTTAACTTACTAGCTTTGCACTGACAGATATGCTGACTTCTGGTAAAAACTGCCCAATGTATTTTGCTTCATGTTCTTTGGTTTTGTGTTAGATGATGAAAGTGCAGCACTAATGATTGTGCTTTGGTCAGCAATCAAGTTTTTCTTTACATCCATTATGTTCTCTTATAACAAAAACCCAGGAGTCCTTGAGATGAAAACAAAAAAGGTTATACTAAGGATTATAAATAGAGTAAAATAGAGTATTAGAAAATAAGAAAGTGGCCTTGAAAGTCTCATAGTAAATTCTTTCCAATCGTATTTATTTTTATTGGATCTGTGTGGAGGGTAGAAAGCCAAAATCCCAAGTAATTGGAGAGCAGTTATATAAATTTTAATATATGCATAAAACACTGTGAAAACATTGAAAATGACAAATCTTCATGGAAAATACCTCAAACACATTAAAATTCAAAGCAGAAAATAAAGCAGCATGTGTATAGAAAACATGTCTCCTGAATTCTCTATTTTTATTGTTTTCACATGGCAAGATGGATATTTCTTCTCACAATTTCTCAGAAACTCTTCCCAGGGATTAGGAAAGTTGGAGGCTTTGAAATGGAACTTTTATAACATCACCTGAGGCTGAAAAGACAGACACTATTTTACGCAATAAGGTGTAGGAGTTAATGCTAGAAGGAGGCTAATCTTTCTAGTGTAAAAGTCTTGGTTTGGTTTGGTCTTATTTTTCAAGAATATACATGAAGAATAGACTCCCTGAGGGCTTGTCTCTGTCCCTTCTTCCACACTCAAGATGCAAAGTTCTCAGTTGTCTTATAGATGAACTGAACAAAATACAAAAACTCACTGATTATTTCTATAATATGACTAGACAAAAAAGGGCTAGAAGTTGCTTTTGAATGACCAGGAACTTATGAGGGTTGGAGGAGATCAGGTATGACCGTAGTGTCAGCCACATGATACACTCCATACAACTTTAGAATTAAGGTCCCACATCCATGAATTTTAGGGACAATTTGAATAGAATGAAAAAGTTACACCTGAATATTCACCACCTGTAGATCCTGTAAGATAGATCATTTTATTTGAGATTAAAAATACATTAAACATTCTTTAATATCCCATACATTTTCTGTTTCCCTATTTGCTATGTTTTGGAAATGGATTTTCCCCACCAAAAATCATCTTGAAGCTTGGTTTCTAATGTAACAGTATTGAAAGGTGGCGGAGCTTTTAAGAGCTGGTGCCTAGTGGGAGGTAATTTGATCCTGTTTATCTTCGTGAAGACATTAATTCTGGTCTCTCAAAATGAGTTTGTTCCTCAGAGTGCAGCAGATTGTTATAAAAGAGTGAGACTGGCTCCTCCCCACACTGTCATCATGGTCTAGCATTAGTCCAGCACCCACCAGGGCCCTCTGGCTCTGCAGTCCCCAGTCTCCCAACCCCCCACTAGCCCCCATCCCAGCCCATCACTCACAGCTTCTCAATGGCTGGCAGATCACAGTGCCCAGCCTTGATACACTTGGTACAGAAAAGTTGGGTCCCCAATGTGGCTAGGCCCCAATTTATCCCACATGCCACTTAGATGCCAGACCATGCCCAGTCCAGCATGCAGTTTTGCAGCAGGCCTGCAGGTCCCAGTGCCTGGCCTTGATCCACCTGGCTGCTTTTCCACCAGATTCACCCAGTCCATCACACAACCTTCCCAGTAGTCCCCAGGAACCAGGACCAGAACCAGATTCACCTGCCACCCAGATGTGGCCAGCTGGTTTGCTGTCCACTGGCAACCCAGTGTCCCTGGCATGCCGCTTTGCCTCCAGGTCTGCAGCCTGGCCCACCCAAACTAATCTCTCAAGAAGGGGAATTAGGAAGTCTTAAACCCCAACCTTCTACACAGTGAGCAACACAATATAAAGGAAAGACATACAACCCATTGTCCATACTGCCATGCTTAGATCATACCTCAAGAAGAAACAAAAAGAAAACCAGGTGAACATAAACAATAAATGTATATACTGCCTATATTGTCTACCATAGTGGATATGACTCCTTAATTTCTTAACATTTCACCAACATTTTTCTTTGTTGTTATTGTTGTTGTAACTTGTTTGTTGTGGCAGTATTTCTGATTTGCTTTTTGATTTTGGGTTTCCATATTGGATTCTTGTTTTATTTGAATGTGTATTGACTGATTCAAGGAATCCTACACATATTCACATTTGTTTCTCTCTATTCATTTCTAGCCTTGTTTTTTTTCTTTTTTCTTCTTTCCTTCTTTTTTTCCCCACAGAAGGTGTGATTTTCCCATGCTGCATATTTTGAGGGTTAGGGTTTATGATTAGCTGATTTTGATTTTGTTTTGTATCATCTTTATCACTACTCAATCCCCTTGTCTCCCTCTTATTTCTCTATCCATGACACCCAAATTCTACTCTCTCTTGCTCCTCCTTTTTATTCTTTTATTTTTTAATCACCTTTCAAACTAATATCATATCCTAAGTTTACACTGCATCTGCCTTATTTACCCTTTGAAATTGCAAACACTTTTCTACCTTCCTATCTCTTATTCTTTATACATACTCAACTATATACTTATCACTTCTTAATACTAATTGAAGTATATAATGTTTACCACTACCACCAGTGTCACATCAATAATTAATACAGCAGAAGGCATAGACAATACCAATTGCTTGATTTTAAGCCAGACATAATACAGGACTATGTATTGTTTTTGCTGGTGGGAATTGCTGATCCCACTATACCTATGTATATCATACCAATTAAAACTAGACAACAAAATAGGGACTAAGGGCCTAGTCTACTGCCATATATTATTCCATACTTTGTTGGTATCATTCCCCCTCCCCCCAATCTTTGAGACACTAGTAACATAGAGGAACATTATATAAAGGAAAGACATACAACCCATTGTCCATACTGCCATGTATGAAAATGTACATAAGGTAGAAAATCTACAACAATCAGATTCACCCAGATAGATGGGTAGAACACACAAAGAATATGAAAAAGCAAGGGAACAAACTATACCAAATAACCCATTCTACTTTAACAGTAGAATCCATTGACACCACACTGGAAGAAATATCAGATATGGAATTCAGAAAGTTTATGGTTAGACTGATCAATGAGGTGAAAGATGACATAAGAAATGAAATCAGAGAGAAAATACAAGAAGTAAAAGATTATATCAACAAGGAGATAGAGATTGTGAAGAAGAATCAGTCAGGAAACCTTAAAATGAAGGAATCAATAAACCAAATTAAAAAAAAATTCAATTGAAAGTTCAGCAATAGATTAGACCACTTGGAAGACATAGTTTCAGGCAATGAAGACAAAATATATAATCTAGAAAATACAGCTCACCATGGAGAAAAGATGTTAAGAGACCATGAAAAGAACTTCCAAGAATTATAGGATAACATGAAAAGACCAAACTTAAGATTTATCAGCATAGATGTAGGCTCAGAAACACAAATCAAAGGAATACACAATGAAATAATATCTTAAAATTTCCCAGTCCTTAAGAATGAAATGGAAAACCAAATACAGAACACTTATAGGACCCCAAATGTACAAAATTACAACAGAGCCACATCAAGGAATATTATGAAAATAGCTAACATACAGAATATGATTTTAAAGGCCACCAGAGAAAAGTGATGGGTAACATTTAGAGGGGGATAAATACAGATCTCAATTTCTCAACCCAGATTCTCAAAGCTAGGTGGTCTTAGAATAATATATACCAAGCTCAAAAAGAAAATGGTTGCCAGCCATAAATACTATAACCAGCAAAATTAAGCTTCAGAATTGATGATGAAATAAAAACCTTCCAGGATAAACAAAAGTTAAAAGAATTTACAACTAGAAAGCCTGCACCACAAAACAAATAATAAAAGTTTCATGAAAGAAATGAAAAACAAAAGTGAAACCAGCAAATGGAGGAGCTATGCTAAAATAATAATCAAAGGATAAACTATTTCAAATTAAAAATCATAAATAAATCAAAATGACAGGGAATAAAAATCATCAATAATATTAAATGTTAATGGTCTAAACTCATCAATCAAAAGATAAAGATTGGCAGATTGAATTGAAAAAACAGGACCCAACTATATGCTGTCTCCAAGAGACTCACTTCAAAAGCAAAATCATCCACAACTGAAGGTAAAAGGATGGGAATAAAACATACCATTCACATGGATCTTGTAAACAAACAGGGGTTTCTATTCTCAGATAAAGTGGACTTCAAGCCAAAGTTAATCAGAAGGGACCAAGGAGGTCATTTCATACTGCTTAAGGGTGTTATATATCAACAAGACATAACAATAATAGATATTTATGACCCAAACAGTGGAGCACCTATGCACATCAAACAAAGCCTTCTCAAGAATCAAATAGACCACAGCAAAATAATATTTGGTGATTTTAACACGCCTCTCTTATCACTGGATATATCTTCCAAACAAAAACTAAGAAACTATATAACTAATGAATACAATTAATAATTTAGACTTAACAAACATATGTAGAATATTTCATCCAACAAGGACTGAATATACTTTTTTTAAGTGGTACATGAATCCTTCTCTAAAATAGACAATATCTTAGGCCAGAAAGCAACGCTTAGCAGATATTTAAAAAATAGAGATGATACCTTGCATTCTAACAGGTCATGATGGAATAAAATTAGAAATCATTGATAAAACAAAAAAATAGAAGTTACTCTCACACTGGATAATATGCTATTGAATTAACTGAATAATATGCTATTGAATGAACAATGGATAGTAGAAGAAATCAGGAATTAAATAAAAAAATATTTATTGGTAAATGAGAATTGTGACACAACTTATCAATATCTCTGGGACACTATAAAGGCAGTTCTAAGAGAAAAGTTTGTTGCACTGAGTGCATTCTATAAAAGAATAGGTAGTCACCAAATAAATAAACTAAAATTACATCTCAAAGCCCTAGAGAAAGAACAAATCCACAATAGATGCAGAAGGTAAGAAATAATTAAAACCAGAGCCAAAATCAATGAAATTGAATTTTTAAAAAGTAGATAAAAAGTTCTTCGAAAAAATTAACAAAATTGATAAACCCTTAGCCAAGCTAACAAAGAAAAAGAGAGAGAAATGTCAAATCAATAAATTTGTGCTAAAAAAGGAAATATCATCATGGACACTACTGAAATACAGAAGATAGTCAAACTATTTTGAAAATCTAAACTCCAATAACAGAGAATCATGATGATATTCACAAATTTCTAGAAACATATGACCTATCAAAGTTGAACCAAGAAGACATAGAAAATTTAAATAGATCAATTTCTAGCCATTAAATTGAATACACCATTAAAACCCTAGCAACAAAGAAAAGCCCAGGACCACATGGATTCTCAGCCAAGTTCTATAAGAATTTCAAAGAAGTACTTACACCAATACTCCTCAAAATATTCTATGAAATATAAAAGGAAAGAAACCCTTCCAAACTCATTCTTTGAGGCTAGTATCACCCTGATACCAAAACCAGACAAAGACACATCAAGAAAAGAAAACTAGACCAATATCCCTAATGAACATAGATTCAAATATTCATAATAAAATCTGGGGGAAAATCTCATAAAAAAACATATTAAAAAGATAGTGCACTGTAATCAAGTCAGTTCATCTCAGGAATGCCAAGGTGGTTCAACATGCAGAAATTAATAAATGTAATTCATCACATCAACAGACTTAAAGACAAGCATCACATGATTATCTCAATAGATGCAGAAAAGACATTTGAAAAAAAATTGAGCATCCATTCATTTTGAAAACACTAAAAAATCTAGGAATAATAGGAGCATACATGAGCATTATAAAAGTTATATATGCTAATTCCAAGGCCAACATCATTATAAATGGGGAAAATTTGGAAGCATTCCCTCTAAAAACTTGAACAAGAGAGGAATAGTCTCTTCTACCACTTCTATTCAACATAATAGTCCTTGACATCCTAGCCAGGAATGTCAATAGTCCTTGACATCCTAGGAAAAAAGAAAGATTAAAGGGATATGAATAGGAAATAAGAGCTCAAACTATCCCTATTTGATGATGACATGATTCTATATTTAGAAGATGCAAATACTCCAGCAAAAAGCTTCTTGAACTCAAATTCAGCAAAGTAGCAGTAAATAAAATTAAAACCCACAAATCGATTGCATTCCTATACACCAATTACAAATAAACTGAAAGAGAAGTCAGAAAAACTTCCATTTGCAAAAGTCTCAAAACAAATGAAATATTTGGGACTCAATCTAACAAAAGAGATGAAAGAATTCTATAATGAAAACTACAGAACACTAAAGAAAGAAATTTAAGAAGACCTTAGAAAATAAAACATTTCACATGTTCTTAGATAGGTAGAATTAACATTGTCAAAATGGCCATACTACCAAAAGTGCTATACATATTCAATGCAATTACTATTAAGTTTCCAATTATGTTATTAATAGAAACAGAAAAAGTAGTCATAAAATTCATATGGAAAAATAAGAGGCCCACAATAGAGCAATCCTTAGAGAGAAAAGTGACACAGCAGGCATCACAATAACAGACTTTAAATTATAATACAGAGGCATTGTAACAAAAACAGCATGATATTGACACAAAAACAGATACATAGACCAATGGTACAAAAATAGAAGACACAGAGATAAACCCACATAAATACACTTAGCTTATACTATATGAAGGCACCAAAAACATACACAGGAGAAAAGATAGCCTCTTCAACAAATGGTGCTAGGAAAACTGGAAATCCATATGGAGCAAACTGAAATTAAACCCCTATCTCTCACCATGCACAAAAAATCAACTAAAAGTGGATTCGGGACTTAAGCATTAGAACAGAGACCCTCTGTCTAATAGAATAGAAAGTAGGCCCAACTCTCCACCACGTTGGCTTAGGAACTGACTTCCTTAACAAGACTCCTAAAACACAAGAAGTAAAATCAAGAGTCAGTAAATGGGATGGCATCAAACTAAAAAGCTTCTTCACAGCAAAGGAAACAATCATGAACATGAACAGAGGTCTACAGAATGAGAGAAAGTCTTTACCACCTGCACCAGTGAGCATTAATCTCCAGGATATACATAGAACTCAAAAAATTTAACACCAAAAAAAAAAAAAAAACCAAATAACCCAATCAATAAGTAAGCAAAGAAACTGAACAGGCACTCCCAGAAGAAATACCAATGGCCAAAATTTTATGAAAAAAAATACTCAACATCTCTAGCAATTAGGGAAATGCAAATTAAAACTATACTGAGACTCCACTCCCTCCAGTCAGAATGGAAATTATTGAGAATACAAGTTAAAATAAATATTGGAAAGGATGTGGGGAAAAGGTTCTCTCATACATTGCTGGTGGGATTGCAAACTGATGCAGCCACTCTGGAAAGCACTATAGAGATTACGCCAAAAACTGGGAATGAAACCATCATTTGACCCAGTCATCCTAGTCCAGGGCCACCCAAAGGACATAAAATTAGCATATTACAGTGATGCAGCCACATAAATGTTTATAGCAGCTTACTCACTTCCCAATAGTCAAGCTTTGGAACCAACCTAGGTACCTTTCTACAGAAGAATGGCAAAAAATGTGGTATATCTACACAATGGAATATTACACAGCTTTAAAGAAGAATAAAATTATGGCATCTGTCATGGGTGGAACTGGAGAATATAATGTTAAGTGAAATAAGTCAGTCCCCTAAAACCAAAGGTTGAACGTTCTCTCTGATATGTGGATGCTGATCTATAAAAAGGGTGGGAGGTAGGGGAAGTATAGAAGTTAATTAGATTAGACAAAGGGGAATGAAGGGAAGGGAAGGGGGATGAGAATAGGAAAGAAAGTAAATTGGACAGAACTTCCACATGCTCATACATGAATACATGACCAGTGTAACTCCACATCATGTTCAACCACAAGAATAGGATCAATTTGGGTATAAACCTAGGAATGGAATGACAGAGTCAAATGGTGGTATAATGAGTATTGCCCATCATAATGAGTTGCACTCCATGTATGTACAAAATGTCAAAATGCACCCTACTGTCACATATATCCAAAAATAAAAAAATAAAGTGTCCAATTATAGCTCTTATTCCAAAGCCAGGGCTTTTTGTGCTATACTAAACTTTCATATAAAATAATGGAGAGCCAGGCATGGTAGTGCATGCATGTGATTTCAATGGCTTGAAAGGCTGACACAGGAGGACTTAAAATTGAAAGCCATCCTCAAGCCTCAGCAACTTAGGAAGGCTCTGAGCAACTTAGCAAGATCCTGTCTCAAAATAAAAAAAATTAAAATTAAAAAGTTCTGGGGATATGGCTCTGTGGTAAAGTGCCTCTGAGTCCAATACCTGGTATCAATAAAAATTAATTAACTAATTAATTAACAAGTTAAGTTTTAAAACAGTAAATATCAGTGGGAAGGATTTAGGGAGGTGAATCCTATTATACAGAGGCACTGGAGATCCCTAAGAAGTTGGAGAGTGGAAGGGAATATAGATGTCAGAATAGAAGGAGTGTCTAAGTAATTCCCTCTTATTAATCAATTCATTTTGACGTAACACACCCTGTAATGATTCTGTGGGTCAAACTAAAATCTGATATTTCTGTTTTATAAAATGGCTTTGAACTTTGGGTTCTATGAGCACAAAGAGACTATCCTATAATGGTTTAAGATGCACTCTTTGGTTGTTGGTTTTTCAGCTTTGCCCAAAGCAATTAATTCTACTTGTTCAGGGGTTGCGTCAGAGTGATATTTATTAGGGAACAAACTATTTTTTTTCTTTCTCAATAAAGGAAGAAACTGAGAAGAAAATCTACAAATAAGGTTCTTGATCACACTGTTATAAATTAATTTTTTAAAAAACTGAAAATTTGGTTATTATTTGCAAAGTAATGTTTTGATCTCCACTTGAGGCAAATTCTTATCCACTAAACTATGAAATTAATGGGATAAAATCTTTGCCACATGCACTTCATAGCATTAATCTCTAGAATATATAAAGAACTCAAAAAACTTAACACCAAAATCCCAAATAACCCAATCATAAATGAGCAAAGGAACTGAATAGCCACTTCATGGAAGAAGAAATACAATTGATCAACACATATGAAAAATGTTCATCATCTCCTGTGATTAGAGAGCAGTGCAAATTCAAATTACATGGATATATCATCCTATTCCAGTCAGAATGGCAATTATCAAAAATACAAAAAACAATTAATGTTGGTGAGGATGGGGGTGGAAGGCACACTCATACATCACTGGTGGAATAGCAAGTTTGTGTCAACCCGTCTGGAAAGCAGTACGGAGATTCCTCAGAAAACTAGGGATGTAACCACCATTTGACCTAGTCATCCCACTTCTAGGTTTATACCCAAAGGACTAAAAATCAGCATACTACAGTGAAACATCCACATATATGTTTATAGCAGCTCAATTCACAATAGCCAAGCTATGGAACCAATCTAGATACTCTTCAACAGATGACTGGATAAAGAAAATATGGCATATATACACAATGGAATATTACTCAGCTATAAAGAAGAATGAAATCATGGCATTTGCTGCTAAATGGATGTAATTAGAAATTATAATGCTAAGTGAAATAAGCCAATTCCAAAAAATCAAAGTCCTAGTGTTTTCTCTGATATATGGGTTCTGACACACAGTAATGGGGGCGGAGAAGAGAAGTTCATTGACTTACACAAAGGGTAATAAAGCAAGGTAAAGGGGATAGGAATAAGAAAGATAGTAGAATGAACTGAATATAACTTTCCTAGTTTCATATATGAATACATGACCAGTAAACGTCCATATCATGTTAAACCACAAGAATGCAATCCTAATTAGAATAAGTTATACTCCATATATGTGTAATATGTGAAAATATACTCTACTGTCATATAGATATAAAAAGAAATTAAAAGTGTAAAAGCCTCTATGAAATATAACTTTTTGTTTAAATCAACTTTTTAAGATATAATTTACAAAACAACCAATTCACCCATTTAAAATGTGCAATTTAATTGCTTTTACCTTGCAAGAGTTCTACATCCATCATCAAAGTCTATTATAGAACATTTTCATTACTTCAAAGAGAAATAAACTCAATACTCCTTATCCCCAACAAACCATGGGCCACCACTAATTTAGTTTGTCTCTATGAAACAACTTTCTATTAGAGCAAATCTTAAATGTATTCTTATTTTGAAGAGATCAGTCCTATACTGAAATCCATCTGAAGACAATATTTGAAATTGTCAACATTTTCCATAAAGAACAAAAAGGAAAGAGTAGCACCATATTTTCTAAAGTAAAGTCATCTAAATTCTGCTGTCACTGTTTATTTGGCAACCATTCTATCTATGTCTTTGTTTTCAAGAATTTAAATGCACTCAATGGATACACAGCATTTACCTTTATTCTATGACAGAGTATCCTAAATTTGCTTTTTCAGAACACTGACAGCATACCTTTTATGAAGACATCTCAATGGGTGGAGCAGGAGCTACAGGGCCAGAGCTGAACTCTAAACTGTTTACATCTTCACTTATTGGTTTCTTGAAAGTCTCAGCAAACTCAGGAATTCCAAGTTTATTTAAAGAAACAGCAGAAGAGAGATGTGTTCAAAACCCCTACATACTGGGTATTGGCAACACTGTGAAGCAGGAGAGGTACATCTTCAGGGGCCATGGGTCTTGTCTTTGGGCAATAGTTATCTCCCACTTTGGAGACACCATAGCAAGGTATAAAGATCATGGTCAGAAATTGAAGTCATGTACATTTGAGTCCCTTTATTAGGTCTATGATCTTAAACTTTTGGTCCATTGTTTCATCTTCAATTAAACAGCAGTGATACTATCCAACTGGTAGAGCTAGTTTGAAAATTAAGTGTAATATTTGGAAGTACCAACTATAGTGAATTTACATAATAATACTCAGTAAATTGTAGCTTCCTCTGTTTCATAGTGTCTCCCCCATAAACTTCAGATCCCCATTTGCTTACATTTTGCCAATGTAATTAAGGTACCATATCTGTTGATTTTGATCTAGCAGGAGATTGTCCTGTGATTGCCTCACTTAATCAGATGAAACATTAGAAGAAGATACAAAAGTCAGAGATTAAGAAAGTCAGAGACTCTTTTGCTGTCTTTGAAGAAGTAAGTTGTCATGAGTTCTATAGTTATGAGCAAATGAATTCGGCCAAGAACCACTTACCTCAGATGAGACTTCAACCATGATTGATATCTTGATTTACAGAGAGCCAAGGCACAGACTGTATCCAGACTCCTAACTCATGAATAGTAGGAAATAATAAATGTGTAATTTTAAGCTACTATTTTTTTTCAAATTTGTTACACAGCAATAGATTATTAATATAGTAAACTTGTGTGGCTGTTGATATTTAGTGCATGCTCACACTCTAAATAGCAAGATCAACCAATTATTCCAAAACTCAGAGTGAAAAAGAGACATTAGTGATGTACATCTGGGTGTGCTTTTCTGATGATTTCTTCAATATTAAACATGAAGTTTACTGATTTCTAATCCCTGGTTATAAACTCTATTTTCTAAAATTGACTCTCATATGACTTTTTTGGGAAATTCCCATTTAAATTTCCAGACATCTATTCTCAATTAGTATTTCATCCCTTTAATTTTCTACTCTTACGAGAAAATTAAATACATTCTTAATCAAATGCAAATAGCACAACACAGAGAGGTAGTTACCATTTTATCAATTCAGTCCAATCCTCTTTAACCACAGTAGATATTACAAGCAACAAGATCTTAATGATTGCACTTGAGGATATTAAAATAAGACTAAGCAAAGGAGAATTGTTTCTTGGTTTTGCTAAATACAAATTATTATTCACAAATAAGTTTTTTCCCCACACACTATGTTTTAAAAGCTACTTTATTAGGCTATAATTACCAAGTAAAAAGATATTTATATTTAATGTATGCAATCCTGAGATTGGGGAGTATATACCCATGAAATTATCACCATTACCAAGACCATAAATAGATTTATTACCTCCTACAATCTTCATTCTTCCCAATCCTATTATTATTACAATTATTATTATCATCATCACAATCATCATTAGACTAAAACACTTAGTAAGGACTTTGTTTAAAAACTAAGAGCACTCATCCTCTTAAAATATGCTATCTGAGAAAATATTAACTATATTATACAGTAGTGCTAATAATATGCATTATGCTGGATAGTAGATATATAGATCTTATCTTACATGACTGAAACTTTGTACCCTTTGATTAATAAATTTCCATTTCTCTAACCTCCATTCCATGGCAATCATCATTCTATTTTCTGCTTCTGTGACAAATTATCAAGCCCAAATTATCAAGCATACCTTGTTCTAAAAATAGATATATGTATCAATGAAATAGAATATGAGATCAGAAATAGAGCAACTCATACATAATCAACTTATTTTATACAGATATTAAAGAAAATTAATGGGAAAAGGACAGAATTTTTTATTTTTTTAATTAATTAATTTTTTTCATAAACCAGAAAGATAGCTCTTTATTTTTTTATTTTTTTTATTGATTGTTCAAAACATTACAGAGCTCATGATATGTCATCTTTCATACATTTGACTCAATTGGGTTATGAACTCCCATTTTTACCCCAAATACAGATTGCAGAATCACATCTGTTACACACTCACATTTTTACATAATGGCATATTAGTGACTGTTGTATTCTGCTACCATTCCTATCCCCTACTATCCCCCCTCCCCTCCCCTCCCATCTTCCCTCTCTACCTCCTCTGCTGTTGTTCAATTCTCTCCCCTTTTTTCCCTCCCCCTTGCCCCTCATAACCTCTTATAATTTTGTGTATCATTGAAGGTCTCCTACCATTTCCATATGCTTTCCCTTCTCTCTCCCTTTCTCTCCCCCCATTCGTCTTTGTTTACTGTTAGTCTTTTCCTCATGCTCTTCCTTCCTGTTCTGTTCTTAGTTGCTCTTTTTATATCTTTATATCAAAGAAGACATTTGGCATTTGTTTTTTAGGGCTTGGCTAGCTTCACTTAGCATAATCTGCTCTAATGCCATCCATTTCCCTGCAAATGCCATGATTTTGTCATTTTTTAGTGCAGAGTAATACTACATTGTGTATAGATGCCACATTTTTTTTATCCATTCATCTATTGAAGGGCATCTAGGTTGGTTCCACAGTCTAGCTATTGTGAATTGTGCCGCTATAATCATTGATGTGGCCTTATCCCTATAGTGCACTCTTTTAAGGTCCTCAGGGAATAGTCCGAGAAGGGTGATAGCTGGGTCAAATGGTGGATCCATTCCCAGCTTTCCCAGGAATCTCCATACTGCTTTCCAAATTGGCTTCACCAATTTGCAGTCCCACCAGCAGTGTACAAGTGTACCCTTTTCCCCACATCCTCGCCAACACTTGTTGTTTGACTTCATAATGGCTGCCAATCTTACTGGAGTGAGATGGTATCTTAGGGTGGTTTTGATTTGCATTTCTCTGACTTCTAGCGATGGTGAGCATTTTTTCATGTACTTGTTGATTGATTGTATGTCCTCCTCTGAGAAGTGTCTGTTCAGGTCCTTGGCCCATTTGTTGATTGGGTTATTTGTTATCTTATTGTTTAATTTTTTGAGTTCTTTGTATACTCTGGATATTAGGGCTCTATCTGAGGTGTGAGGGGTAAAAATTTGTTCCCAGGATGTAGGCTCTCTATTTATCTCTCTTATTGTTTCTTTTGCTGAGAAAAAACTTTTTAGTTTGAGTAAGTCCCATTTGTTGATTCTAGTTATTAACTCTTGTGCTATGGGTGTCCTATTGAGGAATTTGGAGCCCCACCCCACAGTATGTAGATCGTAGCCAACTTTTTCTTTTATCAGACGCCATGTCTCTGATTTGATATCAAGCTCCTTGATCCATTTTGAGTTAACTTTTGTGCATGGCGAGAGATAGGGATTCAGTTTCATTTTGTTGCATATGGATTTCCAGTTTTCCCAGCTCCATTTGTTGAAGATGCTATCCTTCCTCCATTGCATGTTTTTAGCCCCTTTATCAGATTTTTTTAAACATGTATCTTCCATAACAGAATATCCATAAGGTAAAAAATAATTTGATTCTAAGTTCACAACATACACAATATTAAATAACTCAAAACAGAGAATAGCCCTAAATAGGCAATATTAAATAACTCAAAATAGACAATAGCCTGAAATGTGAAAGGTAAAATAATAAAACTTCTAGAAGATGACATAGAAAAACATCTTAGTGATCTTATAGTACACAAAGATATTTTTTAGAAAGGATCAAAAAGAAAAATTGATAACTTGCTTCATCAAAATAAAATCTATTGCCCTTTGAATAATGCCCTTAATAAATAAAATGAATAGGAAATCCTCAGAGTAAAATAAAATATTTTCATTATTTATAAAGACTTGCAGCCAGAATATATAAAAATATCTACATCTGAATAATAAACCAATTAACAACTGGGGAAAATACTTGAATACATACTTTGGGAAAGAATATTTATGGGGTTAGAGATGTAGCTCAGTCAGAGTGCTTGTCTAGCATGCATGAGACCTTGTGTTCAATCTCTAGCAGCACAAAAAATATTTACAAATCACTATTTAAAAAGATACTCAATGAGCAACTAATAAAAAATTTAAAAAATGATACTCAATATCATTAGTTATGAAATGAACATGAAAACATCAATATGATTCCAATGAATCTTAAACCTAAAATTTAAAAGACTGCCAATTCAAATAGTATTATAGTATTAGAGACCATGAATACTTGAAAATTGCTGGTGAGCCTATAAAACTATATAACTTTGGCATTTTCAAAAATTAAACATATACTTAACATATGGCTTAAAATTTTACTCCTAGATGTTTCTAGAGATAAAGGAAAACATGTATACACAGTACTTCTTTATGAATTTTCACAGATGTTTTGTTCAAAATGATTAAGAAATCAATTATCCATCAACAGGCAATAATTTTAAAAAGATACATCCATACAATAGAATTCCACTCAGCAATAAAGGGGGAACAAATAACCCAATTACTGATGCATGCAACAACACTGAATGAATCTCACAAACATATCAAATGCAAAGAGCATATATTGACTTTTTCATAGAGGCCAAGGAAAAAGAAGTCTAAACTATGATGCCAGAAAGTAAATCAGAGGTTACCTAGGATCATCACTAAAGGTGATGATGTACAGGAGAGAATCTTTAGGGGTACTGATAGTTAAAGTCAACTGTGCACATCTTTTCACATCTTCACATTCAGTAATGTCATCACTAGCTTAAAATTGGCCATGTATATACTCTGTATATATAAATATGGAGTATTTATACCATAGATTTGGTCAAAAACTAAAAATCAAGACTTTTATTCTTTTAAGAGCCAGTTGTTAAGCATTTCCCACTATATCACATTTTACATTTTATTAGTGCATTATAGCTACACATAACAGTGGGGTGCTTTTTGACATAATAATCATACATGCATGAAATTTAATTTGTTCCATTTGTACCTCCTCCCTCCCTTTCCTTTTTATCCACCTTTTAGTCCCCTGACTTTCCTCTAGTCTATTGTTTTGTTGTTGTTGTTATGTACCAGGGATTGAACCCAGGGGCACTTAAACACTGAGCCACATCCCCAGCACTTTTTAAAATATATATATTTTTAGTTGTAGTTGGACATTTATTTATTTTTTACATGGTGCTGAGGCTCAAACACAATGCCTTGCAATACTAGATGAGTGCTTTACAGCTGAGCCAAAACACCAGCCCCCAAGTACTTTTCAATATTTTATTAGAGACATGAGCTCCTTAGGGCCTCCCAAAGTTGCTGAGGCTGGGTTTGAACTCGTGATTCTCCTGCCTCAACCTCCTGAATTGCTGGGGTTATGAGCATGTGCCACCAGGCTTGGCTTAATCTATTGGTTTTATAATTTGGTAGTTTATAGAAATAAATAAGGGGAGAATTTGCCATGGTAAATTCATGCTTGCACCCAGCATACTTTGGTCAACTTCATTCAGCTGTTCCTTCCTCCTCCCCCTCAACCCCCCTTCTATATTCCTCTGATCTCCCTTCCATGGTATTCTCTACAAGTTTTTCCCTTATTTTGATCTAGCTTCCTCCACACATGAGATAAAGCATTCAAACCTTAACTTTCTGAGCCTAGATTTTTTCACTTAGCATGATGTTATCCAGTTCCATCTTACTAGAAAATGTAACATTTTCATTTCTTCTTTAAAGTTGAATAAAACTTTATTGTATGTATATGCCACATTTTCTTTATTCGTTCATCCATTGATGGGGATCTAGGCTGGATATATAACTTGGATACTCTGAATTGTACTGCTAAAAACATTAATGGCCTATATCACCATAAAATGCTGATTTTAGTTCATTTGGGTAAATACCAACGACGAAGTCTGTCGGGTCATATGGTGTGGTTCTATTCTTAATTTTTGGAGAAATATCCATACTGCTTTCCAGTGTGGTTTTATAATTTGCAGTCCTACCTATAATGTATGAGTGTACCTTTCCTCCATATCCTTGCCAGCATTTATTGTTATTTGTATTTTGTATTTCTTCTTTTGAGAAATGTGTGTATAGTTCTTTAACCCATTTATTGATTGGGTTATTTGTTCTGTGTTAAATTTTTTGAATTCTTTATATATTTTGGGTATTAATTGCCTGTCAGAGGAATAGCTGGCAAAGATTCTCTCCTGTAAACTCTCTTTATACTCTTGTTTTCTTTGTTCAGAAGTTTTAAATTTGATTCTGTCCAACTTACTGATTCTTGGTTTATTTCTTGTGCTTTAGGGGTCTTGTTAAGAAGTCAGTGCCTGTGCCAGTATATTGGAGTGCTGACCCTGTGTTTTCTTCTAGCAGTCACAGTATTTCTGGTGTAATTCCTAGGTCTTTGACCAAATTTGAGTTGATTTTTTGTATAGGTGAAAGATAAAGGTCTAATTTCATTCTTCTACATATGAATATCAAAATTTCCCAGCATCATTTGTTAAAAAAGCTATCTTTCCCCCAATGCATGTTTTGGGCACATTTATTAAGTGGAAGAAGACTGACTGTATCTTTGTGGATTTGTGTGTGTTTTCTATTCCACTGGCCTTTATGTCTGTTTTAATACCAAAACAACACCCAGCATATAACTTTTAAAGTAAAAGACAAGTTTGGTATTTTGATTGAGATTATGGTCACATAGCTGTAAACAATTATCAAAACTCACACATTACATTTGTAATGTGTACTGTGTAAAGCACAACTTAAGCTGACTTTTAAAACAAGTAAAGGATTTCAGTAGATACTTCACAAAAAAAGCTACATGACTGGACAATGAATAGGTGAAAAGATGCTCAATAATATTAGTCATGAGGAAAATACAAATTAAATCTACAATCTGATAACACTTCACACCTACACTAATGACTCAGGTTTAAATTATATCTCTAATACCAAATCCTGGCAAGAATGTCGAGCAACTAGAACACTCATACATCACTGTATGGAATATAAAGTGATGCAATTACTTTAAAAATGTTTTGTCTTTTTCTTACAAAGTTAAAGCATATACCTTGGGTAGGTGTATACAAGTTTTAGGTGTTTACCCAAAATAAATGAAACATGTGTATCAAAATACTTGTTCAAGAATGTTTACGCCAACTTTATTTTAAAAAACCTAAATTAGAAAGAGTGTAAATACCCATCAAAAAGAACATGGATAAACAGATTGAAGTATAGTTATTCATAGAATATCACTCAAAAAGGACCAACTGGCTTGTATGACAAAATCGATGAGTTTCACTAACATTTTGGTAATTTAGAAAAGCCAGATGCAAAAGCATACAGGCTGTATGCTTGCATTATTATGAAGTCCTGGAACAAGCAAAACTAATTTGTGATAGGAGAAATCAGATCTGTTTGGTTGGGGGAGGGGAGTCACGCAGGTATTAAATTTGTCAAAACCAATTGAGCTCTATGCTCAAAATTAGTGGACTTTATTATACAGAAGTTAGACCTCATTAATCAAATGAACAAAAGAAACTTTATCTAATTTAAAATTTTGTTTAACACCAGGAATGTACTCTTGAGGTTCCATGTTTTGCAGCATTATTTACATGAGAAGCATTTGAGAATTTTTTAAAATATACAATCCTGTGCCCAATTACAAATTTTCAGAATGCCTGGCCTGCTACAAAAAAAAATCCTATATCTAGTGGAAAGTTGCCAACATAATTGAGTAGTTTAAAGGCATTCTTTAGTATAGAAATCAATGTCCATGCCCAAATGCACTATTGCATGCTTGCCTGGAATTGAATTTTTGATACATAGACATGGCTTCAATATTAAAAATTATGTCACACATTTCAGAAGCAGATTTAAACTGCAAGTATTATTTATAAAACTAAAAGAGGGCTTCCTTTTGATTTACTTTTTATCTAAGTAAGTGCACATAGTGGGGGAAAAAACTGCAGAAAGAGAAACAATGCCTTTATATGGTATTTGATTACAGATGGTTCTGTAAAACTGGCTTACTCAGATCCTTTTTCCTATTTTGCAAAACTACTCTCATTAGCAGGGTTTTTTTTCCTCATGTGACAATGGAAATATCTTGAAGGATTGAGCTCCTTGGAGTTCAGTGGTTGACCTTTGCAACAAAATTTTAAATAGAGAGAAATTTTAAAAAGAAATAGAACGAATCCCAGAGATCTGAAAATGAAAACACCACTAGAGAAGGAAATAAAAAAATAGAAAACTGACTTGGAAGGCAATGAGAAACCAGCAATGTCCTTTTCCACTACAGAAAGAGTGAGATTCAGAGCTAATTTCTAACACAAACCAAATTGCATTGCCAAAAGCAGTACAACTTAAATGGTATAGAACAAAGAACCTCTGACTAATTCTCTGGAATGTAAATCAGAGCCCAATTCCATCCACTTTTGGAAAGTTTCTTTCCTTCCCTAGGCAGTTTTACCTTTTATGAAGTGAGAGGTTAAGATTATATGACTTCCAAACCTGGTCTACTTTAGACATTGTGATTTCATCTTAACTCTGGTACATACTATATTCCAGAATGGGAGCACATTTGCAGGAAAGGGGTATATGTCTGGTTCCAGTTGCAGAGAGGCAAAACCATGGGCTTTGCTTTGATATCAGGTATAAAAGAGATTAAGTAAGTGGGCAAATCAATGCCAACTCCTGTTTAATTTGTTTGTTATTCATCTTTTTCAGCATCTTGCACTTCTAAATCTTTCAACATCAAAATGTAGTCTTAACTTCTGTGTTAAAGCTTTGCCCAAGTTACAATTTCTGTTTGTGCCTTCCTGTTTTAGTCAGCCTTTTCATTGCCCCAACCAAAAGACCTGACAAGAACAATTAAAGGAGGAAAAGTTTATTTTTGAGTTTATGGATTCAGAGGTCTTAGTTCATAGAATGTCTACTCCTTTCCTTGGGGCTTTTTAGTCAGTTTTTTTTTCTGCTGCTGTGAAGAAAAGATCTGACCAGAATAATTTTAGAGGAGGAAAAGTTTATTTGGGGGCCTATGGTTTCAGAGGTCTCAGTCCATACATAGCTAGATCCATTCCTCAGGGCTCGAGGAAAAGCAGATCATCACAGTGGAAGAGTGAGGTGGAGGGATGTGGCTCAAATGATGATCAGAAAGTGGAGAGTCCACTCACCAGATACAAAATATATACCCCAAAGCCCCACCCCATTTGCCTACCTCCTCTAGCTACACCCTACCCACCTTCATTTATCACTCTGTTAATCCCCAATCATTTGTCCTCTAAACCTTCTTGCATTGTCTCACACATGAGCTTTTTGGGGATACCCCACATCCAAACCACAACAGGGCCTGAGGCAAGGCAAAACATCATGACAGAAGAACATGGTAGATGAAAGCAGTTTCAGACATGACCCTCATGAATCAGAGAGACTCCACTTACCAAATACAAAATACATACCCCATACTCCCTATGACCCACCTCCTCCATCACCACCCTACCAGCCTCCAGTTTTTACTCAGTTAATCCCTATCAGTGGATTAATGCACTGATTAGTTTAAGGCTCTCATAATGCAATTATTTCACCTCTAAACCTTCTTGCATTGTTTCACAAATGTGCTTTTGGGAGATACTTCACATCCAAACCATACACACTTCCTCTTACAGAATGACTATTGTTTTAGGAAGAGTGATTATTGCTTTTTCTTAAGGATTTCAAGGTAAGGATTTCAAGCAATGCATTTAGATTTGGGTTTCAAAGTTGTACTAATTTGTGAATCAAATTGACAGGCACTTACATTGGCTTAGAATATCAAGCGGTATGGTAGTGAACATTAAAAAGGAACAATTTATACATCTGAATGACACAGAAAAACTAAAATAAATTACATTGGTTTGAAATTACAAAGGGGACACTGATGTTCACAGGTCCTAGTCAGAAGTTTCATATCAAAAGATGCGAGTTGTTTGTGGTCAAATCAGTAATAATTGTGCTCCATCAATCATCTAAAATGAGTCATCACCCAAAGACAATGGCAAACTAGCTAACTTCTCCACTGACAATCTTGTTTGAAAAAGAAGGTAAACTTGTCTCAGAAAGTGGAAAAGAAAAGTCAATCATTCAAATATAAACCAGTCTCTCACCCTCCCCCTTCATGTATAAATATATCCCACACAGGTCAATACATCCTACAGAGTCAAAAGATCCCACACAAGCCAATCAAAATACAAAGAACGGGATCCAACATGGCGGCCGGCGAGCAGGCAGCATTTTCTATACCTCCGCAGTAACGGGATCAGAGAGACACATAAATACACTTGCATGGGACATGCTGAGGAACTTCTAACAATTTTCCACTGAAAGGAGACCTGCCGATAACTAGTAAGTCTGTGGGAGGGGTCAGTTGGTCCCAGGTGAGTGAATCTCCGCAATGCGGATCAGGGACACAATCCCGCCAGCCACCGCTGAACTGCAGCGAACATAGGAACCTACTGGGCCCCGCAGGCCTGAGTCCGTGAACTGACTCTAGCGGCTTGGTGCTAGGATCCACACTCCTAACACCCCACCCCACCCCCAGCCAGTTCGGAGCAAAGCGGACCAGGGACACAACCCCGCCGGCCGGCCACGGGCGGCGGCCAGACTGGGCCCCACAGGCTTGAGTCTGTGAACGGCCTCTGGCGGTCCAGCGATAGGATCCACATTCCTACCACCCCACCCCCAGCCGGCTCGGTGCATCGCAGATCAGGGACACAATCCCGCTGGCCGCCGCTGAACTGCAGCGAACATAGGAACCTACTGGGCCCCGCAGGCCTGAGTCTGTGAACTGACTCTAGCGGCTTGGTGCTAGGATCCACACTCCTAACACCCCACCCCACCCCCAGCCAGTTCGGAGCAAAGCGGACCAGGGACACAATCCCGCCGGCCGCGGGCGGCGGCCAGACTGGGCCCCACAGGCTTGAGTCTGTGAACGGCCTCCGGCGGTCCAGCAATAGGATCCACATTCCTACCACCCCACCCCACCCCCAGCCGGCTCGGAGGCGGCCAGACCAGGCTCCGCAGGCCTGAGTCTGTGAACTGCCTCTAGCGGTTTGGCGCTAGGACTTTGGCAGCGCTTAGTGCTGAGTTCCAGCTTTGAGACAAAGGAGAGAAGCGGTCCAGTTGGGTTCCAGACACCGGTCGGACCACAGAGGAGGACAGCAGCCGCCATTTCGGAGAGATGATGTAATCATCCCCATGTTCTATTGATCTCAGCTCATCCAGCGACGGAACAGGTGATTTCAGGCTGGTAGTTGCCTGCGTCTAGCAGACAGATTTCTTGCTCAGGCTCGGGACTGGGGATCTTGTGGAGAATACTCCTAGAGGCTCATGCCTGGCAAGGCGTGTACCGGGCACTGAGCAGCTGGATTCTGGTTCCCGGGGCTAACCTGGCCCAGGTCTGAGGAAACTGCGGAGACTGCCGGTGGAGGCCAGCTCCAAGTGGAGCGTGCGCTGAGCTAGGGGCGACTGGGTTCTGACTCCCGGAACAGTTTTGGCCTGGGGCTAGGGAACCCGTGGGGGTCGCTCGCTGGAGCCAGCTCCCAGCGGAGAGTGTATCGAGATAGGAGAGGCGGGGTTCTGGCTACCGAAGCTGCTTTGACCCAAGGCTAGGGAACCAGCGGTGTCTGCTTCTCAGTCAGGGTCCTGTTGGGTGCTGTGGGGGCAGAGTGGAGCTTCCACCTGCACCCAGAGCAGGCCAAGTGACCCGCCGGCGTGGTAGCATGACACCCCAAACGCAGCTGGGTCTGAAGAGAGTAGCCGCCCACGCCTAGAATAGGACCAGCGACCCCGCGAAGCGGTAGCCAAGTAACCTCATTTGGAGTAGGGGCTGTGCAGAGCGGGCAGGCAGACCTGCGGCCCACTGGCAAGACAGGCCAGGTAGCTTGCCAGAGTGGTGGACACGTAACACCGAGGCAGTTGCGTCACACTGGTTGGAGTGGGGGCGGAGCAGGGTCGCCGCCCGGGTCCGGAGGGGGCCCAGCGACCCGTTGGAGAGGTAGTCAGGTACTCCCATTGGGAGTGGGGGCTGTGCAGAACTGTGACCCACCGGCCTAGAGGTATGCCAGCGTGGTAGACTCGTCACACCAATTGGAGTGGGGACCCAGCAGAGCCGCCACCCACATCCAGATCAGGACCTACGACCCCAGGGCGTGGTAGTTACGTTACCACAATTGGAGTGGGGGCAGAGCAAAGCCGCCTCCTGTGCCCGCAGGGGGGGCAGACCTGTGACCGATCAGCGTGATAGACAGACCACCATAATTAGAGGAGGAGCACAGCCACTACCCACCCTGCAAGGGAGACTTTCCAACTATACAAGAGCAACATAAACAAATAGGGGGTAAATTTCAAAAACACAACAGTTGCACCAAGCAGAAAGAAACGCGAGCAGTATGAAAAGACAAGGAAAGAAAGGACCACAAGCAATGCAGGTCAACTCAACTTTAGAAGAGGTAATAGCTGCAACAGATGGAATATCAGATAAAGAGTTCAGGATATATATGCTTCAGATGATCTGGAGTCTCAAGGAAGACATGAGACAGCAAAATCAGACAATGAAAGATCACATTGACAAACAAATCCAGGAAGTAAAAGATCAATTTCACAGGGAGATAGAAGTAATAAAAAACAAACAAATAGAAATTCTAGAAATGCAGGAAACAATAAACCAACTTAAAAACTCAATTGAGAATACTACCAGCAGAGTAGATCACTTAGAAGAGAGAACATCAGACAATGAAGACAAAGTATTTCAGCTGGAAAAGAACATAGACAGCTCAGCAAGTCTGCTAAGAAACCATGAGCAGAACATCCAAGAATTATGGGACAATATCAAAAGACCAAATTTAAGAGTCATTGGGATACAGGAAGGCACAGAGCTCCATGCCAAAGGAATAAACAGTCTATTCAGTGAAATAATATGAGAAAATTTCCCAGAATTGAAGATTGAGACAGAATCCCAAATCCTAGAAGCCTACAGGACGCCGAATGTGCAAAATCATAAGAGATCCACACCTAGACACATTATAATGAAGATGTCCAACATACAGAATAAGGAAAGAATTTTAAAAGCTGCAAGAGAAAGAAAGCAGATTACATTTAGGGGTAAACCAATCAGTATAACAGCTGATCTCTCAACACAGACTCTGAAAGCTAGAAGATCCTGGAATAACATATTTCAAACACTGAAAGACAATAGGCTCCAACCAAGAATCGTGTATCCGGCGAAATTAAGCTTCAGGTTAGAAGATGAAATTAAAACCTTCCACGATAAACAAAAGTTAAAAGAATTCGCAGCTAGAAAACCATCTCTTCAAAAAATCCTTGGCAAAACATTACAGGAAGAGGAAATGGAAAATAACATTGATAACCAACAATGGGAGGTAGGACAGTAAAGGGGGGAAAGTAGTCAAAGAGGATAACAAATCAGGTTTAGTAACATCAATAAACAAATATGGATAGAAGAACAAACCACATCTCAATAATAACCCTAAATGTTAATGGCTTAAACTCACCAATTAAGAGACACAGGCTAGTAGAATGGATCACAAAACAAGACCCAACAATACGCTGTCTACAGGAGACGCATTTGATAGGAAAAGATATACATAGACTGAAGGTGAAAGGTTGGGAAAAAGCATATCACTCATATGGACCGCGGAAACAAGCAGGAGTGTCCATACTCATATCTAATAAAATAGATTTCAAGCCAAAGACAATCAAAAGGGATAAAGAAGGACACTTCATACTGCTCAAGGGAACCATACACCAACAAGACATAACAATCATAAATATATATGCCCCAAATAATGGTGCAGCCGTGTTCATCAAGCAAACTCTTCTCAAGTTCAAGAGTCTAATAGACCACCATACAATAATCATGGGAGACTTCAACACACCTCTCTCACCACTGGACAGATCTTCCAAACAAAAGTTAAATAAGGAAACTATAGAACTCAATAACATAATTAACAACCTAGACTTAATTGACATATATAGACTATACCAACCAACTTCAAGTAGCTACACTTTTTTCTCAGCAGCACATGGAACCTTCTCAAAAATAGACCATATACTATGTCACAGGGCAACTCTTAGACAATACAAAGAGGTAGAGATAATACCATGCATCTTGTCTGATCATAATGGAATGAAACTGAAAATCAATGATAAAAGAAGAAAGGAAAAATCAAACATCACCTGGAGAATGAACAATAGGTTGCTGAGTGATCAATGGGTTTTAGAAGACATCAAGGAGGAAATTAAAAAATTCCTAGAGTTAAATGAAAACACAGACACAACATATCGGAATCTATGGGACACATTGAAAGCAGTTCTAAGAGGAAAATTCATTGCTTGGAGTTCATTCCTCAAAAAAAGAAAAAACCAACAAATAAATGATCTCATACTTCATCTCAAAATCCTAGAAAAAGAAGAGCAAAACAACAGCAAAAGAAGTAGAAGGCAAGAAATAATTAAAATCAGAGCTGAAATTAATGAAATTGAAACAAAAGAAACAATTGAAAAAATTGACAAAACTAAAAGCTGGTTCTTTGAAAAAATAAATAAAATTGACAGACCCTTAGCCATGCTAACGAAGAGAAGAAGAGAGAGAACCCAAATTACTAGCATACGGGATGAAAAAGGCAATATCACAACAGACACTTCAGAAATACAGAAGATAATCAGAAATTACTTTGAATCCTTATACTCCAATAAAATAGAAGATAGTGAAGGCATAGATAAATTCCTTGAGTCTTATGATCTGCCCAGATTGAGCCAGGAGGATATAGACAACCTAAACAGACCAATAACAATAGAGGAAATAGAAGAAACCATCAAAAGACTACCAACTAAGAAAAGCCCAGGACCGGATGGGTATACAGCAGAGTTTTACAAAACCTTTAAAGAGGAACTAACACCAATACTTTTCAAGCTATTTCAGGAAATAGAAAAAGAGGGAGAACTTCCAAATTCATTCTACGAGGCCAACATCACCCTGATTCCGAAACCAGACAAAGATACTTCAAAGAAAGAAAACTACAGTCCAATATCTCTAATGAACCTTGATGCAAAAATCCTCAATAAAATTCTGGCGAATCGGATTCAAATACATATCAAAAAAATTATACACCATGATCAAGTAGGATTCATCCCTGGTATGCAAGGTTGGTTCAATATACGGAAATCAATAAATGTTATCCACCACATCAATAGACTTAAAATTAAGAACCATATGATCATCTTGATAGATGCAGAAAAAGCATTCGACAAAGTACAGCATCCCTTTATGTTCAAAACTCTGGAAAAATTAGGGATAACTGGATCATACCTCAACATTGTAAAAGCAATCTATGATAAGCCACAGGCCAGCATCATTCTGAATGGAGAAAAATTGAAGGCATTCCCTCTAAGATCTGGTACAAGACAGGGATGCCCTCTCTCACCACTTCTGTTCAACATAGTCCTCGAGACACTGGCCAGAGCAATTAGGCAGACGAAAGAAATTAAAGGCATAAAAATAGGAAAAGAAGAACTTAAATTATCACTATTTGCAGATGATATGATCCTATACCTAGCAGACCCAAAAGGTCTACAAAGAAGCTATTAGAGCTAATAAATGAATTCAGCAAAGTGGCAGGATATAAGATCAACACGCATAAATCAAAGGCATTCCTGTATATCAGCGACAAATCCTCTGAAACGGAAATGAGGACAACTACTCCATTCACAATATCCCCCCAAAAAATAAAATACTTGGGAATCAGCCTAACAAAAGAGGTGAAAGATTTATACAATGAAAATTACAGAACCCTAAAGAAAGACATAGAAGTAGACCTTAGAAGATGGAAAAATATACCCTGCTCATGGATAGGCAGAACCAACATCATCAAAATGGCGATATTACCAAAAGTCCTATATAAGTTCAATGCAATGCCAATCAAAATCCCAACAGCATATCTTGTAGAAATCGATAAAAGAATCAGGAAATTCATATGGAATAATAAAAGACCCAGAATAGCAAAAACAATACTAAGCAGGAAGTGTGAATCAGGCGGTATAGCGATACCAGACTTCAAACTATACTACAGAGCAATAGTAACTAAAACAGCATGGTACTGGTACCAAAACAGGCGGGTGGACCAATGGTACAGAATAGAGGACACAGTAACCAATCCACAAAACTACAACTATCTTATTTTTGATAAAGGGGCTAAAAGCATGCAATGGAGGAAGGATAGCATCTTCAACAAATGGTGCTGGGAAAACTGGAAATCCATTTGCACCAAAATGAATCTGAATCCCTATCTCTCGCCATGCACAAAAGTTAACTCAAAATGGATCAAGGAGCTTGATATTAAACCAGAGACATGGCATCTGATAGAAGAAAAAGTTGGTTATGATCTGCACGCTGTGGGATCGGGCTCCAAATTCCTCAATAGGACACCCATAGCGCTAGAGTTAACAAACAGAATCAACAAATGGGACTTAGTCAAACTAAAAAGTTTTTTCTCAGCAAAAGAAACAATAAGAGAGATAAACAGGGAGCCTACATCCTGGGAACAAATCTTTACTCCACACACTTCAGATAGAGCCCTAATTACCAGAATATACAAAGAACTCAAAAAATTAGACAATAAGATAACAAATAACCCAATCAATAAATGGGCCAAGGACCTGAACAGACACTTCTCAGAGGAGGACATACAATCAATCAACAAGTACATGAAAAAATGCTCACCATCACTAGCAGTCAGAGAAATGCAAATCAAAACTACCCTAAGATACCATCTCACTCCAGTAAGACTGGCAGCCATTAGGAAGTCAAACAACAGTAAGTGCTGGAGAGGATGCGGGGAAAAGGGCACTCTTGTTCATTGCTGGTGGGACTGCAAATTGGTGCAGCCAATTTGGAAAGCAGTATGGAGATTTCTCGGAAAGCTGGGAATGGAACCGCCTTTCGACCCAGCTATTCCCCTTCTCGGTCTATTCCCTAAAGCCCTAACAAGAGCATGCTACAGGGACACTGCTACATCGATGTTCATAGCAGCTCAATTCACGATAGCAAGACTGTGGAACCAGCCTAGATGCCCTTCAATAGATGAATGGATAAAAAAAATGTGGCATTTATATACTATGGAGTATTATTCTGCATTAAAAAATGACAAAATCATAGAGTTTGGAGGGAAATGGATGGCATTAGAGCAGATTATGCTAAGTGAAGCTAGTCAATCTTTAAAAAACAAATACCAAATGACTCCTTTGATATAAGGGGAGTAAACAAGGACAGGGTAGGGACGAAGAGCTTGAGAAGAAGATTTACATTAAACAGGGATAAGAGGTGGGAGGGAAAGGGAGTGAGAAGGGAAATCGCATGGAAATGGAAGGCGATCCTCAGGGTTATACATAAGGACATATAAGAGGAAAGGAGGGGTAAGACAAGATAATACAAATCGAAGAAATGATTTACAGTAGAAGGGGTAGAGAGAGAAAAGGGGAGGGGAGGGGAGGGGAGGGGAGGGGAGGGGGGATAGTAGAGAATAGGACAGACAGCAGAATACATCAGACACTAGAAAGGCAATATGTCAATCAATGGAAGGGTAACTGATGTGATACAGCAATCTGTATATGGGGTAAAAGCGGGAGTTCATAATCCACTTGAATCAAACCGTGTAATATGATGTATTAAGAACCATATAGTGTTATGAACGACCAATAAAAAAAAATAAAAAAAAAATACAAAGAACATTCTCAAAAACTGGGCAAAAAAATGATCAAAAGTTTGTAAGTACAAATATCTAATAAAGGTTTGTAAGTATAAATATCTAATAAGCACATATGAAAACATACAAAGCATCATTCAAAGAAAGAGCAAGAGTGAGAAGGAACAAACAAAAACCCAAATAATTAGAATATCAAAAGGGCTCTTAAGTGGACATATGAAGCGACTAGAGGGAAAATTCTGAGTGCTAGGCCAGTGGGTGCCTAGGAGGAAATTCTCCACTAGTAGGTGGGTGGCTAGTGGGGAAATTCTGGCTATAAACATGACGCAGTCCAGGCAAAGAACTCTGTACTGGCAGACAGGCTGGGGAGGAAATCTCTTGGCTGGCCAACTTCCAGGATAAGTAACAACCTCTGCTGGCCAACATGATTCCTCTTCACTGGGATTAATGAGGCCCACATGGCCAAGAGTTTCGTTATGAACAAAAGAATTGTTTGGAACTGATACACAGCTCAAAATCCATTTGAATGAAATCCCTGTTGCCCAGCTACTGTTTTGAAGACAGACTCTAGTTAGAGACAGCTGCCTCACCCAAGGCCACACCTTTTCCTCAATGGCTCACATACATCTGATGACTGATTCATGGAGGAATGTAAAAACACAAATCATCTTGGCAAATCTGGGAAAATTGTGAAGTACAATTCTAATTCCAGAGCTTCATGTATGGTCTTGCTGGGTGTACCTCACAATTTGACTTTTTCTTCATTTTCATTCCATTAAGTACTTTTAGTAATGATACTCTTTAACAAAAATCTTGCCCACCAAAGGTCATCTGGGTCTTAAATTCAAGTTCCAGAGGAATTTAACCAATGATAGAGATTGAACAAATAAGTAAATGCTTATAATCATGGCAGAAATCAAAACATTAGTTGTCAGATATCCATTATGTATTTTTTAAAAATATTTATTTTTTAGCTTTAGGTGAACACAATATCTTTATTTTATTTTTATGTGGTGCTGAGGATCGGACCCAGTGCTTCACACATGCCAGGCGAGCACACTACTACTTGAACCATATCCCCAGCTCCTCCATTAGGTATTTTAATGGAGACACTAAGTAAATGGAATATACAAGTAGGAAGCTCAGATAAGAGATGTAAGATGGAAACTAAAATTTATAAATTCACAGATATATAGACTATCTCCCATGCCTTGAGATGATGAGTGGCAAATCAGGGATATGAGAGGAAACTCCAAAACAATAAGGCTCAGACAGGAAATGGCTTGAGAACTTCCCTGTCCCACTGGGACATTGGGCCAGTACTAGAAAGACAGGACCTGCCACAAGAAGCTGTGGACCTGAAAACCACTTTTCATCTCTCATAGACAGGGGTCATCCCACCACAAACACTCAAAGCTTTCTTCATCCCAGAGGACCAGAGACTCACTTTCCCCCTATTACAGATACCAGTTAGTTCAATCTGGATAAACTTCTTCCATCTTCTCAAGGAAGCACCAGCAGAGACCAATGAGACACCAGAAGAACTAAATAAACCAAACAGACTTAAATAGCACTGTAAAGTCCTGAAAATTAAATTGTTACTGGAGCCACAACCCATTAAAGTAGGCCACAAACTACTCAGTAAACCTAAACAGAGCAACTGCCTACCCAAATAAAATATTTGAATAGAATCTACAATTTTCTAATATTACAGACAGAAAATGCAGAACACAATAAAAGAATCAAGAAAATCACAACTTGAATGAGGGGGAAAACAATAAACTAATATTAACACTGAAATTAATTCAAATCAATGACATGATTGTATAAACAGAAAATTCCAAGATATCTATAAAATCTCACCCTTAGAACTAATATGTGGGTTCAGAAAGATTGCAGGATGCAAAGTAACAGAAAAAAATTCTATCACATTTTTATATTCTAACAATGAACATATGGAAACTGAAATTAATTAAAAGGACAATATCATTTAAAATCACTTCATAATTAGAAACAATCTAGATATAGTTGAATAGTTCTATAGTACAACTCTGGAATATCCATATTATAGAATAATACTTATGAAAAATAAATGAAATATTGACACACACATCAACCTGGAAAAAACTTCAGGGCATTTTCAGAAGTTCATATATTATATGATTACATTTATATAACATTCTTGATATAACAAAATTATAGAAATGGAGAGTAGATTAGTGGTTGCCAGGAGTTAAGAAGGGAGTAGGTATAAGAAGGAAATGGGTATGATTATTAAAAGGCAATATGATGATCCTTGTTATGATGGAGAGACTCTGACTCTTGACTATATGAATGCAAATATGCTGGCTATTATATTGTAGTGTTATAAGATGTTAACATTGTGAGGGATCAAGTGTATGGGGGACCTTTACATGTTATTTCTTACAATTGTGTGTGAACTTACAATTATCTTAAATCTGGTTTTTAAAATAACTGGCTGCTTTATACAAAAAAAAATGTTTTGTTATGGGGCAAGCTTAGAGGTAAGGCTACTTATTAAGATGCTATTAAATGATCTTGTATGATTATATCAAAATATAGTCCATTGTCATTTATAACTATAAACCACCAATAAAAGTGAGGTGCAATAGGACATGGCCAGAAATAAGTTGGTAGTTGCAAAGGTGAAGAAGAGTATACAGCTGTAATATGTTTGGGAGGTAGAATCAACAAGCCTTGCCAACAGAGTGAGAGGAAAGGCACATATTAAGAGGACTCCAAGGTTTTAACTTGGATCACTGGGAGGAGTAGGAAGCTACATTTTGAGATAAGAAGGATCTGGAGAAGCCCAGGTTTGAGGAAGAAATCAAGACGTGTTAGAGATTAGACGTCCATTGGACAGTAAAATTAACATACTAAGTGGGAAATAGAATATACAAGTACAGAGGTGAGATAAGTGGTACAGGATGGAGATAAAGATTTGAAAGTTTCCCAGTGTATTCACATCAGTTAACACAGTAATTTATATTTATATAAAAATTACTTATAATTTATATTTATATAAATATTAATGAATAAATAAAAATAAATATATAAAATAATTATAATTTATATAAATATTAATAAGTAAATAAAATATACAAAGTACTTATAACTTATACTTTTATATAAAATTACTTATAAATAATTTCTTTCTCTCTCATATATATGTATATATGAGAAGGAGGATTATTTAGCAATGGAGTCTAAAAAAGAAAAGCCAGTGAAATGGGAGTATGCCTTAGAAGAAAGGTGAGAAAGTGAGAAAGCACCACAAGAATAAAGAGGCCAATTTTATCAAGTCTTCTTTATAGGCAAAGTAAGATGAAAACAGAAAAAATAATCAATGGATTTGGTACTAGAGTAGTCATCAATGAACTTGACTAAGGTAACTTTAGTGAAGGTGATAAGGTGGATAGAGAAAAATACAAGGAAAGTAGTACAGATATTATCTTATCCTTTGGTTTGAAGAAAAACAGTGAGTGCTGGAGAGGTTGTAGAGATCAGTGGAAGCATTATTGGTTTTGTTAGGGATTTGTGATACTAGAATGTACATGTATGCTAACAGGAAAAATAAAGCAGAAGAAGGTGATGAGACTTTGTTTAGAGAGAGAGAATTGCAGGAGTGATAGCTTTGAAAAAATAAGATGACTAGGATCCAGATCCCAAACAGAGAAGTTGGTCCTTTATATGGAGCAAGGCATTTCATTCTAAACTTACTGATCAGGTTGGAGGGGAAATGTGGTGGTGGGAGGAATAGGTATTTCTAACTGGTAGTTTCTATTTTTTGAAGTGTAACAGAAAAGTTTTGGCTTTCAGAGTTAGATCTTTATTAAATCCTGATTCTCATGCTCATCTGTGAGATTTGTGTGACCTGATCCTTGTTACATTTGTGACCTCATCTCTTCCTACTCTTCCATTCCAGCCACTCTAGCCCACAAGGCAACACACCAACACACTGCTACTTCAGATCTTCAGACTTCCTGTTCCTTTTTTCCTGGAATGTTCTTCCAACAGACATGTGTATGACTTATGTTAAGAAAATAAAGGCTACAAACTCATTCAAATTAAGACTCTGCTTCTTACTATTATTCTCTGTGTCTTTGAGAGAGAGAGAGAGTGCACACAGACAGAAGCACAGTCAACAGGTGGACAGTTTCAAACTTTCATCTTTTTAGTACTTTGAACTTAAAACCTATGTAAAAAATAAGGAACAAATATACAGAAATAGTCTAGTCACTTGAGCAAGCTCTCGGGTTTCTCTCCCAAAACCATCTTTCTCTGTGGTTAGGGGTCCTTTATTCTAGTAACTGTTTTGTCTCTTTCTTGGAACACAGGAGTGCATTTGACAAAGAACCTTGGGCAGTAGTACTTAGTGGGTGGTGCTAAAAGAAATATGAAGCTGTAAATTCTTCTAGCAGTGCATTGTTGAGTGATGTCAACAAATTCAAGTATCTGCAAAAATGCCATTTTATCATAGGCCTTACTTGACCACCCTTTTGAAAACAGCAGTCCTGCTCTCTATTCCCTTTATCCTATCTTATTTATTAATATCAAACATCACTTGCATAAATTTATTAATACCAATCAATACCTGCATTCTTCCATAATCATGCAAGCTCTGCAAAGGAAGATATTTTGTTTTGTTCATTGCTTTTCCAAGTACCTAGAGTGGTCCATGCTCAATACATGTTTGTTGAATGGATGAATGAAGGAAGGAATCTTTTATCATGTTTTCTCTTTCATGAAATAGGGTTAATAAACTCCACTTCTTGAGTTTTTTTTTTTTTACAAGCTAGGTAGCATATTTAAAGGGCTGATTACTATATTAAGTACTCATAAGCACCCAAGCATGATAGAAATAGTTATTATTATTCCAAAGGAATTTAATTTATGCCAACAAATATAAACTTCTTGAGGAGAACCTCATTGAAGGTATATCATTAACCATTTGTCCCCAATTCCCACAATAGATGTTTTTTAGATTCATTAGCTACATTGTTAATATTAGCCATTTAAACACCAGAACATCATATCTGGTTCCAGATTTAAAACATGGAATTAAAAACCTTGTTATTGTACACAGATAAGTGCCATGAGAGCATTGGAAACATTTATAGATACATACATCAAATATTTTTTTCTGGGTCACCAAGCATGTGTCTCAACATCACTCTGAAGGGAACCAAATCCATCAGAGCAGATTTTCTAAGCACATGAAGATTGATAAATATTTCACAGTCATTTTTAGGTACTCCACTGATATTGATGATCAAAGAAATGATTGGGGACGTGTCATTTATTATTGTATAAGTTAATGTAAATTAGCACTTCACTTCTATACCCTCCTCTCCTTAGCCAATTTGCTCTTGGATGTGTAGGAGTTAAATAATACCTGATTTCATAATGGCAAGTAGAAATCAAGAGTACTTACAGCATGTGACAAGTCACCCTGATTATTCCTGGCCAAAAGGCAAAGGATTCAAGTCTATCCAGAGTCATTGATTTGTTTTAATTCAGATGTTTATGCAGTAGCTCAAGTAGTTCTTAAACCTCATTTCAAGTCAAAATTGAGGAGTTTGCTAAGAAGACATAATCCAGAACCCCATTCCATACTTACTTAAATCTGACTTATTTTAAATATTCTCTCCAAATAAACTACCAAACATGTCCAGGTGATTTTGATACTATTTTGGGTTTCAGAAACACCAGAATAAACTGTTAGTGGTGTCTCTTTCTAGAAATGCACCCCATTTGTTTATGTTGAAATCTAGTTCATAATTCAAGGCACAGTTTACAATCATCAATGTGGTACCTTTCTTGATGGTGTATTGTGACAGAAAAGGGAGGATTCAGTCGTAGGGTACAGAAGACTGCTGGGATATGACATCTAAGATGGTGGTAGAGGATAAGTTTTAAGTTTTGCATTAATGCGGTTCTAGAGTTTGTTCAGTTGGGTAGCTGCGAGGGCTATAGTGTGGGTAAATAAAAACAAAGCAACCTGCAATGAGCTTCTGATTTATGCAAAGATGTGGATTCCCATCACCTAGCAAGCTGAATTTGAGGAAAAGACTGGAAGCTACAAAGTAGTCACCAAAGTGACTACTTACACAGGTGTAATAAAATGGGGAAAAGGCCAGGTGCAGTGGTGCATGCCTGTAATTCCAGTAGCTCAGGAGGCTGAGGCAGGAGGGTTAGGAGTTCAAAGCCAGCCTCAGCAATGGTGTGGTACTAAGCAACTTGGTGAGACCCTGTCTCTAAATAAAATTCAAAATAAGGCTAGGGATGTGGCTTAGTGGTTGAGTGCCCCTGAACCCTGAGTTCAATCTCTGGCATACTCCTGGCAAATGGGGAAAGGGATGTAACAAATGCACAAAGGAAGTTACTATGACTGAATAAGGGGACAAGCATTTTGGAATGTGCAGTCACTGAATTATCTACAAGAGGATCAATAGGATTCTGGATTCAATCCCAGATGTAATAAATTAGAACATTTGGGAATGAGACCTAAGAATTCATCATTTAAGTAACTTCTCAGGTATTTGTGGTGATCTAGATTTCCTGGGTACCTTCTCTTTTCTGGTACTAATTCTCCATTATCCTAGCTGTAATTGTTTAATCAGTTATATCCTAACTTCCAAAGTAATGTGGTGTAAGATATTGTGAGAATAGAGGCAGTGTTTATATGGTAGTCTCCAACTCAAAAGTATCTCTTATTATCAATCCTTGATTATTGTCCAGCTCAACAATATACCTGATAGACAAGAGAAAAACTTCAAATAAGTGATCTCATATAGAAGACAGTCCTGTGAACAAATAAAGCAGTGGACAATAATGGTTTATTTGTGAATCCAGGAAACTGAAGGAACCAGTTGAACCCAGTAATTTTCCCAAGCCTCAATGAATTTATCCTGTATTGAAAATTATTTTGCCTACACTCACTTTCTTTTATACACATGGACAACCTTGAAATGCTTGGGATTAGAATAAGAATGAGAAATATGTTTTGAATCTATGACTGCCTGAAATAATACAAGAATCTTAGTTAAAGTTGAATTTCAGGTAAGCAACAAATAATTTTAGTGTAACTATACCCCATGCAATATTTGGGACATATTTACGTTATTTATTTTCTAAACCTGACAGACCTAGTTGATTTAATGAGTGAATGAAGGATGATTTAATCTAATTTGCCCCTTTATTAATTTCACCTTCAGCAAAAGGTAGATTAGCTAACATAAGTGAACTTTGGAGAATACTTTCATTGTTTGGCTTCAGTTCCTTTATCTATGAAACAAGAAACTTAAGCTACAGGGTTTCTCTGCACCCTTCCTTCTATAAAAGTCTGATATCTTTTTACTTCTGAAAAGGGGTCTGTCTGTCTACTGTGCTCTCGGGACATGTTTGAAAGCCTTTGTATTTAATAATGGATCTCCAAGTGGGTATGTAGCATATAGGAGTGCCCCTATAAAGTATTTGGCTATATTTATCATTTTTGTCAATATCCTTCATATGATGTAGGTAAGAAACAATTAACTATATACCACCAATTCCCCTTGAAACTATAATATAATATGGGCAGATGTTGGTTTATCAAGACCACAGAGTATACGTGATCTGAAAGAGCAATAAATAAAAGGTTTTTTTACTCTTCTTCCTCTGTTAGCTTCCAGTTTTGCAGTCCCTAAATCTTTGAAACATTTGCCTTGAGTTAAATTGTTAGATCATGCATTTTCTCTTTTCTCTGTTCCAGAACAGGTTTTAACCTAATCCTCCTATTATCATCTGGGACTGAAAATTACCTATTTGTTCCCATCCTAGTAGGAAGTTAAATTAATGAGGAAAGAAGGGTGTCACTTTTTCAGCATTCATTTTTACACCATCCCTCCAGAGAAGGATATTAGTGTTATCATCCTCAGTCCCAGATCCGTTTGCATTTCCTCCACCAAAAACAATTTCATTATCTAATAAACCACATGATTTTCAATTCTAGTCTGTGCTAATTGATTTTTCCCTATTTATACCTTCCGCAGCTGGGAAAGCTTTTCTCTAGATAAGGTAGATTTCATTTTCAAGTCTTCATTATATTCAGAACTCCATTCTGTTGGCAAGTTCCTTCATTACAGCTAAAGATCACTGTTCTCTAACTCCTTCCTATTAATTAATCACTATTTTTATATATGTAATAAATAGTATGACTGCTAGGAGGAAGAAAATAAATTTAGTCCTAAAATACAGGGATTTTTCCCAGTGAAAACTACTCCAGACAGCAGAAATATTGTCCTCGGTATGATGTTTTGCCATATAAATAAAAGAAAATGGCTTAACTTGTTATTTTTAAGCACTGGCCTGAAAGAGAAAATGGGGCAATTTCAAACTGAAACCTTTGACAGGAAGTTAAGGCAAAATTCTACTTGAAATGGCACAATTGTGAGCACCTTGTTAATTAGCATCCTTCTATATTTGTCATTCATTATAATCTTTCATTTCTATCAGTATTTTTGTTTTGTAATACTTGGGAATCAAATCAAGGGTTTTGCCCATGCTATTCTACCACTGAGCTACATCTCTGACCCCGGTCTTCCATTTCAATGAAAATCTTTATTTTTTTTTCATTTTAAAGGGGGTAATGTTTAATAATAAGCTTGAATTTGACAAGATGTGAATTGTATATCTTGTATTCCCTTAAAGACAATTTACTGTGTTAGTTCACATGCATTGCTATGACATGGGCTTTAGTCTCAGAATGCCCCAAGTCTTAAGTTACACCAATAAACAGGAATCACACAGGGGCTGGGGACGTGGCTCAAGCGGTAGCGCGCTCGCCTGGCATGCGTGCGGCCTGGGTTCTATCCTCAGCACCACATACAAACAAAGATGTTGTGTCTGCCGAGAACTAAAAAAAAATAAATATCAAAAAAAAATTCTCTCTCTCTCTCTGTCACTCTCTCTTAAAAAAAAGAAAAAAGAAAAAAAACAGGAATCACAATAAAACAGGACCCACATTCACCCATTTTTTTTTTTTTACTAGAGATTGAGCCCCTGGGGGAGGGGTGTAATTAACCACTGAACTGAACAGCATCCCCAGTTCTTTTTTTTATTTCTCATTTTAAGACAGGGTCATGCTAAGTTTCTTAGGGCCTCCCTAAGTTTCTGAGGCAGGATTTGAACTTGAAATTTTCTTGCCTCAGCCTCCTGAGCCACTGAGATTACAGGCATGTGATACCATGCCAACTCATTCACTCATTTTCTATTAGCTATGATTTATAGCATTATCAGATGATCTTGAGGGGATGGCAGATTTGAGAATGTCTCTTTCCTTGTCACTCTGTGGCATGAAAATAGATTTCAGTCACACAGCTCCTCAACAAAGTGAGAGAGGGTATATTTTCTGGGAATTAACTCTAGACATACAAAACAGATCAGGATATCAGGGAAATCAAAGGAAGTAATAATTTTGGAGCTCCGGTTCAGGGCTAGGTGACTCAAGTCCGAAATAACTGTCCCTGGTCTGAAGAACAGATTTGGAAAACCCACAACACACATCATGGTGTATGTCTAAGAGACTAGAAGAAAAAAAAAAAAAAAAACGGAGCAAGGTTTGTATAGGGGAAAATTGGTCAAGAATACACAGCCAAGTCCCCAACTCCCCCTCTAGAAAGACTGCTTATAAGATTGGCTGCTTGAAAGTATGGCTGGAACAATGCACTCGACCCAGAATTTTAAAGGACTGGGAGGAATTTATTGACTTTGGAGTCTGAACCTAGAGTCCTAAAAACATGCAGTTCATGCATGTCTGATGGGAACAAAAATTGAGCCCTCCACAGCATGAGTGAAACCAAGGGGTTTTTCCAGGAGGCAGTCTTCCACCTTGGCCCAGCATCTGCTCGGCCTGGGAGGTGCACCAATTTAAAATCTTCATACCAATCCAAGGAAGAGCTTGGAAGCTAACAAAGCCTAAAACCTGTCCTTCAGCGTCCTGCCTATGGGATCTCCCATCACTCCAGAAACCCCAACTATCACACCTGAGAAGAATGTTCAGAACTCCAATGGAAATAATTCCCTAATTCTGCAGCAAGATCCTATTCTTTATTTTTCTTAAATTTTTACTTATTTTTTACTTTTAAATTTTTTTTTTCTGTTCACTGTTCAGTTATGACCTGAATACGTATTAAAACCTGTCTTTTGTTTGTTTTTTTGTTTGGTTTTATTTATTTTCTTTCTCATTTCTAACATTTTTCTAAGACAGTTATTTCTTACAAATAAATAATTTAGGGACTAAGATGTCAAATTAGAATATAGCAATTTTCTTGTACTCTTTTACCTATATTTTTATTTTTTACAACTAATTTTTGAATTCTTATTTTATCTTTCCTCTTTCCCTCTTTTCCTCTGCTAACAGCCAACCCTTACTGATATATCACTCTCCCTCTATTTTCTACTATTATCTCTCTCTTCCCCTCACAAACATTACATCCTACACTATTTCTTTTCTCCTTGCTCACAACTTAATTGTAAATCCATATGTAAACCTACTGTATTGACATTGGACAATAACTAAATATATCATCTCTGTTTATTGTGACAACAAACATAGTACATACCAAAGCAGGAAATATTTGGTTTGATTCTGTAATTTTTTTTTTGCATTGGTTGTTGTTATTATCTGTCTCCCAGTAAACTGCAAGATCCTAGAAACCTTCAGAGTTCCTGTATGTCCACAAAGTAGAAAGTCTACTGCCTCAGGCCCAAACTGTCAAATGGGTACACATGCAAACAACATGATAGAGCAAGGAAACAAATTGCCTCAAACAAACCAATATAATTCAGTAATTCCATCAATACCACAGTGTAAGAAATGACAGAGAAGGAGTTTACAATGTTCACAGTTAATTTCATATGCAAGGTAAAAGATGATTCAATGGAGAAAATACAGGAAGTAAATGATCACTTCAGTAAAGATACAGATTCTGCAAAAAAAAAAAAGAAAAAAAAAACCAACAAGCAGAAATCCTTGAAATGAAAGAAGGAATCAATAAACCAAATTAAAAATTCATTAGAAAGTATCACCATCATAATAGACAAACTGGAAGTCAGAGATTCAGGCAATGTAGACAAAATATGTAATGTGTAAAATAAAGTTGACCATGGAGAAAAGAGGTTAAAAGAACATGAACAAAACTTCTAAGAAATATGGGATAACACGAAAAGACAAAACTTAAGATTTATCAAGATAAATAAAGGCTCAAAGATATAAATCAAAGGAATGCACAAATGTTTCAATGAAATAATATCTGAAAATTTCCCAAACCTTAAGAATGAAATGGAAAACAAAATATAGGGGGCTTACGGGACCCCAAATATACAGAATTACAACAGAGTTAAAAAAATAATAATTTAGGTTTAACAGACATATAAATAATATTTCATCCATTAACAACTGAATGTACTTTCATCTCAGCAGCACATGGATCCTTCTCTACAATAGACCGCATCCTAGGGCACAAAGAAGATCTTAGCAAATACAAAACATAGAGAGATCATACCATGCATTTTATCAGATCATAATGGAATAAAATTATACATTAACAATAAAATAAAAAAATAGAAGCTGCTTTAACCTCTGGAGACCAAATAATATGCTGTTGAATGACAAGTGGATAGCAGAAGAAATTAGGGATGAAAAAAATACTTAGAATTAAATGAAAATACTGACTCAACTTGTCAAAATCTCTAGGACACTGCAAGGATTGTTCTAGAAGGAAAGTTCATTGCATTGAGTACATTCATTCAAAGAATAAAAAGTCACCAATTATACGTAACTGTATCTCAGAGCCCTAGAAAATGAATAAATCAACACCCAAAGCAGAATAATAAAAATTAGCCCTGAAATTAATGAAATTGAAAAAAATAAAAAAATTGATGAAACAAAAAATTGCTTCTTTCAAAAAATTTTAAATAAAATTCTCATTTACTCAAAATAATGAAGACAAAAAGTCAAATCACTAAAATTGAGATGTAAAAGGAAATATCACCATAGATACCACTGAAATGCCATAGATAATCAAATTATTTTGAATATCTATACTCCAATAAAATAGAAAAACATGAAGACATTGAAATATTTCTAGTCATATTACCTACTCAAGTTGAATCAGAAGGACATAAAATTTTAAAAAGATGAATCTCAAGCAATAAAATTGAAGACAACATCAAAAGACTACCAACAAAGGAAGGCCCAGGACCAGATCGCTTCTTGACTGAGTTCTACCAGACCATCAATCAAGAATTTATACTAATATTCCTCAAATTATTCCATAAAAGTAAGGAACCCTTCCAAACTCATTTTATGAAGCTGATATGACTCTGATACCAAAACCAAACAAAGACACATCAAGGAAAGAAATCTTCAGATCAATATCATTCATGAATATAGATGCAAAATTTCTTAGTAAAATACTGACAAATCACATACAAAAACATATTAAAAATATAGTGCATCATGATTAAGTGGGGTTCATTCCAGGGATGCAAAGGAGCTCAATATATGAAAATCAAAAAATGTAATTCATTACATCAATAGACTTAAGAACAAGAATCACATGTTTACCTAAATAGATGAAGAAAAAGCATTTGACAAAATACAGCAACCATTCATACTCAAAACACCAAAAATCTAGGGATAGTAGGAACATACCTTGACATTCTAAGAGCTATATATGCTAAACCCAATGACAAGAATATTCTAAATGGAGAAAAATTGAAAGCATTCTCTCTAAAAACTATAAAAAGACAAGGGTGCCCTCTTCCACCACTTCTATTCAACACAGACCTCAAAACCCTAGCCAGAGCAATTAGACAAAACAAAAAAAAATTAAAGGAATAGGAATAGGAAAATAGGAGCTCAAACTGTCCCTACTGGCTGATGACATGATTCTATATCTAGAAGACCCAAAAACCTTCACCAGAATGCTTTTAGAACTGAAAAACAAATTCAGCAAAGTAGCAGTAAATAAAATTAAAACCCATTAATCAGGTTTGTTTCTATACCAATGATGAATCAGATGAAAAGGAAATCAGGAAAACTATCCCATTCACAATAGCCTAAAAAATAAAATAACTGGGAATCAATCTAACAAAAGAGGTGAAAGACCTCTACAATGAAAATTACAGAACACTAAAGAAAGAAATTGAAGAAGATCTTAGAAGACGGAAAGGACTGTTGGGTTCTTGGATAGGAATAGGAATTAATAATGTCAAATTAATGTTGTCAAATGGTCATGCTACCAAAAGTGCTATACAGATTTCATGCAATTCCTATTAAGGTTTCAATGATGTTTTTCATAGAAATATAAAAGGCAATCATGAAATTCACTTGGAAAATAAGAGGTCCAGAATAGCCAAAGCAATCCTCAGTGATAAAAGTGACATAGGAGGCATCACAATATCAATCTTTAAATTATATTACAGACCTATAGTAACAAAAACAGTGTGGCATTGGTACCAAAACAGACGTGAAGACCAATGGAACAGATTAGAAGACAGAGACATACCCACATAAATACACTTATCTCATACTAGAGAAAGGTACCATAAACATACATTGTAGAAAAGATAGCCTCTTCAACAAATGGTGCTGGGAAAACTGGAAATACATATGTAACAAACTGAAATTAAACTCCTATCTCTCACCATGCACAAAAAAATCAATTAAAAGTGGATCAGGGACTTAGGCATTAGA